>NC_081406.1:642166027-642513527 GCF_030272615.1 Cryptomeria japonica | reverse complement strand
ATGTCCTTTGGCTTGTGTTTCATCGTAACGTCTTTCTGTGCCTATTCCAAGTTTAAGAACCCTTCCTAGCTCATTTTGAAGGGTTCCCACTTGGGTTCTTGACCCTTGGACTTTGGTTGCACTCTCACACTGTCATTTCTCTCTTTCTCTCTATGCTCTTTGAAGAACTCTACCAACATCAAGCTACATTATCCTTGGTGGCTCTTACCAACAAGCATCACATGGGCTCCATCACGCTCGTAATTCCAACAAGAGGGGTTTGGCTTAACACCTCATGTTCTCTCTTTTATCTATTTTATCTACATGCAATGAGTCCTTTTCATTATTGATTATATTTATTATCTGGGTGCATTCATTATTTTTGATATTTCCAATATTTCTAGTATTTAATGCATGAAATAGGGGTTTTCTTTCCTTAAGTGAAGCATAGTTTCTATTAGCATCTATTTCCAATTTATCGAGTTTCCAAGTTCCTTTATCTCTTTCCAATTTATCTATCTGGCTGTCAGTGGTGGTGGAAAGACCTAAGCAGGGGTTTGATTGAGAAACGCCCCTATACAACTCCAACAATTTTCCCCATTCTAGTGTGTGCAGGTGACAAATAGATTCTGCGTGCAGGACGCTCTACACAAAATCAGATTTTGGAACTTCTCTATCCACAAGTTGTACAGATGATAGCATAACCCGCTGATGTCTACACGCCACACTGATGTCCAAAACCTGAGAACTTCCTGGTTGGTAGGTATAATCTACTTTTGATATTTTATCATTCTGTAAATCCAGTTTTTGTATTTTATCATTTTCGTATTGTAATTCTATCATTTATTTCTATAGCATAGTTATTTTAATTATTTGTTATCCCTTGGCTCATCTTAGCGCCAGTTCGAAGAGGCAGCGGTGGACTGATATGCCTTCTAAGATTCATCATCTTGGAGGGGGAAAATCTCCTCCCCTACATTTTGGTGAACCTGATGTGAATGACTAATGCCAGATATTTTCCCTTTAGAGTTTGATGCCTTTGATAAGGCATTCTCGAAGGATGGTTTTGATATGTTGGATGAAGTCTTGGATGACTTCCTTGAAACACCTCCTCCTAAAAGAGGTCTACAGGGTGAGTCAACCTCCACGACATCCTCATGCAAGAATGAAGATTCCATGAATGTTATAGTTCTCTTCGCGGCCCCACAAAGGCCTAAGAAACCATACATCCATGTGATAGTGGCAAGTTCTTCTCCTAAGAAATTCAAGGCTATTAATGGAAAACCTTTCAAAGGAGGGGTTTCTAATTTATATACAAGATTTATGCAATCCAAACAATCATCTTATAATACTATTGCTCACACATATAACACTCAGAAAAACAAACAAGTTCCTGAACCACCTCGAACTTCTTTACCTCCTTCCCAACATGTTCTTCCTAAGGAACCTTTGCTGGTGGATTAGCAACCGAGTGATTATGATCTTATCGCGCAACTTAAGGTTACTTCGGCTAAGATATCACTTTGAGATTTGCTTCAAACTACCCTGATGTATCAAGGTATGCTATAGGAAGCTTTAAAAAATATTTTTCTACCTTCCTCTATGAGACCAACTGACGTGAATGCGTTAATGGATCATATTTGTGTGGATTTATCAAATATTACCTTCTATCTGCATTAACTCCCACCTCCCGAAGTGAGGAATTTAGCAGTCTCATTGATGATAATTGTTCATATGAATGGAATTGGTATTAGATGAACGCTTGTTGATATAGGTTCATCATTGAACATTTGTAGTTTAAACTCGTTACCAAGATCAAGGTGGACCCAAACTCTTTGGCAGCCTCCTCCTTGTTCATTCAAGGTTTTGATAACAGTGGTAAGACTGCTATGGGGACTGTCATACTATACTTGAAGGTTGGACCAATCACTATTCCAACCCTTGTACATGTTATGCCAGGTCGTTTATCATACAATTTTCTTTTAGGCAGACCATGGCTACATGCTTTAGGAGTTTTCATCTACACTTCATGGATCCGTGAAGTTTACGGCTAATAATCAAGTTATCATGGTTAAGGTTGATCCTGAGGTTATGTAGTTATGTCAAATAGCCACAGTCCATTAGGCTTCTGTTACAACTTCATTTCAAAATTATGTACCCAAATTGTGATGCAGGAGCATCCCCGGTTCTTGGCAATCTTGCATCAACCAAAAATATTTCTTTCCTATTTATTTTTTGTTTTACAATTTCAGCATTTCTTTTTGTATTTTCTTGCATTGGCTCACCAGATCTTGTGGAGTTGGATTTTTCTTGAGGACATTATCATCTTCCTTATTCCTAAACCATGGAGCATTTGGATCATTTTTCAGCAAGTTGTTGACTCCGGATTCCGAGATACTTTTTGGCACCTGAACCGCTTGGACCTATTTGCATTAGTGAATCTACTGGATCCTTTCCATAGCTTGTGGAGCCCAGTTTTTTTATTCCAATATTCCTTGGTGTGTGGTCGACCTTCCCTTTGATATGTACTTCATCCTTTATATTTTCCAAAGGAGTCTCTTTAGCGGAGGCCAACCTATTGTTTTTACACGTTTGATCTTGTTCTTTGGCATTTGATCCCTTTTGGCCGACTATATCCTTTTGGATCATATAAATCATTGTAATTGAGCATTAGAATTCAATTCCAGAGAAGTTGGAAGATAGATCCTAAGATTTAGAGGTCTAGAGCTGACCAATTCTATAATTGAGCATGTATGTAGTAGGCCAGTGAGCCGAATCTTGTAATCTAGATGTTACCGGTTATCTGTAATCAATTTTCATGATCTAATTCATTAAATTTTGCATTGCCTCCATCATATCCTCTTGTTTTCATTCTGTTTACTCTTGCTTCCTAGTCCAGATTGATCTCTTTTAGGTCCCTCCTAATCGGTGATTGCACCACTTTATCTTCTTCAGTTGTAACTTCTACTTTTGTCTCATACCCTAAAAAGGAAGAAGTCATTAAGGAAGTCGTTAAAAATGAGAAATCACTTGAGAAGCAGGATTCTTCAGAAGAAAAATCCCCAATGGTAGATACTCCTAAGGTGAAAATGCAGGAGTCTACACCTGTAAAACCTTCCCTAGCTAAATCACCTTCTTTATCAAAAGTGAATGCATGTTTGGGTGATGATTGGGGTTCTTTGGATTTTACCAACTCTCATGTTGGTGAGTACAAAGTATACCCCATCTATTTAATCTTTCCCAAGATCTCTTTCAACTTGGCTACAAAAGATGATTATGCATCTATAAAGATAGGTGATACTTATCATGTCGATCACCTCTTCTATATGAAACCACCATCATTCAAGGAATTACAAAACATCTATGGTCCCAGATACAAGCTTGTGTCTTAGCTTGGAAATGATGGAAAGGGTTGTAGACCTAATGAGCAAGGTATCTGAATTCCTTTAGAGGTCAAACCTCATCATCACAACACTAGACTAGGATACTGTCATATGGGTCAAAAGGTGAAACCATGGTTAACTGTTAACATGATTTTGGTTGATCCCATTCCTTTAAATCTTGTTCATCTAGAGCTCATTGATGCTAGTGTATCACCTAACAAAATTCCCTTGGATCTTTTCCCTTTGAAAGAATCCTTGAATGAATTTTTGGGTGCATACGATGGGCTGCCCTCTTATCATCATAAATGTTGATTCCCATAGTGCTTGAATACCTAGGCAACAGGGGGAGCCTCTATCTCACAATGAAGAACAAATTTTTATCCCTCATCTAGAAGACCATAGTGCACTCCTTAGTGGAGAAACTACTAATGTCATCATGAGAAATAAGACTCTCGACAAGGTTATAAAAATGAGGAAATTCTTATCCCCCAAAGAATTTATAGAGAATTCTGACTTGCTACATCAATTCCCTGACATCTTTTCTTGGTCTTACGAAGAGATGCCTAGCATTGATGAGTCCATTGTGGTACACAACATTGTGATTAGTCCTAATGCTAAGCCAATGAAGAAAAAGATTCAAAAGATGAATCCTAACGTGGCTTTATTAGTCAAGGCCGAGATAGCAAAGCTCCTGAAAGTTGGCTTTATCCACCCCATTGACTATTCACCTTGGATCTCAAACATTGTCCTAGTAAGAAAACCCGATGGTTGAATCCGCATTTACATTGATTTTTGGGATGTGAACAAAGCCTCCCTTAAGGATGACTTTCCTCTCTCGAATATTGATATGATTGTGGATTCAACCACGGGGTATGCATTGCTCTCATTCATGGATGGCTTCTTGGGTTATAACCAGATCCATATTAACCCATAAGATCAATATAAAACTTCTTTCACAACCCCTTGGGGGACCTTTTACTATATCATCATGTCATTTGGGTTGAAGAACATGGGAGCAACCTATCAACAAGCCATGACCTTGATATTCCATGATTTCATTCATAAGGTCTTAGAAGACTATGTCAATGATATCTTGGTAATTTCCTTAGCACGTGGAACGCATATTGAAAATATTCATCTGGTCTTTGAAAGACTCTGGTTGTATAAGATGAGACTAAATCCTCTCAAGTGTGCCTTCGGTGTTAATGTCAGGAAGCTCCTAGGATTCATCGTCTCCCACCGAGGAATCAAAATAGATAAGGATAAGATCGATGATATTGTGAACAGGTCTCCACCTAAAAATATCTCTCAGCTTCGTAGACTATAGGGAAGATCCAGGCCATTCATGGGTTTGTGGTCAAAATGGTTGATCATACCCTCCCCTTTATGCGACTACTGAAGAAAGATACCCATTTCAAATGGAATGAATAATGTCAAAAGGAATTTAATTCCATCAAGGATTATCTAGATAATCCTCCTATTCTAATGCCAACTATGTCTGATAGACCTTTCTTCTTGTATATTTCTGCCTCATCTCACGCTTTAGCAACATTGTTAGCCCAGTGCGATGATGAAGGTCAGGAAATAGCACTCTATTACATCAGTCGTACTTTGATAGAGTATGAAACCAGATATTATACTGTGGAAAAATAGTTCTTATCCCTTGTCTTCATGACTTAGAAGCTAAGACATTACATCATCCATGCAGATTCATGGGTCATTGCTAAAAAATGATATCCTCAAGCACCTCTTTGCAAAGTCTAATCTCTTAGGAAGGTTGGCTAAGTGGGTAATGCTGCTCTCTAAGTTTGACTTGATTGCAGGACTCCATGCTACAATTGCCATGTGTGTGAAGAATATCCACATCCATGGAGATTCTAAGCTTATTGTAAACCAAGTGATGGGTGCCTATTGTGTTAAGCAATTGAATTTATCTTAGTATAAGGATTTGGTATTGACCATACTGAAGCAATTCACTACTTACATGATCGATAGCATCTCAGGGAGGGAAAATTGTCATGCAGATGCAATGGCAAGCACTGCTTCCCTTGTAGGCCCAAAATTTGGTCAAGACAAATACTGCTTTGTGGTACAAGTCCTCCACTCTCTGGTCATATCTGATTAAACTTAATTTTATAACCTTGTGTGTGCCCATGTTGATTTGGTAGAATGGTTCACACACATCTTCAATTATCTAAAGACCAAAAGTTTTCTTGATGACACCAGCAAAAGTTTGCGTGTGCATATTTGGAAGTTGGCCACTGGATATATTCTCTTATCTAACGTAATTTATAGGATATCATACAACGCTCTTCTTTTGCATTGTCTAACAAAATTAGAGATTCCCCTTGCCCTTCAAGAAGCCCATTCAGACTCTGGAGATGGGCATTTCAAAGGAAAATCTCTGATACACAAATAGATCCACATGGGGTACTATTGGCAAATGATGAAACAAGATTCCTTTGCCTTTGTCAAAAAGTGCCCCCAATTTTAATAGCATAGCAACCTGATTTGAGCCCCTGCATAGGAGCTCTGTAGTCAGGTCTCTTAGTAGCCTTTTCAAACTAGGGGATTGGACATCAGTGGCAAGATATCTCCCCCTTCGTCTAAGGGTCACATCTTAATTATCACCGCTAGAAATTACTTCACAAAGTGGGTCCAGGCAGTGCCGTTGAGATTGACTACTGCTGATATGATTTGGGGCTTCATCATGGATAATATCATTTCTCAATTTGTCTTTCTTTCTACCCTTGTTTCTTATAATGGTATGCTTTTAAAGAACAAGGAGGTTAAGTAGTTTCTTAAAAAAATTCACATTCAACACCGCTTCTCTACACCTTACTATCCACAATCTAATGGTCAAGCGAAAGCATCTAACAAGACTATTGAACAGATCTTACATAAGACCTTTAAAAAACATGGTAAAGTTTGGCATGTATAATTAGTATACACGTTATGGGCCTATCGCATGAGTGTTCATACGGCTATAAAAATGACACCTTATAACCTTGTGTATGGTATTGACGCTATTATGCGTCTTGTATTGGAGATTCCCTCTTTGCAGGTCTCCTTAAAAGGGGTTATTAATGATGATTTCTATCACACTGTTCATTTGAATCAACTTGAGTTGTTAGATGAGCATTGCTTAAAGGCTCTTCAACATCTTCAAGCTTATAAAAAATCTCTATCTAGAAAACATAACCAAAATGTGCTACCCCGAACCTTTAAGATAAGTGACCTGGTTCTTTATGACAATTAGAGAAACGTTAACGCATCACTTTAACAAAGAGGGAAATTTAGCCCGAATTGGCTAGGTATGTACATTGTCACCTCCACTTATGGTTATGGTGCCTATAGTTTATCCTCCATGGATGGCACTCCTCTCAAAGAACCTATCAATGTTGCACACCTATGTAGATACTATGCATAGAAAATGCATAGTATGTGTCTTACACGTGATACCTAGATGCCTATGGGGATCGCATCCTGACACATATCCTTCATCGATATGACAGTCATCTCTATGTTATGGAGTGACTATGCATTGTTACATCCACGTGTGTGTGCACGCGCATGTACATGTATTATATCTCTACATAGATCATCATAATATTTAATCATGCATATGAACATATGTAAATTAAATGATGATAAGCATCTAAATCTAAATCATTCATCACATGAGCATATAAAATAACATCCATCCATCCATGAGGACACAAGATAGAATAACAATGTCGAATCTCATATATATATGTGTGTGTGTGTGTATAATGTATCGTGTCAATATACATGTATCGCATCACTGCAAAAACACATGATGTTGACATATGTGTCTCTGATATACATCAATAAATTCATGTATATATCCCCCAAAAAAAGTACATGAAATGAATAAAAAATGTTTCATGACCGCTCTAGTGGGCGAGTCCCTAAGGTCGTTGGCACTGGAGGATCCTAGTCTTGGGGAGAAAGCTATCTGACTGAGGTCGATTGCAATCTTGTGGTAGTAGTGCTCCACAATCGTAGGCCACTCAGCTCTCCTCGTAACTCAACGATAGTCTCCCATTGTGTCATCATCTCCTCTCGTGCTGCCATCTCTCACTAGTGTAATGCCTCAAGGTTTTCCATCAGCTGGCACACTCGGGGGTGGTCTAAGTGACTTGTGGCACCCTAGTGAGCAACATCCACCTATTGCCAGAGGTCATCGACCTAGATCAGACCTCCTACAAGGCTTGATCCTACTGCCCCATCACAATGGTCAATTGTGTTGCTCCCTGCACCAGTTCCACTCGACCCTCCTCTTATGTTGTTTGTAGTCGTGCTATAGACTTGAACAACTGCATGTATCTCCCTGTTGATTGGATGGACTAGTAGGTGTCCATCATAGGACCTGGGGTCTACACATCAGGGACGAACTCTGCGAACACCTGGTGGATGAAGCTCAACCACTTGGCCATGCCCTCTATAAACACAAAATAGTTCACATCAATATCCATCATATCCAAAATCTCTACATCTATACATATGCAAGAAAGACTAAAGTAAATCAATCGAAATCACAAGTACATACTAGGATAGCCCCTCTATTAGGCTGGATCTCACGAAGGCACCCTACTAGAGGATCCCTCTGTGGCTATCGCTACTGCTGCTGGTTGCACTTGTGGCACAAATGGTGGTGCAACTAGTGACAGTGGAAGAGCCCTAGCAACCAGTATAGGTCTGTCTGGACTCAGGCTCCTTTTTCATCATCTCTGCCCTGGTCTCCTGTTGTCATCACTCAAGGAGGCCTGCTCATTGCTATCACCTCCTAGGGCTCCAACATCTCCTCCTACTACACCTGGTGGGAAAATTGATGTTGGGCTCACCCTGCTCCACCAACCTACGAAACTTGGAGTGAATCTGAAATTGTCTATATCAAGCTACGACATGATGTCATCATCATCACTCCCCTGCAGATTTCATGTACATCTCCCAGGGCAGGATGGGGCAGGTCCTGCGATTACAGCGCACTCCTGGATGATCATGTGTACGTAGGTGCGACAAGTGGGATCGTCTACACCTGTCCAAATTATCACATGCATCGCTGCCTTTAGTACGACATCACCACATCGTCCTAGCAGGCCGAGTAAGAAGTGGTCTCTCTGCATCCATGGGAATTGCATGCGGCCTGTGGTCCAAACCCTCATATCTTAGTATAGCTACCAGATAGCATCTCCAATCTCAAGCTGGTTGAAGGTGATCCTCCCATATGTTAGGTCTCCCATTTTCCATCCTCCGCATCATAATCGATATGCATGTGCCCGTGGAATGTCCAAGGGCATGGGCGTCAGAAATTCAACTGGTTGCGTGCAAGTGATGTGCTTGAAGGTCTAGACCTATAGAAGTGTGCACACAATTAGAATCTGATACTCATGTTATACATATCACAATAGCTCATAGTATAGGTGGGCCAGCATGTTGCAACCCCATGCATATATTGTTTGTCTCTCCTCCATCTCTCGGATCAAGGGGACAAACCCTGCAGTCAGCTCTAAGCCATGACCGTCTGTCAATACCCATCGTACGATGGTCATGATCATGATGCATCGTACCAGGGGAATCGACACTCATCCCTAGCCCAACGCTCATAGGTATACATGTTTTGTGGCATCTATCCTCCACCCCAAGGCCCATTCTTAGTGTTTGACCACCTCCATTGTAGATAGGATAGTTGCTAACACCTTCTCCCCCAGATAGGAAGATGTAGGATGTGGTAAATATTGATCAATGTGATGTTCATCTCTCTTGTCGATAGTAGGTGGAATGACATGGTGTCTGTATCCCACCTCTCCATCAATTCCCATAACATAGGGGCGTGGGACTGAAACTCGGGCAACGTGTATGTCCACCATAGAACTACTCTATGGAGCAGTCATCTATCGATAGACAAAAAATCATCCACTTGACTCTGCAGGGTCTACAACAAGTGCCTCAATGTATGCTCCCGCATCTCGGGCAATGTCTGCACACAAAGAGTTTTTCATTAGTTCTGATTCATCTTTCCCATCCAATGCTTGCATGCCCACAAGACGACATCGCATCTTCTGGACAAAGTGCCCATTTAGTATGACAATGCGTCGTCTGGCTGACAACGTCCATCGTAGGTGACAATGCACTTACCAAACAACAACATGTCCTATGGATTCTTGTGCATCTGTGCTACCTATGATGCTAAATAAATGAACCAAACGACAAAACCAAGCATGTTTCAAGCCATACCTGGTCAGGTTCATCGCCCTACTTGACTACGGTCCACAACTCCTCGATCCTGCTCACCTTGGGCTCTCATTTGTGTGGAATTTTTTGTGTGGATTCTATTCAAATCTTAGCTAGAATGCCTATAGTGAATAGTGAAAATGACCCTTCTTTTGGCCTAGTTTTTTCCTGAAATGCTTTTTGCCCATTTTTGAACAATTTTGGCTTGTTTTCCTTCCTATTTTCCCCACCTCATTGAGGGTAAAAAATGAGGGGGAATATACTCGCCTTCATCTAATTTTTCCCTTCTATCCATACTAACATCTCTTAAGAATTCTTCTTCCTAAAGTATCTTCCTTCATTTTTAGTGCTGACAACTTTTATAGTTTTGTAGTATAGAATTTGTCACATCAGATACTATGTTTTCTCATGGATACTTGGGGACATCGCTCGTGATCGCCGACTCGACCTCTATGGTTTCTACAATATCCTTTTTGGATAAGTATTTATTGCATCTCCTGCATTTATTGCACTACATGGGCTTGGTTTGGAGGTCCGCAAGTTATTTTTCAAGGTTGACAATCATTGCAGTTAGTGCTCTCAAGGTTCAATATTAAGATGATGTGATTCTAGTAATTTGAGTTGGTGCAGATGTTGCTATCATAATTCATGATGCTTGTGGATGTTTTTGGATCATGTGCCTTTTGTGTTGGTGGTCTGCATTGATCGTTGAGCTTGTAATTGATGATTTTCTCCTGTGCATTAGTGTTCTTAATGTTTTTGGTCAACTGGATGCTTGTAGCATGTTGTGGATGTTCGATGCATAATTTTTGGAGGTGTAGCATGTTTGAGGTGATGATTTGGGTCCATGCTATGTCTTGTTTTGGTTCGCATGTGATAATTTGTATTTGATCAAAAATTATATCATTGTGATTGTTTTATGTGTTGAGCTGATCTTGATGATATTTCCAAGGTTGATGTCATGTATAAATAAATGTAATATCTTTGTAATTGAGTGTGATGTGGATGAGTGAGTGAGTATATGTGCGAATAATTTATTGATCTTTCAGAAGAAGAGAAGAAGTGTGAAGAAGAGAAGTTGTTGTGTGCTTAATAGGAATTGTAACCAGGCATTAACGAGATGCTATTTTTCAGTTCATTACTTCTGGATGTGATCTGAATCTGTTTGTAAGATAGTGAGCCTTCCCTAGGTTGTAACCCTTCTTTTTTTTGAGCAGTGAACTCTAGGTAGTGTGTCTGAATTCATGTGCATTCCCTATTGTAATACTTCTATACTTCTAATAGAGTATACTAATATTGTGGGTGTGTTCGCACCATGTTTTTTTCCTTGACCGGGTTTTTCAAGTCAAAAATATTGGTGTTATGTGTGTTCTTGATGTGTTACCGATTTATACTTTCATGCTTAATTATCAAATCTAAGAATAAGTTTAAGTTGTGTAAGTTTTTGAGACAACTGATTCACCCCCCCCCCAAACTTTTCCACCCTATTTCCATCAATTGGTATCAGAGAAAATTCCTCTGAAGAAGCTTGACCGCTTGAGGTGATCTGAGATGGAATCTTACAAGAAGGATAGTATGAGATTTAATGGTACCAACTACTCTCTTTGGAAGAGTCGCATGGAGTGTCATCTGAGATGCATTGGCGAATCTTACTAGACTATTACCAAAAACAAGTATACCATTCCTACAAATGATCCTTCAACTTCAGATGAGATAAGGGAAGCTTAATGCAATATTAGGGCTAAGAAAGCATTGCTAAGTGCTTTGAATGACTCTAAGATGACAAATGTTATAGAATTGCAGACTGCTCATGAGATTTGGAAGAAGTTAGAAACTTTGTATGAAGGAGACGGTTATGTGAAAATTGATAAGTTGCAGAGCCTAAAAGGAAAGTATGAGATGTTGAGGATGGGAGAAGTTGAGAACATCACTTTTTTTATGCAGAAGGTGAATGAACTTGTGTGCAATATTATATGTGCCGGTGGAAAGTTGGAAGAATAAGAGATTGTTGCTAAAATGCTCTGATCTTTACCTGCATCCTACAAGCATAAAGTTGCTACTATTGAGGAGATTCGGATTGTGACTGATGTAACCAGCGACATGTTGATTGGTAAACTTTTGGCCTTTGAATTGAGTGAGTTTGGTGATTCTCTTCCTCAGGTAGAATCTACATTCAAAGCCATTGTTTTTGGAAAGGATAAGCACATATATGATCCAAGAGAAATTTCTTCAAGGTGGATGTCGATATATGAGAAGGAGAGGAAATAAATTGAAGAAAAAGAGTGAGAGGTTGAGGAGATTGAAGCACTAATTTCCAAGAGATTACCCAAAGGAGCTAGTAAGTATGAAGGAAAGTTGCCTCTTAAATGTTTTTCTTGCAATAAGATAGGTCATTTTGCCTCAAGGTGTCTAAAAAGAGTTCCTAGAAAATATTTCAAGCCGAAATTCCAGAAGAGATGTTATTATGCTACCGATGAAGGTACGTCAGATGATGAATCAAATAAATGAAATACAAGTGATAATGAATGGGTGTTTATTAATATCAAGGAAGATGATCCAATGCTTACTGATTATGCTAGATGCATGAATGTGGAAAGAGCTTTGGCTGTACAAGTTGAAGAGAAAGATGAATGGGTGATTGACAGTGGATGTTCTCACCATATGACTGGTGATAAGAGTAAGTTTGTGAGTTTGGAAAAGTATGAAGGTGGAGCTATGAATTTTGGTGATGACAATGTTGGTATAATCCATGTAGAGATTCCATTTCTCTTGATGGTAAGAACAATACTGATGATTTCTTGTATGTAGAAGGCCTAAAGCTTAATCTTTTGAGTGTTGGACAGATGGTTGACAAGGGATATGATCTTTAGTCAATAATGACAAGTGTAGAATCTTGGGTAGCTCGGAAATTGAGATTGCATCAAGTACAAAGACTAAAGGTAATATATTTCACTTAGATAGTACCGATAAAAGATGTTTGATTGCTTAGATTGATGAAAGTTGGTTGTGGCATAGAAGGATATGTTATGTGAATTTTGATAACATTGTTAAGATAAGTTCTACTTAGGTTGTGAGAGATCTTCCTAACTTGATGAAACCTACTAATCCTATGTGCAAGAAATGCTAGTTAGGGAGACAAACCGGAGTTACTTTCAAGAGTAGAAGAATTTTTCAAATGGATTATTGGATCTTGTGCATATTGATTTGTGTGGACCTTCTAGATTTAGCATCTTGCAAGGAGATGGATATTTCATGTCGCTGATTGATGACTATTCAAGGATGATGTGGGTTACTTTATTAAGGGTGAAGTTTGAAGCTTTAGAGAAGTTCAATATTTTCAAAGCTATGGTTGAGACTGAAATAGGTTTGAAGATGAAGTGTCTAAGATCCAACAAAGGTGGTGAATTCACTTATGGTGAGTTTAATGCATTTTGTAAAGAACATGGAATAAGAAGACAGTTGTCTGCTCCGAGAACCTTGCAAAAAAATAGAGTTGTGGAAAGGAAGAACAAAACCATTCAAGAAGATGCTAGAACAATGATATTGGAAGGAAATGTTTCACATTTTTATTGGAGAGAAGTTGTGATTACTTCTATTTACACTCTTAATTGGGCACATATCAAAGGTGATACCGATAAGACTCCTTATGAACTATGGTTTGGTCATGCTCCTACTGTTAAATATTTTATAATTTTTGGAAGTAAATATTATATCAAGAGGGATGAAGATCTAGGGAATTTTTATGCTAGATGTGATGAAGGAATATTTCTTGGTTATTCTACTAAAAGCAAGGGCTACCAATGTTATAATAAGAGATTGAGAAAGATAATTCAGAGTGCAAATGTTAGGGTTGATGAAAGTAGTAAGAGACAATATAGATTTGCAAATATGATTTAGATTATTAGAGTGACAGCTCAAACAAAGGCAAGCAACCTTAAAGTCGGAATCAAGTTCAGATTGTCTAGGTGAATCTAGTATCTCAAGGAGAAGGAACTAGTGCAAATGCTAAAGAAAGAACACGAGTATGAAAATCAAGAAAATCCTAAGACTCCCAGGTATGTGAGATTGAATCATTCTAAAAATTAGATTATAGGAGATAGAAATAAAGGTGTTCAGACAAGAAGAAGAATTGTTGAAGATTAGGTTGAGTATTGTTTGATTTCAAAGATTGAACCTAAAAATGTGAATGAAGCATGTAAAGATGAACATTAGGTAAAAGCAATGGAAGAAGAATCGATGCAGATTGAAAAGAACAATACATGGATTCTTGTTCCTAGAACTAAAAAACAAAATGTAATTGGAACCAAATGGGTCTTCTAGAACAAATTGAATGAGCAAGGTGAATTTGTTAGAAACAAAGAAAGACTTGTTTGCAAAGGATATTCTCAAATGGAAGGAATTTATTTTGAAGAGACTTTTTCTCTGATAGAAAGAATTGAAGTTGTTAGATTGTTTCTTGCTTATGTTGCTTTAAAGGATTTCAAAGTCTATCAAATGAATGTCAAGTCAGCATTCCCAAATGGTGAATTGGAAGAAGAGGTGTACATAGAGAAACCAAATGGATTTTAGTTGACTGATCAAGGAGATATAGTGTCTCAGTTGAAGAAGGAATTGTATGGATTGAAGCAAGTCCCAAGAGCATGGTATGATAGATTGGATAAGTATTTGTTGAAGCTCGGATTTAATAAAGGTACTGCTAATAGTAATTTTTACTTCAATATTGATCATGATAACATTTTGATTGTTGAAGTTTTTGTGGATGATATTAGTTTTGGAGGGAATGATAGTTTGTGCAAAGAGTTTGCTAATGAAATGTAGAATGAATTTGAAATGTCTATGATCAAGGAGAGATGAAATTCTTTCTGGGATTGCAAATCACATAGTCATAAAAAAGGTATCTTTATATCATAGTCCAAATATGTAAAAGAGTTGTTGAAGTTTGGTTTGGAAGATACAAAGATAGTTGGTACTCCTATGGTGACCGAATGTAAGTTGACTAAGGATGATGATTCCCTAAAGCGAATCAGACTAGATATAGATCTATGATTGGTGGATTAATTTATTTGACTCAGACTAGACTTGATATTATGAATGCAATTTGTCTTGTTACTAGATTTCAAGTTGACCATAAGGAATCTCATGTTGTAGCTATTAAAAGAAAATTAGATATTTGAAAGGAACTGTTGATTTTGGTCTATGGTATCCTAAAGATGATGATTTTACTTTGAGTGCTTTTACTGATGCTGATTGGGAAAGAGATGTGGATGACCGAAAGAGTACTAGTGGTGTGCATTTTTCTTGGAAAAAAGATTGATATCTTGTTTGAGCAAAAAATAGAACTCTATTTCTCTATCTATTGCAGAGGCAGAATATATTGTTGTTGCTAACAATTGTACTTAGGTGGTATGGATGAGGTAGATGTTGAAAGATATCAAAGTTATGTATGATGAGCCTATTGCTATCTACTATGACAATTCAAGTGCAATTAACATTTCTAACAATCCAGTGTTGCATTCCAAGACAACATATATCCATCAAGTTTCACTTTTTGAGAGACAAGGTCAACGAGAAGGAATTCAGATTGGAGTATGTGCCTACAAAGGAACAGATTGAAAACATCTTCACAAAGCCTTTGCCTAAGGACACTTTTGAGTATCTCAGAGGGAAGTTAGGGGTGATTTCCCCTCCTAATCAGAACTAAGATGCATTGGTATGTATCAGTCTGATGCTTTTCACAGTCATATCTTGTGGTCCAGATTGATGAGTGGTGGCTGCTACTCAGGAGGAGTAGTCAGTAAGTTAGTTTTGTGGTTTGATTCCAAATATGTGTCTTTGTCATTGATGTCAAAGGGGGAGAGAGTCATGTGAAAAACCGTGTTGGGAAAGAGTCATTTGGAAAGGGGGAGAGAATAGTATGTAAGAGAAAGCTATTGATTTCTTTGTCATTGATTGTTTTTCACATCATATGTTGCCATCAATGCCAAATAGGGAGATTGTTGGAAGTATAATGCAAATATGTGCTTAATAGATACTTGAGAGATGTGTTGTCATTGATGTAAACATATTTCCCTATCTGTGACAGTAATGCAATGAAGTTCAGTAAGTTAGTTTGTTCAAGATGTTGATGATTAGAGTTTATAGATTTAAGGGTTTGTAGAGGATTGTCTGTAGTTGATTCAATACAATTTTTAGAGGTCTGCATGAAGATTTTATTGAGTTATGGGTATTTGTGTTGTGGCTCACTTTTTAGTTGTTTAGTGGTGACAAAGTGTCAGTATTTTGATCTGCATTGCTCTGCATTGTAATATCTTGATCTACAAATTTGGAGGAATGTTTGGAACATTGATGTGTATCTTCAATTCAAGTGGTTCATGGTTTGGAGGTCCACAAGATGTTTTTCAAGGTTGAAAATCATTGTAGTTAATTCTCTTGAGGTTCGGTATGAAGATGATGTGATTCTAGTAATTTGAGTTGGTGTGGGTGTTTCTATGATAATTCATGATTTTTGTAGATGTTTCTCGATCGTGTTCCTTTTGTGTTGGTGGTCCGCATTGATCTTTGATCTCGTAATTGATGATTTTCTCTGATGCGTTAGTGTTCTTCATATTTTTAGCTGATCGGATTCTTGTAGCATGTTGTGGATGTTCAATGCATAATTTTTGGAGGTGTAGCATGTTTGAGATGATGATTTGGGTCCATGCTATGTCTTAGCCGACATTCTTTTGGTTCACATGTTATAATTTGTATATGATCAATAACTATATCATTGTAGTTGTTTTATGTGTGTTGAGACAACCTTGATAATCTTTCCAAGGTTGATGTCATGCATAAATAAATGTAATATCTTTGTAATTGAGTGTATTGTGGATGAGTGAGTGAGTATATGTGAGAATAATGTATTATCTTTCAGAAGAAGAGAAGAAGTGTGAAGAAGAGAAGTTGTTATGTGCTTAACTAGAACTATAACCAGGCATTAAGGAGATGTTATTTTCTAGTTCATTAGTTCTAGATGTGATCCGAATTTGTTTGTAAGGCAATGAGCCTTCCTTGGGTTGTATCCCTTCTTGTTTTTGAGCAATTAGCTCTAAGAAATGTGTCTGAATGCATGTGCATTCCCCATTGCAATACTTCTAATAGAGTATACTCATATTGTGGGTGTGTTCCCACCGTGGTTTTTCCCTTGACCAGGTTTTCCATGTCAAAATTCTTGGTGTTATGTGTGTTCTTGATGTATCATTGATTTATGCTTTCATGCTTAATTATCAAATATGAGAATAATTTAAAGTTGTGTAATTTTTTGAGACAATTGATTCACCCCCCTCTGACCCACTCTTAGTTGTCTACCCTATTTCCATCACCAACTACATTGATGAAATTGTTTCTCCCAAATACTAGATTTAAAATATTTTCCTTACATCAATGTGGAGTACTCATCTAGGCATGTTTTACCTTCCACCATGGATTTGAAGCTACAACTATATTGTGACTTCCTTGATTGAGTATTTTTACTTGATTCTCTATGTCATTTTTTATGATTGGAAATGATTGGGATGCTAAATATAGTAGAATAATAATCCAAAAGGGTAGATACTCATAGAAAACTATTTTGAATAAGTTTTCAAGAGGAAAAAATTATGTCAAACTATTGAGAGAATATTGTAATGTCATTGGTTAATTGCATGTCTCTGTTATTGTATGGTCATATTCAAAGAGTACTAATTTTATAATTTTTATTCAACACATTTTCTATTGTGATTGTATGTACTATTAGAGGAATATAACAACCTTTTGCAAGACTTGTAACATCTCATTTTGTGCTTAAATATGAATTTGAATAGTTCATCAATTTGATGGATAACTAAGTAGATAAAACTAACAATCCAATATATTTGAAAGCGTTTGAATGCCTAGATCAATTGTTGTTTGTTATTCTATTTACCTTTTTTCCTTATCAGATGCAACCCTATCACCCTTGGTTAAGCACTAGTCTGATTGTGCTAATTCCAATCAGTCATTTCAAACAAATTATAAAACATGTTTCATTTCAATTTTAATTTGTGTGGTTCTTGATATCACTATGTGCAAGGAATAGAACACCACCTTTTGTGAATCACACAACTCACTCCCATCTTGAATTTACTATCAAGGTGTTATATCAATTAAGTTTGTTAGTTATTTTCTCTCATCCCAGTGATATATTTTCGGTTCAAACATTATCTTGGGTTAACTACTACTTTTATTTTCTTGCTTAATACCCTAACCTCTAGGAATACCCTCTTGAGTATAATTTGATCTCAAAGTTTAGGAAAGATAAACCACTCTTATAGAGTTGATCTTAAACCCATTCATTATTTTGTTCATGAAATATTTTCACCTACTTGATTAAAACCCTAGCCTTGAGTTAAATTTTATTTATAAAGTGGATTAGCAATTTTGGGACCCAATAGAATGGTACTATTGTTGGGTATTATCAACTATATATACTGTTTAACATCATTTGTTGAGTTCAATATTTTTTATAAATGTAGTTTATATTATGAGTTTTATTAGAGTATAATTCAATAAAACATTAATTTGCCTTAAGAAGTGGCAAATCTATTAAAAGAATCTAGTTTCATTTAAAAACTTGTTTACCATGGATCAAAGAAGACAAAGAAATGAACAACCCGCACAAGGAAATAATGTACCTATAAATAATAAATTATTATGATAAATGGAAAACAAAAGATAGTAAAACATTAGGACAAAATAATTCCAAGAGAGATAGTTTACCTTAGGAAGAGGCAATACCTTTTTTGACTTAAGGGATCAATACCAATATGCCTTTGATGACTCACTAGACCAACTAGTTAAAAGAAGAAATACAAATTTTGATAAATATGATCTAAGGGAAAAGAATGTTGAAATTGGAAATGCAAGTAATTTTTACATACTAGTTCCCATGGTTCACAATTTGATCAAACTTTCCATTATGGTGATCAAAAAATCCAAAATTATGTTGGTAAAATCCAAAGACTCCTTGATCAAGAGTTAGAATTATTAGGACAAGCTATAATAAGGAAAGAATTGCAAGTGAACATTGATCATTTAGCTCTAAATATTGCACTCATGTTTCTTAACAACAAAATCATCAACCAAGTAACTAGTAGAATGCAAAAAATTTGCATAACCAAAAAGTTCCCTACCAGCAACAACATCAACAAATACCTCAAAAAATATAGCATAAAATGGGGGTTAATTATCATAGAAAGGCTCAAAGGTGTGCACTAGTTAGGTAGCATTTGGGGATAGGAATATATAGGAAACATGATTTATTTGATATCCTAGATTACCTCAATCATATTCCCAGTAATATTAAAGAGAAGATCTCAAAATTTTAATGCAACAATGCTATGGTAGGAGAAGAGCACCTAAGATACTTCATCAAAATCATTGATTTAGGACAAGGATGTGATGATGAATTTATTTGTACATTCCTTTTAGAGGATGGTGTAAGAGAGTGGTTCACAAATATTCCTAAAAGAAACATTTTTTCTTGGGAGAGTTTATTGCTACTTATATAATTTAATATGGAGATAGGATTGATCTAAAGTTTTCCATCCACAAGCTCACCACCATAAAAAAGACTATGAACAAAAAAATGAGAGAATTCGAGAGAAGGCTCATCCTCTCCATGATAAAGTGGTAGGCCCAATATGGAAAGCTAATGTACTGAGAGGGGAGGGGTGAATCAGTACTCCAAAACTTTTCTTGAATAATAACTTTACTGTTATGCAAAAACAGAATAGTGCAGTAACATAAAATAAAGTTAAAACAAATAGATAACAATCATACATCATTCACTCCATAACACATATATTTTGGTTATGCAGAAACTCTTGGTTAGAGAGTGTATATGGTGAAAATGGATAACAATAATAACGATATTGAAAGGCTAAATGAATTCAACCACAAAACCCTAGCCTAACAACAACAAAGATCCACCATAACATATGAAGATTACCTAAGACAATGCAAATCAAACGAAATCACAAAGATTATACTATCACATGTCCAATAGGGTTTGGATCTCCATTCTTCCTATCTCCATTGATCTTGCTTGATATATTTTCTCTCAGATTTTATGTGCACAAGAGCTCAACAAAGAACGGAAATGTGGTTGCAAATAGGATCGCATATGCCAAGTAGTCAATTGATCAAGTTGTTAGAATGATTGATTAGAATAATTGATTAGAATGATTGATTAGAATGCATAGAACGATTAGGGTTTGATAATGAAGGAAGCATCTTCTTATATAGAAGACACTATATGAAATGGAGGGATAAGATTGAGAGGTGTAAAAGGAGGTCGGCTATGATTAGAGGGTAGGTAAAAGAAATAATAAAATAATGAAAGGGGTAGGTAGTGTAGGAATTAAGAGATGAATGACATGTGTCATGGGTAGAAAAGGTTAATGAATTAATTAAATAAATAAAGATTTATTTAATTAATAGAAGAAGTGGGATCAATTAAATAAATAAGATATTTATTTAATTTAGGAAAAGGATAATTTAAATAAATAAATGTATTTATTTAAATGAGAAATAAGGCTAGAAGAGGATAAATGAATTAATTAAATAAATAAAGATTTATTTAATTAATAGAAGAATTAGGCTTAGATAATAAATAAAATATTTAATTAATTAGATTGGACAATTTTGGGTGTCTACATTTTGCCCCTCTTTGAGACAATGCGGCTTGTCGCGTTGTTTCAAAGAAGATAAGATGAACTGATACAAAGTTGCCCCAAGATGGGAATGATATGCCCCCTCGAGAGATTGGATGAAAATGTTTGAAAAGATTGCAAACAATCTCTCGATAAGAAAGACAGGATAGAATGGACTAACCGGATAAAGTGACAGAGTCACGGGATAATGAAGACTGACTCGAGAGACGAGGGCTAGGGCTAGGGTAGTCTATAAGATAGACCACGGGGGAAAATATATCCTCATTGTCATCTACACATCCACGAGATTAGAGTGCAGAGAGAGAAAAGAGCAGCAGCAATCAGCAACGATGGCTTTTGTTCACAGATTCGACCGCGTTTGTCGATTCCAGAGGCCAATAGAGGCAGGAGAGCCGGTGAGTACCACAAAACCTCCTCGTACTTTGTTGCATTTATTGTTGTCATTAATGCATACTAGTTAATGTAATAAATGCGCATTTATGTCAAGAAAGCGCATTTGTGTCCAAAAATGTGAATTTGTGTCTTCTAGGTCAAATCGATAGTTCTGTGATGAACATACGCTGTCGATTGGATAAGCTGCTAAGAGGATACACTCAAGCAGGTCCTCTAGGGAAAACTAGGATAGATCTAGGCACTTTGTGATGAACAGTGAGTACCAAGATAGAGTACTTTGTGATGAACAGAGAGTACTAAAATATGAGTAGCACTTTATGATGAACAGTGAGTGCAAATGTGAGCAACACTTTGTGATGAACAGTGAGTGTCAAACACGTAGTACTTTGTGATGAACAGGGAGTACCACTAGGATAGAAGCAACACTTTGTGATGAACAGTGAGTGTCACTAGGACTGAGATGATTGATTTGTGTGACTGCAGGAGTATTTTCCTATGCTAGAGTCACGGGAGAGATTCCCATTGACTCAGAGGTTGCAACCAGAGCTGAAATTTGAGGACCGAGCTGTGATTGAGGCTATGGGATTGAGACATATTCTATATGTGCCTAAGTTTCGAGCGAACATGGGTTTGCTGACTGCGCTTGCTGAGAGATGGCATTCTGAGACATGTACATTTCATTTGCCGATGGGTGAGATGACAGTCACCCTGGAGGATGTATATAGGATTATGTGGATACCGATTGATGGAGAGCTAATTTCGTATGATCGAGACAGAGACAGGGATGCCCTTAGATGAGTGTTCCAGGATCTGGCATTGGAGATGAGGTCAGGACATGTGGCATGGGATACCATGACATGGACAGGATTAGCACTACCAACAGTGTTGGCAGGAGTTATCAGTGGGTTCCTCTGTCCATATTAGGGTGACATAAGGGGTGGCTGCAGAGGACACAGGGGCTAGGAGAGATGATCTTGGGGCGGGTCCTTCTAGGGCTCAGAGGGAGGGAATTCATCGTAGTCGTAGAGGGCTCCCTATGTATCAGTATTGTACCATTTTTGCATGATGATGTAGACACCTGCGGGTGATTGTAGCCATATGATTTTGACATCATTGTATCATGACACTTTATATATATATATATATATATGAGATGATTCATCTTTGTAGCAGCTATATGCATGTGTACCTATGTGATGAGATGTTCTTATGTGATGCTTATGATATGGATGCAAATATGTATATGATGCAATGCAATATATTTTTTTTTTGTTCTTTTATGTTTTATATGTGTATGCATGATGCAAATGTGAATGTATGAAATGTGGATGAATATGACAATGCAAATGTAAATTATGCTATCAGGTGTTGTGTGCAGGATGTGATGCAGTTGTGATATCTATATGTATGTATGAAATGCTTATATGTGGTAATGCGGGTGCAACTATATGAAATGCAAATGTTTTTGGTGTGTCATTATACTCAATCATGTGATAGCAGGCTACGCGGACTCGAGAAGGACGATGGAAGTCAATCAAGAAAGGGGGATGCAAGATAGAAGATATGAAAGTGAAAGAGCTTCTTGTGTGTTATCATCATTGAGCTTTATTATGGCAAGCAGGTTATGACAATCGAGGCATATGTTTGACCCAGAAAGTCATTGTACCTGTTTGCATGGAGATAAGACAATCACAAACAAGGAATGCCCTAGTTCATGCTTGACTCTCAGTGTCCTCATATCCTTGGACAAGTCATAGCATTACTAAGAGACAATCCACAGACAACAAAGAAAAATAGGTGACGATACCCCATCCTCACCTTTCTAGTCAAAGACATCCTGCAGATAGAATCTCTAGTCAGAGACATCCTGGAAAAGCTAAAAGACATGTCACCAAAAGATAACATCAAAAGAAAACCAAGACTCGACACCAACATCCACTGTAGTCCTCAAATTTAGTGTCTCTTGTCACTTGTATAAGTCTTATTTGATTGTGGTCGCAATGTTTACTTTCACAAAAAGGATAGATAGCACGGAACCATATGTTGTCTGAGTCTATTGAAAGATTTGATTTTGTTGAAGCCCATTGTTGTTGCTATGTCTCATCTGAAACTGACTGAATCCATGAAACTGATACTTTATTGTGGAGAAGATGAAACTTTATTGCGGATCTATGATGCAAATGTTGCTTTATTGTGGATTGTGCGCGGATAGACTGAAGGAAGTTGGAAGAAACTGTACTCCTCGAAACATGTGATGTTCTTAGTTCCACACCCATCACTAGACATAGGATTTGCCTTAGCCAGAGATAGGATTTGATTTATTATGGATGGAAAGGGAGGTGAAAAGGGAGGTTTATTATGAATGGCTAACCAATCTTGGGTAGATCAATAACAAGCCATGATGGGAATGGGTAAGTTTATTATGAACGAATAGGTTGTGAGTGTGTGCAAAGTGAAAGGATAAAAGTGAATATAGAAGGAGGGAGGAGCAATGTCTCTATGCATGGTGCTGGTGACCCAGTTTTCACCATGGTACTTGCCCAGGGCGCCACCGAAGTGGTTTTCACCATTGGATGAAATTATTTCTCTTTACTTTTTTCAATTTTTCAATGTTTTTTTTGTGTCACAGGGCACTTGTTTGTTAGGTTTTCACCAAGTAACGATTTTTTTGTTTTATAATTTTTTTTGTATTTTTGAATTTTTTTATTTTTTTTTGTATTTTCGAAAATTTTGAATTTTTTTGTATTTTTTGAATTAGGATATTCCAAAGAGCTATGTGTAGAACCTGTGAAGGTGCATGTTGTTGATAGGATCCTCCAAAGGTTCACCTTCTGTAGTTGAGAGCTGATATGCCCCAGATCCATATGTTGTTTTAATGATGTAAGGACCAAGCCAGTTGGGTTCGAATTTGCCCTTCTTCTCTCTATCTTGCTGATTTTTAGGATTTTCTCTGAGAACCAAGGCACCCACCTCAAATGTGTGAGGCTTAACCTTATGATTGTAGCTGCATTGTTCCTTGACTGAATGATGTGTAGCTTGAGTGACTGTCTTCCTTGATAAAGGAACTAAGATAGAATTACTAGTGTGTGGACTACACAGGCCCATATGCGTGTCACCTGAAGAAGTTTGGGCATCCCTAATAACAAAGTCCCTTGAGGAAGCTCCATTAAAGGTCCATGATGTATTGTCAGAAGGGAATAGATGTGCGGAACAAGTGAATGAGTGATGAAGGCTTATGACTATGAAAAGAAGTGAAAGTAGGATAGCATGATGGAGACTTAGGATCAACAAGTATTCTTTTTGACTTAAAATTGTAGAAATTTTGCCCCCAGTTATTTTGGTATTAGGGGAGATCATCTCTTGTTCATTTTCTTTCATAGTATTTTTATCCTTGACTTTGATTTTTGCAGAGTCCAATAGCTTTTGATTTTGATTTGGACTAAAGCACTTTTCTTTATTTTTGACTTTTAAATTTTTCTTTTCAAAGCTTGATTCTTGATCCCCAATGAGTAAGGGCTTTTGTAATTCTTGTTGATCCAAGTCTGGGAGAGGAGTGGAAATAGAATGAGTGGATGAAATGGTAAGGCTATGTGAGTTCTCAAGAGGGCTGGCGATACATTCAATAGATTCTTTGTTGGAACCACTCTTAGGACTATTGATATCAAGAGTTTCTTGCACCACTAGAGGAGATTTGCATTCGGACTTAGTAGCCACAACACTAGGTGGTTCATACCCAATTCCTTGCAAATTGTTCATAGATTGTTCCTGTCGACTGAATGTCTTAGGAGATAATGGGAGTTGATCAACATGAAAGATATACTCACCACATCCCATGTCTTTAATCTTGAACTTGTCTTTGAGCTCTGCTTGTTTGGATGTAGAAGCTTTCAAGGATTTTGGATCCACATATGCCGATGAAGGAATAGCTTCTCGATTGACTGGTATTGTTATTTCTGATCTATGTCGCATATTGTTGCAATATATGAATGGATTTGGATCCACTTTGATAGTCACTTCAACTCCATTGTGTGGAAACTTGATACATCGATGATATGTAGATGGGACTGCACTCATCTCATGAATCCAAGGACGTCCTAGTAATATATTGTATGTGAGATCCAAGTCTAGGACTTGACAAACCACATCCTTTGTAACCGGCCCGACTCTGAGAGGTAAGGTGACTGTGCCCTTGGATGAACGCTCTTCATCATCATATGCCTTGATGGTAATTTTGTTTGTAGAAGTCACAGCTTTGTCGGAATATCCCAATTGTTTAATAGTGTTCAATGTACAAATGTTTAGACCTACTCCTCCATCTATTAGGACTCGTTTGATTCTATGTTTGTGTATGAAGGCTTCAATGTGTAATGGTGCATTATGTGGTTGACTTACGAAGGCATCATCGGCTTCTGTGAATGTAAGGGAGTGTGGAATGGAAAGGTATCCCACCATGGCTTGAAACTGGTCCACGTTCAGATCAGTAGGAACAGGAGTGTCTCCCAAAATTTTGTCAAGAATGGCTTTATGTGTGGGGGATATGTGTAAGAGCTCAAGTATGGATATGAGTGCGAGTGTCTTCCCTAACTGTTCTACAAGGTAATACTCAGGTTTGGTTGATGAGGAAGCAGTATTTTTAGCTAGAGAACCTTGCAAAGTGAATTTACCTCGGTGGGTTGTAACATGACATTCAGAGGTAGGTTCAGAAGAAGATCCAATGCCTTTCAGAACGATCTTGGGTCTCTGGGTAGAATTCTCAAGGGTTTTGTCCTTGATGATAATGGTAGAGACATAATTATCCATCGAGATGTGATTGATGGTTGAATCATAGTTGTAGGATGCTCTAGTATAGTTGGTTTGATCATCTGTGATTTTAACTTTTCCTTTGTCATGTTTTGGGAATGGTTCCTTAAACATCTCATGTTCTTGATTGGATGAGTGCCCTTCAATCTCAATGTCACCCCTATCAATGAGATCTTGTATGATGTTCTTTAGTCGATGGCAATTTCCTATCTTATGACCATTGCTCTTATGAAATTCACAATATTCATCATCATTCCACCAATTTGGTTTAACCTTTGGTTCATATGGAGGAAAATCTAGAATAGTGATTACCTTGTTTGCCACTAGCTTTTTGAAAACTGACTCAAGTGGTTCTCCCAATGGAGTGTACTTCCTTTGTGATTTAGAAGTTGTTTGAGTATTCACCTGATTTGATCCGAAAAAAATGAATTTGGGTCGCACTGTATTGGCATCAACAACACCATCATTGATTGTGTTCTTGTGTTTTTTCCAAAATCTTGGCTTGTCTTTTCCTTTAAAGTCATCTTTGTTTTCCTTGAATATCTTAATGACTCCTTGTTCAATTAGGACCTTTTCTGTTGCTAAGCCTTTTTCAATGACGTCCTTGAAGGTGGACAAACAAGCTTTCCTTAAGTCATAACCAATCTCTTTGTTAACATTTTGGGTGAACATTTCTACCATTTGCTTTTGTGGAATTTCACAAGAGCATCTGCTAGCTAGATTTCTCCATCTTTGTAAAAATGATGCAAAAGACTCTCCCTCTTTTTGCTTGGTGTTGCACAAAGTAGTGACTGATATGTCTGTCTCTATATTGTAGGAGACATGTTGAATAAATGTCTCTGCTAGATCACCCCATGACTTAATACCAGGTGGGAGTTGGGAGAACCATTCCATAGCTTGATCACCTAGGCTTTGTGGGAATAATCTCATCAAATATGTCTCTTCTGCTGCTACCTCAATGCAAGCTGTGAAAAACTGTCTTATGTGTGCCTTAGGATCCCCTTTTTCTCTATACTTATCAAACTTAGGCATCACAAAGTGTGTAGGAAATGGAGGCATTGGAATGCTTTTGTCAAATGGATAGGGACATATGTCTCTCATTGTGTATGTTGGCTTTGGTGTATTTATGTCCTCCATTTTCTTTTGTAAGTCCCTAATTTGTTGCTCCAAATTGCTCTTAGGTGGAGATCGACTTCTTAGACCATACCCCATGCTTGAGGCACCAATAGGAGGAGGAGCATGTTGCATATATGGATGATATTGATCATACACATGTTCATATGGAGGAGGTCTATAGTGATGTTGCATATATGGACCACTTGGTATAGATTCATGTTGAGGAATGAAATATCTATTTTGTCCATGTATACCATACTCTACAAGCATGTCATGTTCTAATGTGTTGCCCCCAAATTTGACACGGGGTTTCCTTGTGTCCAAATTTTGAGCATGCCTTTGAATATCCAATTTCTTTGGTGGTTGATCCTTAGCATTGATATGTGATTGAGCATATTTCTCTGCATAAGACTTCCATAATGGTCTGCAAAGGTGAGTATCATATGCTTGACCATGTGTATGTGGGACCTCTAGTATTTGAAACAAAGGTGATGGTGATTCAAGGACCATATGTGGTCCTTTATTGCCTCCACTATTAGGTCTCCTTTGATCCATGTTGGAGTGAGTTTGTTGCAAAGGCGGATTTTCCATTATTTGAGACATGTCAAAATCATGAGGTATCTTGGCTCCACTTTATGCCATCATTTGTAAGAAGTATTGTCTATCCCTCCTCATTATTTCCTCAACCAATCGATTGAAATAGGGATCCATAATGGATTCTTCCACATCTGCTGAATGTACTGAAAAGTTGTCCATAACATCATTGTGTGTATCATTGTTGTTTATAGTGTCCATGTTCTCAACATTTGGAATGTTTCTATAGGCATCCATGTCAGGTAATGTAGTATGATCAGAATTGAAAAAGATATCATTGTCATACTCATAAGAACTCATGTTTGCGGACTCTTGAGCCTCTTTAGTTTCTCTCCTAGATTTTTGAAGGCGGGTTTCAACCATGAACTAGGTATTGACCAAGATGTGTGAGACTAGATGAAAATGGAAAGAGTATGGAAGACTAAGAGTTGGATGGAATGTAAATGAATCTGAAGTGTACTTGCAATGTTCAAAGTGTAAGACCAAGTATGTATGTAGTAGAGTAGGTGTGGCTTCCAAAGAGAGGATAGTTTCTCTTGATGAGGTAAGTTGACCTTGACTCTAAGTAAAACCAAATGAGACCCAAAGGTGATAGACCTTGATGAGGGACTACTTAGCAAAATGTTGTTGTATGTAGTGTGTTGACAAAGTATGATGAGGACAAGCAAGTGACCTTTTGACTCAAGTTTAGACAAATGTGAATGTAATGTAAGGTGTAAAGCAATGATGGATTTTGTGAGACCCAAAGACAAGTTGAATGCTAGATGAAAACCTGGAGAAACAACCTAGGAAGCTCAAGAATTCCAAAACTGATTGCTCTTGTTTGCTGGACTGTAAAATTTTTCCAATTTGTGAAGTTGTGACCAAATCTGAATGTTTGACTATTTTTCGTGATAAGAGCACACAATGTTGATGAGGACTCAATGTTTGTAAGTGTTTAGACTCAAAATGACTCTAAGAAAAGTGTGTTGTTTGATGTAAAAATGTTTTACATACACTTGAAGACACAAAAGACATAATTTTTTGCTGTTTGGTCTTGAATGTTTTGAATGTTTAAAATAAGTCAAGCACAATTCTTATGGCTAGCCAAGACAATAGTTGTTGATCCCACACGGGGTTTTACCCCCGAGGCTACGCTATTCAGAGCAGATACTTAGATGTTTGACCTCACAAGATCCACCCTCGGCACTCACTTCTTGGGTCAGCCAAGCATCAGTCCCCACGAAAACTCCCTGTGGCAAACTTTGTATCTCTACTAAGAACCGTATGTGTGTGGGCCGCTACCAGAGGTCCGACCTCCTGCCCCAACAACTAGAAGGATTTGGGCTTCTAAAACAAAAAGGTGCTAGTAAGGGCATCCGCTTGTGTAGCCATACATGCGGCACTTTCAGCTCTGTAAATATAGAAGGCTCCCAGCCGGTAGGGGTTACGCCCTACAACTGATCAAATAAATTTGATCAAACGGGTTTATGGGGAGACATAGTGTCGGTATGAACTAATCAGCACACGTTATCCATAGTTTTCACCATGAATACAGTTGTTTATAGTGGTTCGAAAGAGGTGTGTTTTCCTCACTACCACTTGGGTCATTCTCTTCTCACTAGTAGTCCTAATGACCACACGGGAAGACAGTCCCTCTAAAGATTAAACAAAAAGAGCCTATTGCTCAAGACACAAAAGACAATGATTCAATTTTAGTGCACCAATTGAAGTGTTTGCTAGTCTATGAAAACAAGGCACACAATAAAAATCCAAAAACTCTTGCCAAGGACCTGCAACAAAGATTTATTAGTAGTTTGGATTGTTTCAAATGATCACCCCTTCCTGCAAGCACACAAGTTAGGTAAATTTTAGATCCAAAAGACTTTGTGAAATAGGGGCCTTCAACAATGCGTTTTGTTGACCAATTCAAAGATCTGATTCATCATAAAAAAAAAACCACTTGTAAAATTTCAAAAGATTTCCAGAAATGTAAGAAAATCCAAAAAATTTGCTAATTCTCTCCAAAACTTAATTTTTTATGAAAAATCATAAAATTTTCATATAAAATGCAAAATCAATCCAAAAAATCTGAAATTTTTACTGGAGAGTCCTGATGGTCATCCAAACTTGCACAAAAATTTTTTTGCAACAAATCCAAGCAGTTTGTGAGATATGAGTAAAATAATGCAAAACCCTAATTTTCAAAGATCTGATTTTTGAAGAATAATTTTGCATCAAATTTAAAATCACAAAAAACAAATCCTATGTATAATTATGAGAGATTTCCAAAAATGTAAGAAAATACAAAAAATTCACTAATTTTCTCTCAAAATTATTTTTTTATGAAAAATCATAAAAAAATTCATATAAAATGCAAAATCGATCCAAAAAATCTGAAATTTTTATCGAATCTTTCTGATACTTTTCCTGACCTGCACAAAAACTTTTATGTCAAAATTCAAATCATTTTGTGAGATTTGATCAAAATAAGGAAAAACCCTAATTTTTAAAGATCCAATTTTTAGGGAAATATGTTGCATCAAAATTAAAATCACAAAGAACAGATCCTGTGTATAATTATGAGAAATTTCCAAAAATGTAAGAAAATCCGAAAAAGTCTCTCATTTTCTCTCAAAATTAATTTTTTATGAAAAATCATAAAAAATTCATAGAAAATGAAAATGTGCTCCAAAAATTCTGAATTTTGGATTGAGAGCTCTTGATACGTTTTTCAACCTACAAAAAAAATTGGGTACAAAATTTCCTTTCCGTTTGTGAGATATGATCGAATCTCTCCAAGATCTTGATTTTGTGTCCAAAACCCTAGCTGCACAAGGTTATTCTCCAAATTGTTTTACAAAATAGCAATATAGGGTTAAAAAAATCTGCAAAAAAACACAAATCTAAGAAAAATCCATGTCCCATGGGGCGTGCCAAAATGTATATGGTGAAAATGGATAAAAATAATAACGATATTGAAAGGCTAAATAGATTCAACCACAAAACCCTAGCCTAACAACAACAAAGATCCACCATAACATATGAAGATTATCTAAGACAATGCAAATCAAACGAAATCACAAAGATTATACTATCACATGTCCAATAGGGTTTGGATCTCCATTCTTCCTATCTCCATTGATCTTGCTTGATATATTTGCTCTTAGATTTTATGTGCACAAGAGCTCAACAAAGAACGAAAATGTGGTTGCAAGTAGGATCGCATATGCCAAGTAGTCAATTGATCAAGTAGTTAGAATGATTGATTAGAATGCATAGAACGATTAGGGTTTGATAATGAAGGAAGCATCTTCTTATATAGAAGACACTATATGAAATGGAGGGATAAGATTGAGAGGTGTAAAAGGAGGTCGGCTATGATTAGAGGGTAGGTAAAAGAAATAATAAAATAATGAAAGGGGTAGGTAGTGTAGGAATTAAGAGATGAATGACATGTGTCATAGGTAGAAAAGGTTAATGAATTAATTAAATAAATAAAGATTTATTTAATTAATAGAAGAAGTGGGATCAATTAAATAAATAAGATATTTATTTAATTTAGGAAAAGGATAATTTAAATAAATAAATGTATTTATTTAGATGAGAAATAAGGCTAGAAGAGGATAAATGAATTAATTAAATAAATAAAAATTTATTTAATTAATAGAAGAATTAGGCTTAGATAATAAATAAAATATTTATTTAATTAGACTGGACAATTTTGGGTGTCTACAGAGAGAAAAATTGCGGTGGGGATGGCACCCACAACTTCACTACTGCAATAATAAAGAATGCTTGGTTAGAGCTACATTTTAGCTATTTCTGATAGCATACCCTATTAGGAGTAACAAGATCAGTTAGATCTACCTTGCTAAAGGATTTGACAACATTTATTTTGAATGCTGCACTTGGTTAGAGACTTTACAATTTATAGACTTGGTTAGAGTCTTTTACCTTGTTAAAGGTTTCTCTTTCAACTTCATAATATTACAATAAAATCATTACAAATATCTACAACTTTACATTTGAAATGTTAAAGCAGATTCTATGTGCTCAGAATAGATTACCTTGCTTACAACATACCTCGGTAACCTATATAGTAACTCGGCAAACCCTTCTGTTTACTCTGTTCTTCGACTATTCTCTAAAAACCTTCTCGATGACCTCTGTGTCTCTGTAACAGTCTTCTTTCATGCATCCATACACTTAACTCATGTTGTATATATAGATCTCTTAAAACGGTGATCCAATTCATTGCTTCGATCTTACAAACAAGATTCCTCGAATGAATAACAAAACAAAATATTTGATTGGTTAGATTGACCTCGCAATCATACACAATCTTCTAGTGCAATTTCCAATGTAATAACGGTTAGATGTGCCTCGATCTTGTAACACGTTTTCATATGCATGTCCGGGTTCAATGTATCTGGTAACACGTTTCACTCGGTGAGTATCAACTCGGTGTGTCATCTTTACTGTTCAGTAGCCATAAAAAGACACTCGGTAGACAACTCGGTGTGTACTGCATTATGTGACTGCTTTCTTCTGTAACCGACTAGACTGTGCATACCGACTTCTCTGTGTGTACCGACTGCATGATTCAGTAGTGCTAACCAACTAGAATATATATTATGACTTTGAATATAAAAACTAATGGTAACTTGATAAGTAGTAACATAAAGTACCTCAACATCTTAAGGCCAATGAATCTGTGTCACTTATGCTTTATGGTTGTGATTTTGATTCTATAAATAGGCTATTTTTGAGAGACAAGTGTCGTTAAGCCCTAAGAGAGGCATATGTTATAGCTATAAATATTGAAAATAACATGAAGGTATATAATAAATAATTAAAAAAAACTTATTTAAAATTGTAACAATCAAATAGGACTACTATGAGAGGATCCCTTTCAACTGAGGCCAAATTAGATAAGCCACCGGGTTCTATGAAAGACTTGTCTTACAAGGTGACATAAAATGAGAAGGGGATGCCACCTCAAGATGCATCCACATATTTAAACAAGGGAAAAGATTGTAAAATAGGCCATATATAATTGATTTCCCCAAAAGACCACAATACCATGATGAAAGGGTTGCTCAAAACATGCAAATTTCAAATAAAAATCTAATGACGCACCAAACCCCTTGACCAAAGAATGTGTGAATTATCAAGATGAAAACTTGTGACTTGATTCATGTTTCCTTCTATATAATCCTATCAAATGTTTTGTAGCAATCTCTTTGAGAAAATATGGTGAGTTCATAAATGATGAGGTAAATGTTGAGTATTATGAGGACAAAATTAATCAATTTGAAGAACTGGTCTACAATTAAGAAAATAATGCAATATTCCATGATAATATTGTTGTGATTGACCAATTTTATAATGTAATAGTGAACCTAGTTTGTATCCATACCAATTACTATCTCATTAATTTGACCATATGAAGTCTCTTATGCAATAAAGGTATAAGAGGACTAGACCTTCAAATGAGGATAACGAATCCATCACTAACACAACCATGGTGTAGGCCCAAAATGGTATTCAACTAAGATATAAAAATACTCTAATGTGAGGGTAGGGGGCTAGCAAGTTAATATAGTAACCCAAAGGATTGAATGGAAAGGAATATATCCTAGCCAAGAATATTGTTTAGAAGAGGTTAAGTCCAAAATAGGAGTAGAATCGGAAGTACATCCCTAAGGTTCAGTAGTAGCTTGCACAATTGAATGATACTGCTACCCATGAAGACAAAACCATAAAAATAAGAGAGTTCAGAAAGGAAGACATAAACATCAACATATCATGTGCTTGTAGGTGTTCAAGATGGATATAAAGTAATATATAATTCATTTTATATATTATTCTAATAAACAAACTTCAAGCATACCAAGTGCAAATATGGTGACCATAGAACCAAGTATGCCTCTTCCACAATACACTCCTATAATTTTATATGGGAGTGATTCTAAGTTAGATGAGAGTTTATTTCCTTTTGTTGGAGGATCTTAGGATTATTAAACATAGGGCATGTGTTGCATCTTTTATTTTAGAGGTTGTGAAAGAACCACCAACCAATGCCCTAATTAAAGAAAAAAAGATAGTGGATAATATTTTATAAGTATACCTCAATGCATCAGTTGTGAATAGATAGTGAGATGTAGAATCCTTCTATACTATATTAGCCATCAATAAATGGTTGTTCCAAAACTAGATGTTTGATTTGGGAGTATCCAACAATGTCATACCACTTTAGGTAAGTAATCGTCTTGTTCCTCAAGTGTCAAAATATTATGGTAAAAATATTTATATATATTCTAGAGAAGTGAATGTCATTGGGATGGCCAGTGATGTAGAGGTTGAGTTGCTTGATTACTAAGACAAGGCCTTCTTGATGGACATCATTATAGTTGATCGTCCTCCAAAGTGGTGAATGCTTTTGTCATGAACATGGGCATCTTCTATTGGTGGAAGCATAAAAATGGATTTATCTTATACAAATATTCCTTTGTAAGGTGTAAACATATGGTTAGACAAGGAGAAAATATTCTAGGAAAACATTGAGGACAAGTATAAAAATCCTAATCATGTAAATATATTTGATGCAATTATTAATCATATGATAGATTTTGTGACAAGGTGAATATCTCTACTCCACTAATTATTGATAAGGAGTTGAATGATAGTCTTTAGACCATGTTCTTTGATGGTTCCCACTATAGAGAAGGTAATGTTGCTAGTATTTTTCTTTTTATCTCTAACTAATAATAAATTTAAGTTTTCGTTAAGATTGACATTTTAATGTACTAATAAAATTGCTAAATATGAGGCACTATTGCTAGAGTTTCCAATATTTTTCATAAGCATTGCATTAGGTACCTAAAAATTCATGGACATCAAAGAGTGATACAACAAGTGAAAAGTTCATATGGAACCAAAGAAAATAAACTCGTAATATAAAAAAAATGTTGTTTAGGACAACATGGAACTATTTGATGCCCTTGGAATTGAATGGCTAGATAGAAGTGAAAATGTAGAGGTTGATGCACTTGTTGTTTTAGCATCAAGGTTTGATCCAGGTGTGGATATTCTTCTATTTCAACAAGGAATTGAGGTCTTAGTGAAGCCCACCATACTAGAAAACATATTCAACCTGAAATTTTTTGATGATAGTCAACAAATTTATATTTTCTTGAATACTATGGATGAGTTTGAAAATCAACTCATTGATTGAAAGGGAATAGTCAATGTTTGTAATGGAAATAAAAATTTGTTTGAGAATGAGATAAAAAGGGTTGGTTGCATTAAAAAATATTTGATAGAAGAGAACATTGTAGGAGAAAGAAAAAATCATCTCACAAAGATGATGTAGAGGGATTAATTTAGGGACAAATGAAAAAACCTAGATGGTCTACATTGGTAAGAAGTTGAAACCTCATGAGAAATAAATATTGGTTTTCTTGTTGCATGAATTTCAAAGATGTTTTGCATGTCTTACTAGGATCTCAAGGTATATACAAAATATTCATTTTAGCATACTATCCCACTTCAATCTGATTATAAACCATTCAAGAAAAAACAAATTCATATCAACCATACCTTGGATCCCCAAATGCAAAAGGAAATGACGAAATTGAAGGAATTTAGAATCATCAAAGCTATTAGACACTCAAATCAGTGTCCAATCTAATCCTAATAAGAAAAAATAATGGGGAGATAAGATTGTGCATTGACTTCAGGAACCTCAACCTTAAATCTCTCAAGTATAACTACCCCCTTCCAAGAATGGATTACTTGCTACAGCGAGTTACATGACCATAAATAATGTCTATGGTGGATGGATTCATAAGATACAACCAAGTAGTTGTAGAAGATTTAGAACAACATAAAATGATATTCACTACTCCACAAGGCGCAAATGTGTACATAAGGATGTCATCTAGTTTGAAGTTTATACGATCAATTCTTCAAAGAGCAATGGAAATGGATTTTGTAGGCCTTATTGACTAGATCATGGTGCTTTACCAAGATGATCTAACTAAACTTTCAAGGGAGAGAGGTGAGAATTGCAAACACCTCATAATAATTGTTAAATTATATTTTGAGTATAGGATTCCTTTGAATCCCAAGAAGCATCAGTTTGGAGTTAAAAATGGTAAAATACTAAGATACAATGTGTCAAAATATGGGGTAAGGATAGACCCTAAAAGAGTCAAGACTATCAATTTTATTTCTTGATGCAAATCTATAAAATTAATCCTTTTTTGGGCAGCTTAACTTTTGTAGGAGATTTGTTCCTAATTTTGTTGAGAAGACCAAAACTATATCAAAGATGCTTAAGAAAGGACACTCAATTGAGAGAAGTGCAGAACCAGCTAAATCCTTTCAAGGATATCAAGAAAGCAATATCAGAGGCCTATATTTTGGTAATTTTGAATTACTCTACACCTCTCTAGATATTTTATTACAACACATCAAAGTTGACTACATATAATATAATATTAAACCTTAGGCTCTAGTCAGGTTTTTTCTATCAGAAGTGAGACTGGAAGAGAACACTCCTAACAATAAACAATGACGTTTCCCTTTCATCTTTGTAGATATCTTTGCAGGAACTTTCGAGGATTTTAATTATTTAACTAAAATCAATATGATTCCAATTATATAATTGTTGTGATATATATGGTGTCATCTGGATTTTAGGTCAAGTTTATGTGAATCTTGAATTTGGAGGGGCTTCCTACTTATATTAGGGTGCAGTTTCAAATTTTTGTTAAGGATTTTAATTAATTAAAACAAACTTTCAAAATCAAAATTTCAAATCTTTAATACCAAGACTTCAAACTACTACAATTAGAAAAACTCTTATACAAATAAAACAAAAACAAAAAATCGATTAAAACAAATTTATGTAATTATCAATAAACACTGAGTAATACCTCGAAAATAAGAGTTCAATTGAGATAGGAGGAGATCTATAACTAAGATTTGCCTTAATTTTACCTCAATTGATGATTACAAATAAACACCCAAACACAATCGCGCTCAAATTCTTTGAATTTCGAATTTACAATTACATAAATAAAAAATTCATCATCAATTTTTTAATATATTTTTTAATAAAGCTAATCATGTAAACACCTTTAGTGCAACTCTTGATCCCATATGAATGAATATGACAGAGTTTGAACGTAAGATTTTTCGTTATCTAACTTGCATCTGCACTCGCCCCATTACAGATCTACGATCAAAATCAATCCCTGTTGGACAATCGAATGGTCATCGATACGTTTGGCATATGAAGTTGCGCACTAAATTTAACATAGGAGCTCTTTATCATTCATCTTTCTTGTGGCATGTGTATTAATTTTAACCATCCACTTTAGATAGAATCAGCAATTATTGCTTCATTTCCCTTAATTTATTACATCATTATTTGTGTTTGAAAATGGCCAATAAATTATATGGTAGACATTTTAAAAATACACATTATTTGTTTATTAATAAAATAAATTATTGTGTATGATATTATTAAAGAAGATCAATGGTTATAATTTTATATTATTTTGTCATTTTTGTCCGTGTTTCATCAAACATGGTATGATTAATTACTAACTTGGTTTATTTATGATTTGACGAACAAATCTATTGATCAACATTTAATAATATAGTGTTTAGACAAATGAATTATAATAACTTGTACTAAATAGTGATGATCTGATTAAAAAACGCTTAAATCTGTGAGTCCAATGTAATAGTACAATATAACGATAAACCTTTAGAAATACTTGGACGAAAAAAATCTAGTAAAGGATAAGAATATGGCTCTAATATGAGTGCTACCCAGATAAAGCATGAGATTTTTTTTTGCTTAATGATTTATTTGTAAGAACATAATGATAAACACTCGATAGAAAAATCGTAGATATTGACTTTAAAAAATAAGGATAAGTCTTCCTAAAAGTAAGGAATGATAACTTGATAGAACTCGTTTGAAGGGGAAAGCTGTGAGTGGATATATCAACTTACTTTTATTCTCATTCACAAACATTCCATTATACTACATAAGATTTACTAGAGACATTCTTTTATGATGTTTCAATCTTATAAAGAGGGACCAAATAATAAAATAATTATGATAGATTAATAATTCTAGATTTGTAATTATTATTTTTTGTAATTCTTTCAATATGTGTTGTCTTTAGGTACTTTATTAAAAAGAAGGTTCTTAAAAAATGTGTAGTCATAATCTTAGTGAGTTGAATATTGAAATATTTAAAAAAAAAAAAAATCATAAAAATATGATAATATTGTCCACAACCTCACATTCTTCTAAACAATCAAATAGTCCTCTAGAAAATGCCTATCAATTTCATAAACAATAAATGGTTTGAAAAGGAAATTATTTTATCAATTCATGGGAAGCATAATTGAAAAGAACTTACTCAAACTTTAATTATCAAGCATATATAGAGATGGAGAATAGAATAACCTTTCTTAATGAACCTAATCCTAGTTCCAAATTAGTTTTGATAATAAAGAAATGTTATTGTCATACAAACCTAGACCCAAAGCTAAAGGATTGTGCAATATGACCAAGATAAAGGATCATTTGATTATAAAGTGAATATTTAATCTACCCCTTCTTAGATAACAATAATATCATCTTTAATATAAATACTACTTAGATGTATCTAGATCATGTGTCTCGATATTAAGGCTGAGTATTTTGTAATTAATATTGTAGGATAGAATGAGAGAGGTAAAAGGGCTTTAGTTAATGGTGATTGACCAAAGTCACTACTATGAAGTCGACAAAGTTTTCCGATTTTAATTAGATTTCACAAAGAGTAGTCATTTAAGACCCCATATAAAATTATGACATAAGACCCACATAATTTTTTAATATTTGCATGGAAAATTATCAATATTGAGATAACTACCATGATTCATCTAAATGGCAACATTTTGGAGCTCATCCATATTAGACCGAGATACATTAATAGATAGGCAATATTGTTGGATGTTTGGAGAGATTGTTGCAAATATGTGCTTTAATGATATCTGAGACATTTGTTGTCATTGGTGTCAACATATTTCTCTGTCTGTGGCAGTGTTGCCGTGGAGGTCAATTAGTTGGTTTGTTCAACATGTTGATGATCAGATCTTGTAGATTAAAGGGCTTGTAGAGGATTGTGTATAGAAGTTTTAGTACATTTTTTAGAGGTCCGCATGAAGATTTGAGTGAGTTATGGATATCTGTGTTGTGGCTGGTTTTTTTGTTGTTCAGTTGTGCCAGAGTGTCAGTATTTTGATCTGCATTGCTCCGCATTGCAATATCTTGATCTACGGATTTGGAGGAATATTTGGGACGTTGATGTGTGTCTTAAATTCAAGTGGTTCGAGGTTTGGAACTTCGGAAGTGATTTTTCTAGGTTGACAGTCGTTGCGGTTAGTGTTCTTGAAGTTCGGTATGATGATATGATTCTAGTAATTGGAGTTGTTGTGGATGTTTTGGTGGTAATTCATGATGCTTGTGGATGTTTCTGGATCGTGTGTCTTTTGTGTTAGTGGTCTGCATTGGTCATTGTGCGTGTAATTGATGATTTTCTTTGGTGTGTTAGTGTTCTTTATTGTTTTGGTCGGCCAAATGCTTGTAGCATGTTGTGGATGTTCGATGCATAATTCTTGGAGGTGTTTCATATTCAAGGCGTGTGATATGGATCTATGTTATGTCTTAGCCGACATTTCTTGGTCTACATGTGATTTTGTAGCGTTTGTGATTATATTTTTGTAATTAGGTGATGAGTGTTGAGTCGATCTTGTTGATCTTGCCAAGGTTGATGTCATGTATAAATAAATGTAATATCTTTGTAATTAAGAGTGTCATGGATAAATGTATGCATGAATAATGTATTAATCTTTCAGAGGCAGATAAGAAGTGTGAAGAAGAGTGAGGAGAAACTTTGTTTATGTGTTTAACTGGAACTGTAACTAGGCATTAGGAGATGCTATTTTATCAGTTCATGGTCTTCCGGATGTGATCTGAATGTGTTTGTAAGACAATGAGTCTTCCTTGGGTTGTAGCCCTTTGTTATTTTTGAGCACTGAGCTCTAGGCAATGTGCCTGAATGTATGTGTGTTCCCCATTGTAATATTTCATATAATTTTAACAAAGTATCATCATATTGTGGGTAGGTCCCCACTGTGGTTTTTCCTTTGACTGGGTTTTCCACGTCAAAAATCTTGGTGTTATGTGTGTTCTTGATGTGTTGATGATTCATTCTTTCATGCTTAATAATCAGATCTAAGAATAAGTTTAATTTGTGCAAGTTTTTGAGAGAGCTGATTCAACCCCCCCCCCGCTTCTCAGTTGTCTACCCGGAAGCGGAGTTCATCAAATATCATAGCACATGGGTGCATAATGAGGTATTTAATATTGGAGAAAAATAGGTAGATATCTTAATAGTATTAAGGGGGAGAGGGTAATTAAATCTATATTTTTCTTTTCTATTGGGGGTAGGAGTGTGGAATGGATTGGGAGTTGGCTCCAAGAGATAGGAAATTAAGATAAATATATAAATTTATCTCTTCACTTTTATCTTTTGTAGGTAAAAAATAAGAATTAATTATATACATATACATATACATATACATATTGTCTTAAGTGATTGATGGTTTTTGTACATCATTCAAGGAATACATGTTTGATTTTAAAAGAAGGATTTGACCTATGTACACTTTATAAGACAATGTATAAGGTGAATGAGAAACAAATCTCCTTGTAAGCATTTGTCACTTGAGGGTCTCATACATTGAATTTGTGCCTCACTTGACAATGCTAAGATTTTTTTTTAACTTTTTTACCATCAATTTATGTAGAAGTTAATAGATACCTTATTTGTACAATTGCAACATGATGACACTAAAGAATAAATTTTCAATGTTGATGGGCAAATATAAGATGGATGAAAAATTATATTTCTATTTTCATATGATTTATCCTATGCCCAATAATTAATTTATTTTCTCAATACATGTAGTAAAAAAGTTCATATTTCCACATAAAATACTACATTTTCAATTATTTATTTCATTTGAAGAATCAATGCTAAATTATTAAAGTAAAAATATTTTTATAATTTCCTATAAAAATTCATTCAATGATGTGGTGAAAATAAAATATTCGATTGCATGCATGGAAAGTATAAGAAATATCATTAAAAGAAATAGGTAATTAAGATTTATGGTAAAATGAGGAGATATTTTAGTAGGAATTGTGTATAATGAGGGGCTACAAAAAAATCAAGATGTACCTGTTGGACATTGTTGCTGCTAGGATATGTTTTTGATTAATGAAAAAGTAGGTTTTGAAGGGACCCCGAAACCCTTTACAAGCTTAAAACAACAAAGCAGCGAGAAACAGAACATAAGGTAAAAAACCAGCATAAAACCGAGAAAAGCCAGCAAAAGCCCCTGAAAGCCAGCAAGCCATCCAGGAATCAGATTTTATCCAGGGCTTTAGCCAGGGTGCTGCTAGGATATGTTGTTGTCATTGATGTCAACATATTCCTATGATTTATTGCTTTGGTGGTTGCAGATTGGTTTATTGGGATAATGGTTCGATGTATGAAGTATTTCTAGTATCATTATCTTTATGTATTGGTTTCAGTGATCTGAAAACTTAATTGATCATATCATATGATCCCATTTGCAGTTTGGTTTTTCTGATTAGTGCTTTGCAGAGTTCGGTATTTCCTCCAGTATAATCCAGTGTGATCAGATCTTGAGTTGAGTTTTTGGGAGATTGTTTGGGATGTTCTTTTGTATCTTCATTTCAGATGGATCGTGATTTGGTGCTCCACAGGTTATATTTCCTTGTGACAGTTGATGTTGTTTGAGTGTTCTTGAGTTTCAGATGTTGATCGATGAAGATTTGATAAGTGGTGTTGGTACAACTGTTACAGATGATTCTAATGTGCTTGCTAGTGTTTCCTAATTATGTCCTATTTGTTTTGATGATTTGCATTGATTGTTGTGCAAGTGATTTTTCTTAACCGGTGATATTCTTCGTGTTATCCAGTATTCTTGGTGGTGTAGCGTGTTGTGGTTGACCTTGGCATAATTTCTGGTGGTGTTGCATGTTTGAGCATTTTATTTAGGTCCACGTTATAGCATGTATATCATTATATTGGTCTAGCAGTTGATCTTTGTATCATGTGATGTAATTTTGTAATTATAAGTTGAGGGTTTGGCCGACCTTGTATTCAAGGTTGATGAATTGTATAAATAGGTGATTTAGTCATGTAATTTGAGTGTTGATGCAGTGTGCATTATTAGAGAGTGGTGTATGTGCGATCAAAGGCATTCATCTTTCAGTGTGGTGTATTGAGCAGATTGGTGTAGAGCAGACAAATGTGCTTAATTGGAACTATCATTAGGCATTAGCAGATGCTATTATTGCAATTCATTCCTTCCAGATTGTAGTTTGAATCTTGTTGTAAGTCAGTGAGACAACCTTGAGGGTTGTAGCCTTCTAGGTTATTATATCTTGAGTAGTGAGCTCTAGGAAGTGCACTTGAATGCATGTGCATTCCCCATTGTAATTATTTTCACATACTACTATAGAGTATCATCTTATTGTGGGTAGGTTCCCACCGTGGTTTTTCCCTTAACCGGGTTTTCCACGTCAAAATCTTGGTGTTGTGTGTTGTGCTATCAATTTGCTTGTCTTTGTAGTTGTTGTTGCAGTTTATTAGATTTGCTTTTGAGGTTAAGCTTGTTAATCCGGTGAAAAATGATTGACGCCCCCCCCCCCCCCCCCCCCCCTCTCAGTTTTCTTCATTTTTGTTGTCAATAATTGGTATCAGAGACAGATCCTCTGAAAGAAGCTTGACCACTTGAGGAGATCCAGGATGGCAACAGGAGGTGTTATCTTTAAGAAGGAGAGTCTGAGATTTGATGGAATTAATTATGCTATATGGAAGAACTGGATGGAGGTGCACTTGAGATGTCTTGGAGTAGATTATTGGAAGATTACAAAGGATGCCTATTTTGTTCCTTAGAATGGACAGGTTACTGCTGCTGAGATCAAAGATGTTGAAAATAACATTAGAGCTAAGGAAGCATTGTTGAGTACCTTGACTGATTCTGAGATGACTAATGTAATGGGACTTCAAACTGCATATGAGATATGGGAGAAGCTTGAAACCCTATATGAAGGAGATAAACAAGTCAAAGTTGCTAAGTTGCAGATTTTGAAAGAGAAGTATGAGATGTTGAAGATGGGAGAAGATGAGAACATAAACTCCTTTATGGCTAAGGTGAATGAACTTGTCCTAGGTATCAGATATGCCGGTGGAACCCTTGAAGAAGATGAAATTGTTGCTAAGGTGTTGAGATCATTGCCTCCTGCTTACAAACATAAGGTGGCCGCTATTGATGAGATCCAGAGTGTGACTACTGTGACAATAGATATGTTGGTTGGAAAGGTTATTGCATTTGAACTAAGCAAATTTGGGTGAATCCCATGGAAATTCTAAGACTGCATTGAGAGCATCTATATCCGAAAAGCAAAACTATGATCCTCATGAACGCAGAGTATCCAGATATGTGTGTGTGTGTGTGTGTGTGTGTGTGTGTGTGTGTGTGTGTGTGTGTGTGAGAGAGAGAGAGAGAGAAGAGCAAGAAAGAGAATTAGATGAGCTCGAAGCATTGATTGCCCATAGATTGCCTAAGGGAGATAATAAGTATGATTGAAAATTGCCTCTAAAATGTTTCTCTTGCAATAAGATAGGACATTTTGCTTCTAGGTGCCCAAAGAGAATGTCTAAATATGATAGGCATGACAAATATGATAGACATGATAGGAATGATAGATATGAGAAGCATGAAAAGTATGATAAGACTTACAAGTCTAACTGGAAGTATAAGCATCAAAAGAACTGTTATCATGCTGGTGATGAAGGTGTTACAGATGAAGAATCAAAAGGAGATGAAATTGTGTTTATTGCTATCAAAGAAGATGGACCGGTACCTGTTGATTCCACAAGCTACACTATTGAGGATAAATCTTTAGCTGCTAAAGTTGAAGAGAAATATGAATGGGTGATTGACAACAGTTGTTCCCATCATATGACTAGTGATAAAATAAAATTTATGAATATGGAGAGGTATGATGGTGGAATAGTAAGATTTGGAGATGACAAAGTTTGTGTAATCCGTCGTAGAGGTTCTATTTTCTTTGATGGTAAGCACAACACAGATGATGTCTTTTATGTTGAAGGTTTAAAGCATAATATTTTAAGTGTTGGATAGATGGTTGAAAAAGGATATGATTTGCAATTGAAGATTGGAAAATGCAAGATCCTAAATGCCTCTGGTATAGAGATTGCATCTGGAACTAAGACTGAAGGTATTATCTTTCATTTGAATGTTGGTGAGAATTTTTTTTTTGATTATTGATGAAAGTTGGTTGTGGCATTGGAGAATGTTTCATGTTGATTTTGATTCAATGATTAAGATCAGTTCTACTCAAGCCGTTAGAGATCTGCCTAAGATTGTTAAGACTACTAATCTGGTATGTAAGGAATGTCAAATGGGTAAGCAAACAAGAATTTATTTCAAGAGTAAGCAATATTCATCTGATGGATTACAAGATCTTGTGCATACTGACCTATGTGGACCTACAAGTATAAGAAGTGTGCAAGGTGACAGATATTTCATGTTACTGATGTAAGGAAACTCAGGTGCAGAAACAACTTCCTACACTAATCTCTAGAGAAAAGTATTGTGCAAATTCTTTTAAATCCTTACAATTTCAGATTCATTAACAACTTTAACAAAGATATTGCAGCCATATACCATGCATACAGAAAATAGAGAATGACACAATGATTTACCCTGGGGAAAACCTTTCGGTAAAAAACCCTAGCACTCCAAAACCTGCACAATGTATTATCTTCAACACAATGGTTACAACACACTTGCAATGCAAGTTCTTTCAGGAGACAATCGACACTTAAAGACAAATCCAGTAGCACGATATCATACCAACAATACACTCTTTTCGTATCACAGTCTGTAACCCTAAAAAATGCTTATGCGCTTTCCTTTTTAGGGCAACTTCCAAAGATAGCCGTATTAGGGTTTTACCATTCTCTGAGAAAATAGGAACCCCACAATTAAGGAAGAGTGTACAGTACTCAACTTTATCAGTTGCCACATGTATTGCATGTCTTCACCCGTCATTGAAATCTCCTAGAAATAGCTCTTACGTGTCATAGGAATCCGTCATAACCGTTTCAGCCATGATCTCCTTACACACAATTCAAGATGTCGACACATCAAGTGGAGTGACACATCAACATGCCAACTAGACATGTACACTCACACTTAATTACATTATTTGCAAGAAATACATTTTACAAAACAAATAATAAGAATAGGAATTATCCAAGGTTGAGACACCTTATTCCTAACAACTGATTGATTATTACTCCAAGATGACGTGGTTTGCCTTTCTGAGGGAAAAATCAGAAGCATTGGACAATTCAAGATATTCAAAGCAAAGGTTGAGACTGAAACAATATTGAAGATGAAATGTATGATATTTGACAGAGGAGGAGACTTTTGTTCCGGTGAGTTTGATTCAGTCTGTGAGAAGCATGGGATTAGAAGACAATTATCACTCCTAGAACCCCACAACAGAATGGAGTTGTTGAAAGGAAGAACAAAACTATCTTGGATGCTGTAAGGACTATGTTAATTGAAGGGAATATTTCAAAGATCTATTGGAGAGAAGTTGTTAGCACTGTTGTTTACACATTCAACCAAGTGCATATAAAAGGTGATACCAGTAAGACTCCTTATGAGCTATGGTTTGGTCATGTTCCTACTATGAGATATTTTAGAATCTTTGGAAGCAAGTGTTATATCAAGAGAGATGAAGATATAGGAAAGTTTGATACAAGAAGTGATGAAGGAATTTTCTTGGGATATTCAACAAAGAGAAAAGCCTACCGATGCTACAATAAGAGATTGAGAAAGATAGTGGAAAGTGAAAATGTGAAGGTCGATGAGAACTATGGAAAAGAGATCAAAGCATGTGGATATGATGATCAAGATGTTGTTTTCACACTAAATCAGACTGGAGAATTGAAGCAAAATGATCTGGTAGAGATTTTTAACCCAAATATTGTTGCTGCCAGTGGAGAGGTGTGGGAACCCGAAAATCAGAATAATCAGAAGACTCCAAGGTATGTAAGATTTAATCTTTCTTAAAATTGTATCATTGGTGACAAAAATAAAGGTGTGATGACTAGAAGAAGGCTAGCTGTTGAAGATGTATGTTTGATTTCCAAAATTGAACCTAAAGATGTTGTTGATGCTTGCAAAGATGAAAATTGGTTGAAGGCTATGGAAGAAGAATTGAATCAGATTGAAAATAATAACACATGGGAACTTGTGCCTAGACCTAAAGACAAGAATGTGATTGGTACTAAATGGGTATTCATGAACAAATTGAATGAAGTCAATGAAGTTGTAAAAAATAAAGCAAGATTGGTATGCAAAGGATATTCACATAAGGATGGGATTGATTATGAGGAGACTTTTTCTCTAGTAGCTAGACTTGAAGCTATTAGACTATTGCTTGCATATGCTGCTTACAAGGATTTCAAAGTATATCAGATGGATGTCAAGTCGGCCTTTTTGAATGGTGATCTTGAGGAAGAAGTCTACATTGAGCAACTTGATGGAATTTCATTATCAGATATAATATATAATATAATATATATATTATAAAGTCTTTCAAATATAATGTCTCAAACTACCACTTTATAACAATGTAACTAATTATTTAATAACATTATAAACTACAAGTCATTAAAGTGACTTTATTATGTAAAATTAATACCTCAAACCCCCCTTATGATTTGTATTTCATACACAAAACATGTTGATCAACAAACAAATACATATTCTCTAGAAGCCTCTTTTTTGAAAAACAATACTTGAATCAAGTGAAACTCTATCAAGTTGCCTCATAACCCTTGAAAAGGTGTAGCTCATGAGTTAAATTCCTCAATTCTTGGATTACCACCTCCCCAAAATCCTAAATCACAGTTTTCCCAAATTATTGGAGAATGATCCATGTCAAGCCACATCCATAGTGCTCCATCAAGTTGTTTCATGAAATTTTTAATAGCAATCATAACAAATTCTCCCTTTGTTTCCATTTGATCTTTTATTATTTCTTGGAGAGTACAATATATTCTCGTGGAGAGAATCAAGTTTTGTATTTTTTTTGCATTCGTTCTCTGTTCCTCTTCTAAAATGACTGAAATGAGAAGTTATTTGACAAAGTGTTAAAAACATTATTGTATTTTAAAGGTAAATGAGACTTGACTTCTACTAGCTATCTAATGAGATACCTCAATTTTTTATATGGTTAGATATAGTGATTTTATCTTTCATTTTGAATCTGAATAGTTAAATTTTTAGAGAAAACTATATATTAACTAATTTTACTTCAAAATTTTTATTCAAATTATCCTAATTTTTTGTTGATGATTTGTCAAAATCTACATGATATAATTCAATGTTAGAAAGATTAAGAACAATAATATCTTTAGTTATATCATAATTTTTTAATGTCAATCCAATTACTTATTTGCACATGTAGGTAGTGTGTAATTGCTCTTCACTATTCTCAATAAATTATTATTCATTAGTTGCATCTGAATTGGAATTTTTCTAATAAAAAAGTTGAACTTATATCTAAAGAAATCTCCATCTTTAAAAAAAAAAAATTGAAAAAGAAACAATAGATCAAATTAACCTTGAAACTCCACAATATTGTATACCTTTAGTTTATACACACTACTCTATAATTTTATAGCACACATAAACAAAGAATAAAAATTTCAATTGTTCATAAATACTTTTAAAATTATTGTACATTTAGAATTTGGCACTAGGTAGTTACCACATTCATTGGTCAAAATTAACATAGAGTATCTACTCACTTTTCTATACGACCACAAAGATCTACAAATTACCAAGAATGAACAAGTTGGGAACCTTTCAAGATCCATTTGGGAAAGAGCCCCCCCTTATCTGAAATACATAGTTGAATCAATGTAGAAGTCGCTCGCTAGTTCTACATCCAATTCCTTATGCCATAAACCATCTTCCTTCAGTCAAACAATCAAACAATGTTTATTCCAATTCCTCCCCTGCACCATTTGTACAAAACAAGAAAGAGGGATGGCATAATTAAATGTTGTAAATTCTCTAGAAAAACGTTGCATTAAATCATTGTCTACACTCCCAATCATTAACTTTAACAACTTCCATGCTATCTATGTTCAATCACATCTTCAACAACTAGATGCATTTTCAAATCATCCTTTGAAAAAAAAAAAATCTATCTCATTCATAATGCTCTCACTGCATCTGCCAATTCAAGCCATGGGTTCTTATATCATAATAGAAATGACATCTACAATTACCAAAAAAAAATAAAAATACAAATACAAATGACAGTCATATCATTGAATTCATACATGAATATATTACAATATGACTTTTATAAAGCCTTTCAAATATAACTTACCATACAAACTACCATCTTACATAAATGCAACTAATTATTCAATAACAACATTATGCTACGAGTCACTAAAATGACTTTGTTACATAAATCTTACTATTCCAAAAATTATCGTAATCTTTTCTTTTTCATGGAAACAAACAAGATTACATAGATATCGGCATCTCCATCATTATAAAGATGATTACACCAATTTAGATAAGTATAAATCTATACCAAAAATCGTCTTCAACCAAACAACTACGTGCAAAGAGATCCAGTCCGTCAAAATTGCTAATCCTACGCTTGAAACTTGAACACAAAACTTGCCCCTCACAAGAGCTTCACTAAATGTCTTGTCCAAAATGGATTCCACAATCTCATCTGATACATTCACATGTGCAATCAACACAAGTTTAACTTCTTCTCTTTCAATATACCCAGTTTGTCTCAAATCATACAGCCTGAAAACAAACTCAATTTTCTCTTCTTCTGATGAAAAACACTCAAACATCTCACAAATTCTCCAAACTCATCATATATCAAACATATCAAAAACCCTATCAGCAAATATATTCTCTTTATATGGGCTTTTAAACAGTGCAAGTTTGAATTCTTCTGTAAAAGAACAGCTGAAAACAGTCTCTGCAACAAGAAGAGAGAAAAACCAACACATCCCATTATAACACAATCATCTTTGCTGAATTCTGGTCCCTTAGTCTATTCTTAATTATCATAACTTTTACTGTTAAATCTTGACCAAGGAGATGGGAATTATTGCTTAAGAATTTGTTTAAAATATTGGTATACTGTCAGTAATGGAGTTTTACTTTAGTTGGTGCATGGCATCACATTTTCCTTTTTCTATCTCAAGCATGTCTTTTGCTTCCACATACTTTCTTGAAAAGGAAAGCATTGGCTACTTTCACCATCATGCCCAATTTTCCTTTTCTATCGCAATTTTTTAATTTCAATAAGTAGCTATCCTTTAAACCCTACTAAGGGGGGAAAATGGCCATGAGTTTTACTTTAAGATTTTTTTATTTGGGTCAATATGGGCCCTAAAGAAGGAGGATCATCCATAGTGTTGTATTTCATATCAACAACTATTATAAAGTCTAATTTAAACATTTCATTTGAAATAAAGAAAATCTAGTTAGAGGGGAAATGGCCATGAGTTTTACTTTAAGATTTTTTTATTTGGGTCAATATGGGCCCTAAAGAAGGAGGATCATCCATAGTGTTGTATTTCATATCAACAACTATTATAAAGTCTAATTTAAACATTTCATTTGAAATAAAGAAAATCTAAACTTAATATTGAATAGATGCTTGATTTTTATACAATAAATAGGTTAAAAATCAATCATTTTTAAGAACGAGATAAGTATAAAATTATGTGATAAGAATATATTTTAATACAAAACGTATTTATCAAAAGTTCACAATCACATGAATGAAATTATAACCTGAGTGGGTAAAAAGAGGGGGCAAATATGAATAATGAGGGATGTAATTCCAACTATTCAAAAAGAGGCGAGAGTTATATTCAAGACAGATACTATCTATCATTACAAATGGCTCGTTCTATCTATTTAAATAAACAAAAATAAATGTAAAAAGAATTACATAACATCCAATGGATGAAAATACAAAAACCTACACTAACTATCTCATTAAGGGGCAACTTAGGTGGGTGAAAAGAAGGGTCCCAACAAATAAAACTTGATGAAGCACCCATGTATACAGAAATCCCCTAAGGGGAAGAAGCCCCATGACATTCTCATGCCTTGCAGCCTCCTCACCCTCCAAAACAATAGTAAGAAAAGGTTTCTCAAATAAATAGAAAAAAGACCCCCAAAGGAAAGAGCGAAAAGGACTAGGTAGCCGCTCATGCCTACAACAAAGCTTATAAATGAATAAACTTGATTTTTGTAAAGGGTTTAGTGAAGATGAAGAAATCTACTCTAAAGTTGATAATTTTAGATATTAAATAAAATGTATGAATGAGCTCTTAGATATATTGTATGCAAACCTCTATGTCCTTAATTTATTAATAGTGGATCAAGTTCCATGAAATGTAAATAGTACTTTGGTTTTCATAACTTAAATTATAGATGGTCATTTGGACTAGATGCAAAACTTAGTGAGAATATGTCAAATCTAATTGGTCTTAATGGATACATCGATAACCCTGCAGTACTATACCTTACCAGAAGATAGAGCACTACCATGTTGCTTCTTATCTGACAAATATGTAAGACCTAAACCAAGTGAAAAGTTGTGACATAAAGTGGATTGATGACCCAAAGTATTATTTTTTTAGTTTAAATAAATATTAATACCTACTACATAATAAATACCATAATTGTGAGTATCTTACATGCACTAGAGAATCCATTTGGTTGCCTTCTAGTCTAACTCAAGGACCTTCTCAGTAAACTAAAAGACCATATCAATCTAGTGTGAAATGACAAGCCACACATGACTTAAGTAATTGAGGCTATCACTAAAAAGGTAGCATCAACTAATGATGAAGAGCACTATGCATCATATTTGAATCCAAAGAAAAAAGCAATTCAAACAAATCTTGAAGTTAGTCCTATGGAGCTATGAGAAAAAATCAAGAGTACACTTGTATGATGCAAAATTAATCATAAAATAATAATAATGAGATATCTCAATCTTGATAAAATAATGCAACAAACCTAAGTTAGTCATAAGAAACCTATTATGAAGGGAATTTTCACTAGCACAATGGAGGATGGAGATATTCCCATTATAAGTTTAAGCCATCAACATACATAAAATAGGAGAAAGCCATCCTATTATAAGATGTAGAGAGTCAAATCAAAATAAAATCTAGAGAATCAAAATATAAGAACTAATAAATCCATCTCAGCTTAACAAGCCCAAGGGGCCTATTTCAAACCCTAATTACGTTTTTAATGCCTAAAAACCCTAGAAGAATAATGTAAAACCCTTATATCTACTCCATATATATCTCCTCATCAAGGCATTTGCAAATAAAAGCACTCTTTGCTTCCATTTAGTGAACCTCCTAGTGGTGTTTTGTAGTGATTACAAGTGTGAATAAAATAAATTTCATCTTTAATACTAGTGCAAAGGCCTCAAAGTAGTTGATTCTAGGAACCTATGAGAACTTCTTTATGAATAAAAATGCTTTAGACTTATCAACTAAACCATCTTTTGTAAGATTTATGAGATATATCCAATTACACTGAACATGCTTCCTTTTGATCCGACTGTTGGATCGACGAACCCTTTACATCTTGGAAAGCTCTTGATAAGCGATAGTTCCAAAAGATGCCTTGTTAGGGTATATTTTAATTTTTGACCAATTTTTGGGCCCATTTGGAAGCCCTAAGTGCCTCAAATTTGAATTTGAATATTTTAAAAGAGATTAAAAATAAAAATATTAATATCTCACAAATGACAAATGGTATTGAAGTGATTTTCTTACCATTGGTTTTATTTCACCATTTTGGAGCTTTGTGTAAGATTTCATGTCTATATATGAACAAATTCCAACTTACTAGAAATAGTAGCCTTACCATTTTTAGCCCTTATAGGAAAATAAAAAATATTTTTTGGGGATGCAAGATTGCTCTTACACCCTGAATGCAAACATGAACCTTTCTACTTAATCTGCCAATGTCTCATTCTCTCTCTAAGTCGTCCTAAAAGTTTCATCCCCTCACATACCTCCCCCTCTACAATAGTTATATTTATTAAGGAATATTTATTTCATGGTTCTCCAATCAACCACTAAATCTCTTTCTAGTATTATAAACCACCTCAAGGTATAATCCTTGTGTTTAGCTCAAAATAGATTCAATCAATGTGCATCAATTGTGTAGTCATAACTCATATAGAGGATATCTGATTCAAACAAGATCATATTGGACGAGGTCTTCTATAATGAGGATATAGAAATTAGGAAAAGTGGAAGGAGGAACTTTCTGTATGGTAGCATATCCTACCTTATTATAAATAGGTAACTCACATTGTGTTGTAGAGGTTGTGATTAAGGGATAATAAAATAGCTAAAGGATGTGGTTTTTTGGATCCTTCGCTTGAATCACTTGCTAGATTAGCTTTAGGTTTGTTGTGCTTCAAGAATCCAAGGTCTACTCATTTTCCATACTTGAATTTCTTCCATATGTACATGTACTTATTCTTGAGAGGTGTTAGCTGAAATAAATATCCCTAGAGATTATCTTATTCTTTCCATGGAATGATTGTGAGCAAGTATTCACCTTCCTTTCACAATGTTAGTAGATAATTTGATATTTTAAGTGATCACTAATAGTCCTAAACGTTGCAAATAGAATTTGTTATACCAAAAAAATAAGAAATAAATTTTAAACACCTAAAGAATCTCATAGCTTGGCACCATCCTCGCCAACAAAGCCAAAAATTTATGCATTCTAGTAGCTAATTCTTGCACTTCAACTCAATAGATTGAATTATCCTTTATCAACTAACTATCAACTATAATAGATTACCTTTAAATGTTAGACTCGGGACATGTCTTCTTTTATGATGCTAGTACTATATGCACAGCTAAAAAGGTTCTAGGATTTCTCTACAAAGATGAGTATAGCAATTGAATTTACTAAACTAAAAATAAATTCAAATTAAAATGAGCTTCCAAAATTATTCTTCAATAATGCTTATGGCTTATTTCTACAAGATATTGTTTTAGCTATAGGTTCTATAATTAACATCGATCAATAGTTGTTATAGGCAACAGTTGTAAACTACTCAACAATTAACTAATGTAAGATATCGAAATAATTTATTATTAACACTAATAACAAAGTTGCACAACATTACCTCAAGTGGGTCCTTACTTGGGTATCTAAACTCTTCTAAATTGTAGAGTTATGAATCAATCAATCCTTCATTCACATTCACATTCTTGACTTAATTCTATCTAATCTAGAAAAATATTTTTTCTATTCTTGTTCAGAAAGAAAAGATACAATTGCTAAAAAACCACCATTACATTCTTATTGCAGATTGTATGATATATAGACTAACTAACCCTAACTATCTAAAACAATTCGGGTTCCTGACTTACAAATCTCAACTCATTCAAGTAAGGAATAGGAAGAGAATTATTTTATTATGAAGACACAAAATAGAGACTTGGGCATAAATTACTAGTGTAATTATTCTAGCTATAATGAAGAAATTAACTTCACAAGCATGTGCAAACAACTAGAAAAATTGTGCAATAAAGAGTTGCTAACATTATCTACTATCATAGAGTCATTCTCATTATTTATAGCATAATTTATTACTAGTGACTAAATCAAATTTACATGTACTAGACCTATTAATTGTGGGTTAGTCAACTATAGATGTTTACTTACCATGTTGCAGATGCGTGGTCTTTTAGTTGCAAGTATCAATTCTCGTAGTTGTAGGCTAGCAATAGTCCATTTGCTATGTGATTCGTCTTCCTCTTTTTACATGATAAATTAATTTCTTCCAAGATACTTATGAATTATTGTAGACACCTAAAATTGTCCTAGCCTAATTAAATAAATATTTTATTTATTTAATTATTTTATCCTAAGCCTTTTATTAATTTAATAGATTTTTTATTTATTTAATTATTTCACTAAACCTTTTCTAGCCTTTCCCTAGTTAAATAAATATTTTATTTATTTAATTGGTCCCACTTCCTCTATTAATTAAATAGATCTTCATTTATTTAATTAATTCATTAGCTTTTTGTCTCCATGACACTTGTCATTTATCTCTTGATTTTATTGTAACCACCTTTCTAATATTTTATCCTTTTCTCTACCTACCCTTTAATTCTAGCTGACCATTTATCCTTTTACCTCTTAATCCTATCCCTCCATTTTCTAAGGTGTTCTCTATATAAGAGGATTCCTTCATCCTTATCAACCCTAATCATTCAAGAAACTAATGACATATGCAATCAAGCCTTCTTGCGATTAAGCAACTTCACAACCACAATCCGTTCTTTGTTGACCTCTTGTGCACAGTACAAAATCTAAGAGAAATCATAGCAAACAAGATCAATGAAGATATGAAACAATGGAGATCAAACCCTACCAAGCATGTGAATGGTATAATCTTTCTATATTTTTGTGATTTGCATGTTTTAGGTTCTTCATTGGTGTATGGTGGATTCTTGATTGTAGAAATAGGGTTTATATGGTTGGATCTTTTATGGTTTTACAATAATTTTGATCTTTCAAATTTCACTGTATACAATTATAATTAACACAATTCATCATAACATAATACCATATTTTTAACAATAATCATCTACATATACAAGTATTCATCAAACCATTAGTAATTAAGTCTAGTACTTTAGACATTGAACATAAAATTTGGGAATGTTTGGAAAATGATATCACAAAATAGGAAATAGACATAGTTAATGGTGACAATTATGAGGCCCATCAATATAATACATTCAAACATCCAAGATCACTTGCAAAACCAAAAAAAAAAATTGACAAGAGAGGATGAAGAAATGAATGTTTATTATATAATGAATACAAGGTACAATGCCATACAATGGTAAAAAATGGCATGCACATAATATACAAGATGAATCTTTCTTATTATGCAAGATGGGAGCTAGGAAAACATAGGATTGTGACAACTATCACAATCACATGACATGAGACACAAATTATAACTAGCCTAGACGTACCCTAAGCAAACTTAACTTAGAACTAGGTGTGAATGGGACCAAAGAGGGAAACTAGTTAGGGAATAACCATGTTCACACCAACACTCCTTAAGTGCAACTTTGGGGGGAACATACAAATTCAAATATGGGTCCCAACATCAAGTTTGATGAGATACCCATGTACAAAATATCTCTTACAAATGGAGTAAATGAGAAAAATCCATAGGAAAAAAACCCTTTCCAAAAAAGACAAAACATGTAAAAAATATTTACTTGAGTGATGGAACAAAAAGTCAACATTACCCCCCAAGGATTACATACATCAGAAATATACAAACAATATCCACTTCATATGAGATAAAGAAAGATAATCTCACCACAAATAATTCGCTACTATGCTAATGATGAATGCCTAAATATGTTTGCTAAAGATTTTTCTAAATTAGACAATAATGTTTATACTATTGGGAAGAAACAAAATGAATTTTGTATGCAAAAGAAAACTCAACTCAAAAAAGAGACATGGGGGAAGAATTGTAATGTTAAAGCTAGTAGATTTCCACAATTGATGCAGGAGCATCCCTAGTTCTTGGCAATCTTGCATCAACCAAAAATATTTCTTTTTTGTTTATTTCTATTTTGCAGTTTCAACATTTCATTCTGAATCTTCTTGCATTGGCTCACCGGATCTTGTGGAGTTGGATTTTGCTTAAGGACATGATCATATTGGTTTTACACGTTTGATCTTGTTCTTTAGTATTTGATCCCTTTTGGACCGACCGGGTCTTCTTGGATCATATAAATCATTGTAAATGAGCATTAGAAGTCAGTAAGAAGAAAATCAGATAGAATATAGTAGATAGATCTTAGGTTTGGAGGTCTAGGAGTGACTTGTTCTGTAATTAAGCATGTTTGTAGTAGGCCAGTAGTTGAATCTTTTAACCCGGATGTTACCGGTTTTCTGTAATCGGTTTTCATGATCTAATATATTCAATTCTGCATTGCCTCCATCATAACCGCTTGATTATGTTGTGTTTACTCTTGTTGTCTAGTTTAGATTGCTCTCTTTTGAGGTCCCTCCTAACCAGTGAATGCACCAAGTGGTATTAGAGCAAGATTTCATTTTGTAGATTGCGTTGTCCTGATAATTTTATTGTAGGGTGGTAGACTATGGATCCGACCTCCAACTGCAGAGGACTGGCGTGAAGATGGTGCAAAGAGGAAATAGGAATGGTGGAGGGCGTGGTAATGAAGACCCCGTTGTGATGGAAATGTTGCGAGGAATTGTAGCCTGGTTGGAAGCCGTTGAGACAAACTATAGAAAAGGCTAACATATTGAGGATGTGAGTGAAGATGAGGAAGAAGAGGCCCCGACAGAACAAGTAACGAATCCACCGATGATCGATCCAGATGAAGAAAGGCTCTTGAGGGTTTTGAGTAGGGCGAACACTAAACCACATTTTACCCCAACAAAGTATGATGAGAAGTTGGATTCAGATGAATTGATAGATTGGATCTCAGAGATGGAGAAGTATCTTGATTTTGATAACACTGCAAAGGAAAGAAAGGTGAAGTATGCTTATGCCCGGTTGAAAGGTCATGCATCTCTTTGGTGGGAGCATCTGCAGGTTGATAGATAGAGAAGAGGTAAAGAGAAGATCAAATAATGGGAGCGGATGGTTGCAAAGATAAAATTGAAGTTTATGCCAGCTGATTATCAAGTAAATCTATTCTGGAAGTTGCAGAACTTGAAGCAGAAGGAATCTAGTGTGAAGGAGCACACCGAAGCATTCTACAAGTTGAATATCAAATCTGGACATGTCAACGATGAGGTTGAACAAGTTGCAAGATATTTGAATGGACTGCGAATGTCTATACAAGATGAACTCGGTTTGATCAAGTTGCAAAATATTGAAGAAGCGTACCAATATGCCTTGAAAGAAGAAGAGAAATTGAACAAAACACATGAGCAAATACAGCGAGGTAGAGGTGGAAGGTTTTTCGGAGGAAGATTTCAAGGAGGAAGAGGATATATCAGAGGAAGAGGAACCTGTACGGATCAGAACAAGGACAAGGAAGTAAGAAAGAAGGTAATTAATACCAGAAGGATGATAAAAATTTCTACCAGAGGAGAGAACCTGATGGCTACCGGAGTGAGGGTTTTGGAAAAGATGATAGAAGAAAAGACAAGAGAGTGTTTAGAGGAACTTTCTGTAAGCGTGGAGGAGAAGGACATCGTGCTTTCGAATGTAAGAAGACAGAGAACACTGGGAGAACAACATTGGTAGAAGAAAGCCCCACCGGATCAGCTAACGAACCGAAAGATGGATAATTGTTGATGATGAGGAGAGCTTTGTGTCATACCGGAGAAGATGAGGAACCCTTGCAAAGGCGAAACTTGTTCAAGACCAGATGTAAGGTATCCAACAAGTGTTGTAAAGTTGTTATTGATAGTGCTAGTTCAGATAATCTTGTTTCAAAAGAAATGGTGAATAAGTTGAAGTTGGAAAGATTGAAAAACCCTAAGCCTTATCAGATAGCATGGATTTGGTATGATCATAAGTTGTTAGTAAGTGAGCAATGTTTGGTGAAATTGAAAATTGGGAATTATCATGATGAAGTTTTGTGTGATATTATGCCTATGGATATTTGTCACCTTTTGTTGGGTAGACCTTGCCAGTTTGACAGACATGCAATACATGATGGGAGAAAGAACATATACACTATTGTAGAAAATGGGATGAAACAAACCTTGTTACCCTTGGAGGAGCCTTTGAAGAGTGAAGTTTGTACGAATTCTAGAATCTGTTTGGTGGATGGAATGAGACATGAGAATGTGTGTTTTGCCTTAGTTCCTAAGAAGACTGAGCATCCAGAGCATGAAGAAGAAGAACCGGAAGAGATAAAGAAGTTACTGTCAAAGTATGAAGACACCATTTTAGATAATGTGCCTGATGGATTACCACCTGTGAGAAGTAGCAGTCATTGCATGGACCTATTCCCAGAGCTAGTTTTCCTAACAAAGCTACACACTGGTTGAAATCGGTAGAGAATAAAGAGTTGAATAGACAAGTGCAAGAATTGCTGAAGAAAGGTTTGATCTGATAAAGTCCGAGTCCTCATGCAGTACCAGCAGTATTAGCACCTAAGAAGAATGGAGAATGGAGGATGTGTACCAATTCCAGAGCAATAAACAAGATCACAGTGAAATACTAGTTTCCTTTACCTAAGATGGATGACACAATGGTCAGCTTGAGTGGAGCCAAATACTACATAAAGATAGACTTGAAGAGTGGATATCATTAGATCAGAATCAGAGAAGGAGATGAGTGGAAGACAATGTTCAAGACAAATGAAGGATTGTATGAATTGTTGGTGATGCCTTTTGGGTTGACTAATGCACCGAGTACCTTCATGAGGTTGATGAATGAGGTATTAAAGAAATTCTTGAGTAAGTTTGTTATTGTATATTTGGATGACATTTTGATTTTCAGTAAAACAAAAGAGGAGCATTTGTTGCATTTAAAAAAAGTTTTGCAGAGGTTGAGAGAAGAAAAATTCCTGATAAATCTTAGGAAGATAATGTGGGGAGATAGGAAGGAATTCAAGTGGACAACTAGAGCAAACAAATTTTTTGAATTGCTAAAGCAGAAATTGACTGAGCAGCCTATGTTAGCTTTACCGGATTTCAACAAAGTGTTTCTAGTAGATTGTGATGCAAGTGGAACTGCAATTGGAGCTGTATTGAATCGGGAAGGGAGAGCAGTAGCTTATTTCAATGAGAAGTTGAATGATGCCAGGAGGAGATATTTAGTGTATGATCAGGTATTTTATGCCATAGTTCAAGCCTTGAATAAATGGAGACATTACCTATTGCCTAAGGATTTTGTGTTATATACTGATCATCAAGCCTTACAGTATTTGAATAGCTAGAGTAAGTTGAATCAGAGACACATGAGATGGGTAGAATTTTTGCAGATTTACACCTTTGTGTTAAATCATAGAAGTGGGAAATCTAACAAAGTTGTTGATGCATTAAGTAGGAGGAATTTGTTGATAGAAATGAGAGTGACGGTATTAGGATTTGAGGAGTTGAAGACCTTGTATGATGATGAGCCAAATTTTGCAGAACCTTGGAAAGCATGTAGAGAACCAGTTATGGTAGATAGAATCAAGTGGTTGGATTACTTCATTCAAGATGGGATGTTATTCAGAGGAGTTCAGTTGTGCATACGTAAGAGTTCTATGAGGGAGAATCTGATAAAGGAGAATCATAGTGGAGGATTAGTCAGACACTTTGGCATTGATAAGACAGTAGAATTGGTGAGTGAGAATTACTTTTGGCCTCAAATTCATAAGGATGTTAGGAAATTTGTGCAGAGTTGTAGAGTTTGTCAAGTTGCAAAAGGCAGTAGTTAGAATGTGGGATTGTATAAGCCTTTGACAGTACCAGAGAGACCTTGGGAGGATATAAGCATGGATTTCATACTTGGATTGCCTAAGACACAAAGACGGGGTGATTCTATATTTGTGGTAGTGGGTAGATTCTCGAAGATGACTCATTTCATACCTTGTAAGAAAACATCAGATGTAGTGCATATAGCTGACCTATTTTTCAAGGAAGTGGTGAGATTGCATGGATTACCTAAGAGCATAGTTTCAGACAAATATACTAAGTTTGTTGGTTATTTTTGGAGAATACTTTGGAAGAAGATGAAGACAGATTTGAAGTTCAGTTCTATTTTTCACCCACAGACTGATGGATAGACATAGGTCGTAAACTGAAGCTTGGAAAATTTGTTGGGATACTTGGTTGGAGAAAAGACCGAAAGTTGGGATTTGATTCTTGCACAAGCAGAGTTTGCCTACAATAATTCAGTGAACAAAAGTACCGGAAGAACACCTTTTGAGATTGTTACAGGAGCACACCTTAGAGGTATATAAGAATTAAGAGATGCCAGTAATGAAGACAAGCGGAGTGCAAAGGTAGAAGAATTTGCAGATCACATGAAGGCCTTGTATATTTAGGTTAAGAAGCATTTGGAGGACATGAATAACAAGTATAAGGAGAAAGCAAATGAGAAGAGAAGACATAAGGAATTTGAAGTTGGTGATGAAGTGATGGTGTATCTAAGAAAAGAAACATTTCTAGTTGGAACCTATAACAAGTTGCAGATGAGGAAGTTTGGACCTTGTAAGATCTTGAGGAAGTTCAGTTCCGAAAATGCATATGAAGTGGAGTTACAAGATAGTTTGAATATTACTCCTATATTTAACATTGCAGATCTACATTAGTATCATGAACCAGAATTTAGTGAGGACAATATTGTAAACTTGGAGAAACATTTTCCCCAAAAGGAGCTAGATCAGATTGAAGACATTTTGGACAGTAGGATTGGGCGTAGCACCCAGAGCATTTAGTATAAGGAGTATCTTGTAAAATAGAAGGACAGACTAGTTGAAGATTCATCTTGGATTTCTCAGGAAGAGGTAGATAGCCTTGGTTTTCCTCTGATCCCGACAAAGTGAGAGACTTACTTTTTCAACAATCTCGGATGTCTGATGCAAGAGCATCCCCGGTTCTTGGCAATCTTGCATCAACCAAAAATATTTCTTTTTTGTTTTTGTTTTTTTTGCAGTTTCAACATTTCATTTTTCATTTTTCATTTTCTTGCATTGGCTCACCGGATCTTATGGAGTTGGATTTTTTTTTAGGACATGATCATATTGGTTTTACACATTTGATCTTGTTCTTCAACATTTGATCCCTTTTGGACCGACCGGATCTTCTTGGATCATATAAATCATTGTAATTGAGCATTAGAAGTCAGTAAGAAGAAAATCAGATAGAATATAGTAGATAGATCTTAGGTTTGGAGGTCTGGGAGTGACCTGTTCTATAATTAAGCATGTTTGTAGCAGGCCAGTGAGTCGAATCTTGTGACCCAAATGTTACCGGTTATCTGTAATCATTTTTCATGATCTAATATATTCATTTTTGCATTACCTACATCATAACCTCTTGATTTCATTGTGTTTACTCTTGTTGCCCAGTCCGGATTGATCTCTTTTGAGGTACCTCCTAACCAGTGACTGCACCAACAATCCATGCTATAAATCTCTTGATGCTTCTGGATTAGATTGTGTGCAATTTTTTATCATCAACATTTCAAATCACACTTTGTGATTCATCATCAGGATGAAAGATGACAAGTTACAGATCTAGGCTGAATATAAATATGAGAGAGGAGAGAGAGAAAGAAGGCACAAGGGTTAAGGAAAGGAATACTAAAATAAATAAAAAGTAAATCAGAAGACTCACAATAAGAAAAACCTAAAAAAAGAAAAGAACACACCCCAAAGAATAAAAAATAAAAATACAAAACAAAGACAATATAACAAAAGAATACACACCAAAGAGTATATAAGAACCTAACAAAATACATACATACATATACATACACACACACACACACAAACACATGACACAAACATATAAAAATATGTATATACACATGTTAGAATAAAGGAACACTGAGAGGGGGGTGAATCGGTGTTCTGCTGGAAGTCAAATTCACAAACTTATTCTTTATCCACCAGTTAGCAATGCATAAAAGGAAAGAACATAAGCAAGCAATAAATAAACCACATATCCACAACACTAGAATTTTTACGTGGAAACCCGATAAGGGAAAAACCACGGTGGGGCTGGAAGCCACAATATTCATATACTATGGCCAGGAGTACATAGATATTACATAGATGGGGAATGCACTTGCATTCAGGCTCACTACCTAGAGCTCACTGCTCAATTACAATGACCCAGAAGGCTACAACCTTCAGGGAAGTCTCACTAACTTAAAAAATTTATTACAATGAGGAAATATAATTAAAGAACTTTGAAATAGCATTTGACAATGCAAGAATGAGTTTCGATTAAGCACAAGATCTTTGACTGTACACGCTCTGCAATATGCTCTGTTTCTGTCTCAGTCAGCTATCAGATCATCTGGGAATCAAATGCGCATGTGAAACTATGCTCAATATCACCAAAACAAATCACCACAATATTAATACACCAAAATCCAATCACCAATTCAATCTTATATATCCGGTCATATAAAAAATAATCTCCTCCAAGTTAGCTATCAAAAATAGAACGTGTAGCTTCAAGTTGGTTTCAATCTCTAAAAAAACATAACACTGGACCAAAAAAAAATTTCAAAATGCTTCACCAATGTTGGCCTCATCATTTCCACCTCGAACTTAGTCACCAAAATCACTGCAATCACTAGAAATCTTTTCGGACCAAAACGGCACTGGAATAATCATGATTTACTGGTTAACTGGCTACCGGTTAAATCTCGCTTCTAGATAAGAAGAATTACAACCACCAGTTCGAGTCTCCAAGAAGACTTGACATCAATGACAACCCCAAACCATAAATCAAGCATCGAAAATCACCGTATGAGTGTCAATTGCCAACAATGCATACATATACAGACATTGACAAACACAAACACACACACACACACACATGCACACACGCACACACGCACACACACACACACACACACACACACACACACACACACACACACACACACACATAAAGTAAAACATACGCACATACATACAAACCTACAAACAAACATACAAACATATATGCATACAAACATAAATACATACATACATACAAACATATATGAGCAACCAAGACCAAAACAATACTACCAAACTCTACGAATAAAATAAACCAATAGAAAAAGACAAAAAAAGAAAGAGACCAAAAGTTAAAAGAAACGAAAGGAGAGGAAAAAAACAAAGAGACGAGAAGAGCCAAGAGGAGACGAGAAAAAGGGAAGGAAACTAGAGAGAAGAGAGAAGGAAGGAAAAGAGGGCCAAGAAGCTAACAAAGGGGACCTCTTAGCGTATCAAGAAAAGGTTGCCAAGAAGGATTGAGGTTCCATTCATCATCATGATTAAGATTGGTCAAGTGATTATTAATGACAATGGTCTCCTTAAGTTTCCTTTTGAATAAATTTTCTTCCTTAAAAAGGATTTGAGTGTCCTCTAAACAAATATGATGCTTGGTGACTGAGGAGTGTTCTGCTAAGGCTGATTTGGGAATACCCTCGTGTTTGATGTTAAGACCATACTCTTTGATTCTTGTGTTGAACGAATGACCCGTCTCCCCTATATATAGGGTACCACATGAGAAAACCACCTTATAAACCCCCGACTCCGAATAGATATCCCTAGGGTGTTTGAGAGGGGGGATACACTTTTTTAAGGTCAAACAAGGTAAAACCATAGCATGTTGAATTCTAATGTTGTGAACCTCTAGAAACTTCTAAAGTGGCTACATGTTAGAATCATAGCATGTTGCAATGCAAACAAGTAAAACCAATCCAGAAACTTCTAAAGACTCATGAATAAAAATCTCCAAAGACGAAGATAATGTGAAAATAGATGTGTTGTAACTATCATCAAAGAGGAAATCAATATCCTCAAGTGTGTCTACATAAATTACAAGATGGGACTCCCAAAATAAATCTACAACACTTGTCAAAAGGTCATCCCACTAGGCTAAATTTGAAAGATAAAGAAGGATCTTATTGAACTAAATTATTGAAAGATGAAACATTACTAAACTCTAAAGAAAAGAGAATGAGGGGAGTCTCAGTCAATGATTATAAACTAGGAATCAATGAGTCTAAAGGATCAAGTATCTCTATAGAAGGATAAGGAGAATTGAAATGATCCTCCCCCTCGTCCTCCTCCTCGTCATCACCTAAACATGCAAAGGTTTTCATAGAAGAAAACTCCTTATTTGTATCATGCTCACAAGGTTTATTGTTTGAATCATGAAGAGGTACATGATATTCTAAAATATTCATATGGGAACAATTGAGTATGATAGGATCCCCAAGTATCTCTCAAATCTTTGTCCAAATAGCACAAGGACACTTAATGTGCAAAATGGAACTCCAAGTGCCATCATCAAAGTGTAGACCAATAAATTTCCTTTGACGTGATTATTTTAAAAAAAGTTGATCCTCTCTAAAAAGTACCTAGTTGAGGAGAAAGACCACTTAGATGTGGCAAAAGATGAAGACAATAAATGTGATTCAAGATGTCATTTCTCCATCACTTATAGTTCTCTAAATATGCAAGATGATTACACAAAGATGAAATGAAAAAACTGATAATAAACTAAGATATATCTCTAAATTAAATAGTCATGAAACCCTCAACATGAAATATAATCTCCCCAATATATATAGTGAAAATGAAGCCCTTATCAAAACTCAACCACCAATTTCAACAATCCTTCAAAGAAATGAGATAAAGTACTAAAAATGGCCTTAGACTAGAATTCTAATATCTAATTGTAGAATCTAAAAAACCACTTAGATGGATGTGTAGTACATACAAATATTTTATAATGTTTATAAGAAGTCTAGAATTAGATTCCATGGGCACAAAATATGGTCTATCATCAACAAAAATTAACACACTTTTAAAAAATTAAAAAGAAAACTATTATCACTATGAAGTTATCATAATCATATTTTTGATGCTTATAAGAATGCAAATATTGATATCTTAGAAAAATGTTATGCCCCATCAAAAAATATCACTCTTCTAGGGCAAGTTAAAAGGTGGCCCTGCATTGTTTGTGCAATGTTGCCAACTTGAGAAAACCATCAATGGTGTAGCCAAAGCAGAGTGGAGTAGGGCGGAAGCCACAATTGGGTGGTAGAATGAGATGTTGGTGTTTCCTATCAACAACCATAGCCACAATTACACTGGATAGTGTTAAGCCCAAGAAATGTTGGGATGAACCAAGGGCTTTGGCCTCGTTGGACCACTTTCTTAAACCAACTAATGGTTGAACCTAGAAATAGAGTAAAGTTATATGAAAAATGTCAAAGCTCATATGAAAATTCAATAAATTTTAATTATTTCAAATGTACCTAGATGATGCGGGTGCAATAATATTCCCTACTGAATATGATAAAAAAAATTGATCAAATATTCTATAAAATCCATTATGGAAGGACAAATCCATTTTATGAAAAGTATGGATGTATACAACCATACCTAATTATATGGATCTGTATAGATGTATGGATTTATATGGTCAATTTTTTTTTACAAAACCTTAAAAATACCAAAAAAGATCCAAAACCTATCAAGTTATATATTTATTTATAGATGTCAAAAACATTTTGGATTAAATGGTGAGGTGTATTTTGCAATAGGATGCACCCAATTAAGTTCCTACCAAAAACACTCTTAAATTGAGAAGCGACTTATACATCTATAGATCTAATACAATGTTAGATTCACACAACATATTCAAGCAACTAAGAATGCCTATAAAACTAAATTTAACCATCCAAAAGAGAATAGCAAGAAACACATGTTATATTTTACAATGCATAAAGATACAATGATATACAATGGCTTACAATGACATGCATAATGCATAAGAGGAAAATTTCTTATATATGTTGTTGGATTATTGGGGAGATTGTTGGATTTAGTTTATCATTGCTTCTGCTAGGATATGTTGTTGTCATTGATGTCAACATATTCTTGTGATCTATTCCAGTGAGTTTGGGAAGACTTTCTGATCCGGTTTTATAGTTTAGTTTTGCTGATCACTATTTTGCAGAATCTGGTATTTCCTCTAGTATATTCCAGTAAGATCAGATCTTGTGCCAAGACTTTGGGATATTGTCTTGAATGATCTTTTGAATCTTCATTTCATATGGTTTGTGATTAGGTGCTCTGCAAGTTATCTTTCCTCGTGACAGTTGTTGATTGGTTGTGTTCTTGAGCTTCTAAATGTTGATCGATGAAGATTTGAAAACTGGTGTTGGTGTAGCTGTTCCAGATGATTCTAACGTGTTTGTTGGTGTTTCCTAGTCGTTACCTATTTGTTTTGGCTATCTGCATTGATCGTTGTGCGAGTTTTGGTGATTTTTATGAATCGACGATGATTTTCATGTTATGCAATATTTTTTGGTGGTGAAGCATGCTGCGGTTGGTCTTAGTGGGATTTCTGGTGGATGTGATCATTTGGGAATTTGAATTAGGTCAATGCTATGTAATTTAAATCATAATATTGGTCTAGTGGTCAATCTTTGTATCGTGCAATGTAATTTGTAATTGTAAGTTGAGGGTTGAGGGTTTAGTTGACCTTGTTGTCAAGGTTGATGAATTGTATATATAGGTGAGATGCTTATGTAATTTGTGTGTCGGTATTGTGTCTACATTATCAGAGAGAGATGAATGTGTGAACAAGGAATATCATTCAGCGAGGTGTTGAGGTGAGTTTGGTGTTGTAGAGAAGACAATTGTTCTTAACCAAAACTGTCATCGTGCATCTGTAGATGCTATCATTGCAGTTCATTCCTTCCAGATTGTAGTTTGAATCATATTGTAAGTCAATGAGACTTCCTTGAGGGTTGTAGCCTTCTGGGCAAATATCTTTTGAAAAGTGAGCTCTAGGCAGTGTGCCTAAATGCATATGCATTCCCCATTGTAATATTTTCACATACTACTGCAAAGTATCATCTTATTGTGGGTAGGTTCCCACCATGGTTTTTCCCTTAACCGGGTTTTCCACGTCAAAACTCTTGGTGTTGTGTTGTTAATTTGGTTATCTGAGTATTGCTGCAGCTTATCAGTTCTTGTTTTGAAGTTTAATTTTCTTGATCCGGTGAAGATTGATTCAGCCCCCCCTCTCAGTCTCCCTCCTTGATTGTTGCTAACATATGCAAGGTGAGAGATATGAAAACATGGGACTATGAAAAGTGTCACAATCATATAACATGAGACACAAAATAGAAAATGATTTAAATGTGTCCTAAGTAAACCTAACTATTCAGATATGAATAGGACCCAAGTGGGAAGCCAAATACTCATTCACACCAATAACTCATTCACACCAACACTCATAATTCCAATAGGTCAAGAATTAGGTATAATATACAATTTAACGAATACACGTGTGTTAACATCCAACCATTCACCTCATGTAAAATATAAGTAAGTTCCATGTTTTAGAGAGAACTAGGATAGAGTGGGAAATATTATTATAAGATTTGGCTATGAAGGTAGCCACCCAAGATCAAACATGCCTGATAGAAATCACAATAACAAGAGAAGATCAATTTAACAAGAATAAATTGTAGTCTCATCAAGAATGCAATAGAATGGAATTGATGGAATTGAATGGTACATAGGAGACTCCTTGGTCAAGTAGGCCAAGGGGAGACATAGGAAGGCATGAGATTATGACAAGCATTTTAATCTTATGAAATGATACTTACATTGAAAACTTATGAACCGCATAAGGTGGAAAAGTGATAGTGTGATATATCCACTAAAGGTGGATCATCCACCTAAGGTGGACAACCCATAACATGATAAAACCACTAAAGGTGGAAGTTCCACAGTAAGGTTGAAAGTGATAGTGTGATAAGTCCACAAGTTCCACAATAAGGTTGAAAGTGATAATGTGATAAGTCCACTAAAGCTTAAGTGAAAGGTGTAATTAGAGCCTAGGTGAATAACTAACAAGGTACAGTGCCTTAATTACACCAGCAATTAGATATTAGTTTATAACAATTAATATTCCAATAAAGCACTTTTCTACCCCTCGTAGTCAGCCAATTTCATAAGCTTGAAGAATAATAATAGATTGCTAAAGGGAAACAAGCCTAAGTAAAGCCAACAAAACCTTGGTGAAGGTGGTGTTGACCTAGTCAAACTCTCCTTGATCTTTTTCTACCACAACCTTATCAATGACATCCACCATGTGGGAAAAATCAATAGCAATATCCATTGCCACAATAAATGCCAATGCATCAACCACTTAGCAAAATGATTTAGTGCAACCTTGCAATTCATAAGTGCCAAATTTTTGTGCATATAGGTATTCATAATTTAATTTTCAAAAAAAGTTTCCCATCTTTTCTTGATTTGTATATTTGCATAATTCTTAATTTCATAAGAGTGCATTCATCATAGTGATCCATTTCTAAATCTAGGATTCTAGATTTTCAAATATTTTCCTTCTATCATAGTCAAACTTGTCTCCCTCTCTACATATCTAAGGCACACATTTATTTTAGTCATTCTATTTATGTTTCAATTATAGATCCATCAACTTTTAGCAACACATATGCACACATACTTGCAAGTGTAGTGGGCATTAAAAGATCATTGTATATTTTAAAATGATATTGTTATTAGTGTGAATTCAAAGTTCTTTATGTTGATTATTATTAATAATTAAGTGAAATGAACTACTTAAAACAAGTTGCAAGCAAAAAGAAAAAAATCAGGTGAAGCCACATTATCATACCAAAAAATATGATTCAATGCACAACTAATGGACTAACTATTTTCTTTGTACTTTATGACACCTCTACAAAAGCATGTTGATTTAGCATAGAATTTCATGATTTGGACTTAAATTAATGAATTTGCCAAACAAACTACTATAAGAATTTCACACACACATTAGCCTTACCTTACTCATTAAAACACTTCACTACCACAAAAGGGACGACTAGTTATTCTCCATGAAAAATGTACCTATGGTCATTAAATATTCATTTATATCCATCATGCATGCATGGTTAATAAATTTTTTTTTTAAAAATGGTTTACTTTTAAATAAACATGAGTTGTTTCATTGAATGACATTATTGCCGATGCAGTAGAGTTGGTTGATGCAAATGATAATAAAATGCAAGTCACATGTTTGAATCCTAATTTATTTGGTGTTTCTCAACACACCTCAAAAATATTCTAAGTATTTTCCAAGTGACGAGATGGACATACATGCATATTTGAAGGTAATATGTCCATCATATATGAAGAATAGTTAGTTCCAACGCAAAACTAGATATCTCCACCCTTGCATTTCATTTTCATAATTACATGTACAAAATCAAGTTGATTGAATGGTGGATGATATAATCAAGAATCTAAAAATAAATAATCGATAAATTATATATTAATTTAAAAATAAAAAATTTAACCTCTGAATTAACAAACAACTCACCAACTATTTATATTGTTTCAAATTAAAAAATTAACACACCACCAACTTTATCCAAAACAAACAAGACAAATAACTCGCTTCAATCCAAGAACACAGACTCGCTCAAAGCAAAGTATCACCATAGTAGCTAAAAATCTATATGTAGTTGTCAATAGACCTTTGGTCTGCTCTTGAAGTTGGATGGTTCTTGATGAGCCCTCTGGAGATTAAGTCTTGCTGAGTGCAAGGCTCCAACATGATAAAGGATGAAGTCGGGATTGTGCCCCGCGTGAATTTTGCGAAATGGATACCCCTCGGTCCTTGACTCTTAGCCTGAGAGGTTTCAACCTAAGACTCGTTGTACTCCCATATTGAATAGAGAATACGACATTATTGATAAAAAATCCTCCATATATGATCTTGATTGTATTACACTGCTATGCACCATTGTGTATGGTGCAATTCCACTTAGTCAAGGAGGAAGAGAGTTAAGGAATATCAGATGGCATGACGTGGACAAGCCATGATTGAATGTATTGTTAAAAGCAGCAATTTTGTCTGACGTGGCTCCCTTCTCACAAGTTGAAAGTGCATTATCTATGTGAGTCCAAATGCTTGCCTCATTCCATCTCAGCTTTTCTTCCAACGTACACACAATCTCTTTGTTCTGAGCGTTAGGTGGACTTGCTATGATTACAATAGCATGCTCTTTTTATGAAGAGACAACACTAATTTGTGCCTCAACATCAATCTTTATGACCATGTTGAAAATCATTTAGCTTCAGTTTATTGTCAATGGCCACAAATCTGATCAGTGAAAAAGGATCGTCCACCTGTTATGATGAGTAAATGGTTTTAGTACGTATTCTTAATAGATTAGTTTATATATAATTAATATATTTGTCTATATATACATAAATATATGGTCAAAAGGGCCACTTCCATCTTTCATTTCAGGATTTGAAAATGAACAAAGAAAGAATGATATTCATACATCACTGTCATATTTGGTATATATCTTCATATTGTTAATTATTGTCAGTTCAACTAATTTATGTTTTCTTTATCTTATGCGATGGTATTGTGTAACAACAATGAAATGATATTGATTGTTCTATCTATCCATTCTTACAATTCTCTTTCAAGAGCATTTTCATAACGAGACGAAATATCAGTGAAATCTTTTAAAGTGTCATCAATCAAATTATCTTTGATTACACATAACACACAGTTTACTTCTTTAAAAAATATAAAAAAAAGTCTAATAAGAACTGTCCACCTACATCTAGCTCTCTTGTTTCTATATCAAACACTAGTTGTTATTGGAAAATGAGTCTCGCTCGAACCAAAGATAGACCAATCACCAAAAGGGTTGGTTGCTCATTCGTAGAGTATCCCAACAACCAATGAGAAGTCCATGAAAAAGTTAACATGATAGGTCAAGCTAAAATCCTCAAGCACCTGCAATGCACGACTCAAAGTGGGGAGTTGGAAAATGAGTCACATTTGAAACAAAGATGGACTAGTCACCATAACGATCAATAGCTTAATAGTAGAACACTTCGACATCAAATAAAAGATCTTAACAGTCACATTTCTCAATTTACATACACCAACCAATGTTTACACCCTCCCTTCCCTCACTTTATGATTTGATAGGAAAATAGAACCCATATTCCTTATATCAGCTCTATGGAAACTCCATTAACTCATTCTCAACCACCTTGCATGTGGCACTATCAACTAATGAAAAAATATTTCTTATGCCATGTTTGTGATCTCCCATTTTCTTGACTGGAGATAAATTCTAAGATTCATTTATAAAAATGGTGTTCGGTGGCCTCCTTGTGAGACCTGTGAGTCCTCCATTGGCTTGTAATGTGTTTATTCTTAGAACTGTCTGTTCCAGGTTTGATCATCACCATTGGTTGTGGCGTCAAATCAGCATTTGGGTCGTTGATTGAGTAATCAGACCAGTTGGTCATGATGAGAGATTTCTATCCACTAATATGTGTGGCTGCTAACCCAATCTGATCCTGTATATGGCCTTTCCATTTTACTTTGAGCTTGCTATTTGATTGGGTATCGATTCACTTGGATCCTCCATGTGGAAATCCTTTGGCTGATGATCTCATTTTTTGTATGATCTATGGCATGATTCCCTACATCTATACAAACTATGTATTTAATAAAGTAAAGATCTGATGATCATAGAGTGACTTTCTATAATTATTTGTAGTTAGAAATCAATCTTTTAGAAGCAATCACACCCTTTTTTTTGTTTGTAGTTGTTTATAACATGGTAATTTTTATTTTTTAATTGTTTTAGTTGTATCATCAAAATTGGTATGTTTTCGGGCACTGTCAAGTTTGATGGATATTTCAGATTTTGTTTGTTTGAATTTTGAGGGGTGATCTCGCATCCCTTACTTATTTTGTGAATAGTGTAACTTTCTTCTTATATTAATAGAATTCGGCTGCCTATTCATTAAACATTTAGCTTGAAGTCAATGGACTCTTGGTATGTTGGTGAAGCTGGATAGTTCTTAATGAGCCCACCAGGAATCAAGTCTTGATGAGTGCAAGACTCTAATATTATAAGGACAAGGGTAGGATCATGCCCCGGACGAATTTGACAAAATGAATGCCCCTCAAGCTTTGGCTCTTAGCCAAAGAGGTTTCAACCTAATGCATGCTCCCTATCGGATAGCTAAAACGACTTTGTGGATAAAGATCCGTCCATAAAATTAAAAAATAAAATAAAAACCAACAACAACTTCTTAGTTTGAACATTTCATTTGAAGGTGTGATTCATTTGATATTCCTACATAATTTGCTTTGATTTACTTACAAGTCTAAAAAATGGGAATAAATAGATTAAATTTATAAATATGATATTATTTATATAGACTTAAAAATTATTATTTTAATTAATTAAAAGATACAATAAAAAACAATTAATTAAATGTAAAAATAAATATTAGTTTACCTTGAAATTAAAGAAAATTTTGAGGGATTAGGATTTTGGTGGATTACATAACAAAGAACATAGTCATGTTTCTTATCAAGTGAACTCAACTAATTAAACTATAACATTTTATTGTTAATTTTTAAGTTTTTAGTTGATGTTTATTTTAAGCTAGAAATTGGGAATACAAGGTGAAAGCATAGTAACACAACAAGAGTTTTTAATAGCACAAAAATTCTTCTAATTTTTTACATTATTATGATAAAAATTAATGAAATGTATCATTTTTAGTCTAAGATTATATGCGTATTTGTGTTTATGAAAATTATAATATTTTAAAAATGTATTTATTTATTAATAAGGTAATCTTTTGGAGTGACCTTTTTAGTCTTAGATTATCTATGTAATTTATGTTTATGAAAAAATAGATCAATATATATTTTTTAATTTTTTAATTAATGTATCCATTTATTAATAAGGTAATATTTTGGAGTGACTTGCTAACACATAGGAAATATTTGACAAGAAACCATTTTTTTCAAAAGAATTTTTATGGAGGCTTGAAAATGGGCTTGTGGTAGCTTGGTGATAACATGGTAGGGAGTTAAGGACTAGCACGCAACTTGGTAGATTTCTTGCTAATATTAAATCTTGGATTTATATGTATCTTCAATGGTGTTGGGATATTTATTAAGGTGTACCATTTTGACAATTTTTGCAATCATAAGTGATCCTCTTGGAGAGAAATCATGATTGATGATATGGTATGTTGTGATACTATGAGTCATTTGGCTCAAGTCAAGGTTTCTTTGGTATTATATCTCTGGTTTTTTTCTCTCACTAGGACGACTCCCTCTAGTAACATCAATAAAGACAAAGGGTTGGACGTTGGAGGAGAAGAGAAAGATCAATGCAAGAGGTAAGATGTAAAAGAAAAGAAATGTGGTGAGGACATGATCAAGAAATCTCCAAAAGTATTTGGAGAGAGAAATGTATAGTCTAGATTTATAATATTGAACGCTCTACATTTGGGACTTGGCCAAAAGCATGAATTACACTCCTTGTGTGGGCATCAAGAAATTCATAATGAATCTTTTATTAGATCTTAAATAGCATATAGGAAGGAGAAACATGTTCAATGCTACCTAATCCCTTAGTGATGCTTCTATTTTGTCTATGATAATGGCCTATTGTCTTCTTCATGATGACATCTAGATGGAGTTATTATGTAAATGAATATATTCATTCAATTGCTAATTAGATTAAAAAAATACATAGAAAATGTAGGGCCCACAAGATGTTTGTAGAAGCTATGAAGGGCCTCACGATAAATCTCAAAACTAATTCTTGTATTATTTCTTTTGGGTGCTATTATGACTTTGAGACCAAGGATGAACAAGAGAAATTTGCCCCCAAAAAATGAGGAAGAAGTGATAAATGCAGGGATATGTTAGGTGGTGAGGGGGCCTATGTAATTTTCCCCTCCTCTCTAGTTTCTCTATAGTTGCGACTTTGACATAGGATAGGTTTTACTAATTACCTCATTATCTTGCACATTTAAAGTTACTTGGTCTATGTTTTATCATAGGTGTAATCCTATTTGTTGACTTGTGTTATCTTGTTGTTGGCCTTGAAGTGTAGATTGTTAAATGTATAACTATGTTTATTTTGTCTATGGTTGAGTTGGAAGAGGACTACTATTTTCATAGATAAATAAGTTTGTGAGGTGTTTTGAGGAGCTAGAGGGTTAGAGATTTTCAAATTTTTGAGGAATAATGGTGCATTTTTTGGATGGATTGGGTAGGCCAATTGGCTACCTAAATTCAAGCTTTAATGCTCTTTTTTGTGGACCCTGGGTGCTAACCAAGGTTATATAGCAAAAAAACCATTTTTTTTTTATAGAATTGGCCTACTCTTCAAGCATCATTGGACTATTTTATTTTTTATTTTATTTTTAATGATATTATAAAAATATGATCATTTTAAGACATAATGAACATATATAACTTCACTAAGAAAAATATATGTTGATATTTTCATAGCATGTTTGTGAATTATTGATTTCTAATTTATAGCTACTACTTGGGTTCAAATCTACTTTTGGACAAGTGAGGTCCCAACCTTCATTCTCATACTAATCCCCCTACTCATAGTTTGAAATTTTTTTTCTTGGAAATGGGTCCTCTTGTGTAGTCCATATCACATGGGTTGGTATATACCCGTAGTTACCAATAAAAATATTAGGAAAAAACATGTAGATCTTGCAATCTTTTTGTATTAATTAGAATTCATTTTCCTAATTATTTGTGTGTTTTTATTTTTTGTGTTATAAATAGGATTAATTTAGATCATAAGCCTACATTCAATGTACATAGAAAATATTTATTTCAAATATAGTAAATTTAATATTTTGGATTGTAGACAAAGAGGTGACGTGTTTTATAAATGATTTAATTTTTTATATTCATTTAACCTTGTTTTAAGGTTTGAAATGACATTTGTACATAGAGATGGTTTATCCATCAACCATGAAGCTATTTTTAGTGTCATATTTGATCTATCTTTTAAGCTCAAACTTGTCTACAATTGGCCACTAGGTCTAGCTTGCAAATGTATTCTTAAATAAGTCACTTAGAAAATCATTTTGTCGGAATGATTCTTCTATAGATTTCTTTGAGTGATAAGAATATAATGCCAGAAGAATGAGGCCAATTCCAATCCATTATAAAGTTACATTGATAGAACATAAAGATCTTGAGAGTAAGGGTGATGCAAGACTTTGAGTTTAAACAACCCAGTGCTTAGCTTGATTGAGGTTAAACTCTTTCTTGAGATGATCCCATGTCTTTCATTATAGCTAGGGAAGATCTCAAAGGTCTTTGAAGACTTGGATACCCTTTTTGTGGTGATGTTTATCTTGCAACCTAGGCAGGACACTTATGGGAGCATCATTCTCTTGAATCAATGTATTCCATCATATTTAGGAGGTGGAGAAACTTAAGCCAAGTCTAAATGATTATTCATACCATGTTAGTACCTATCTTTCTAGATTTTGTTAGAGGGTGTAAATCCATTGATTCTAAAGTATAGAGTCAAAAGGAAGTTATCTCTGTAGTTAGCACATTCCCATGGTTTCTTGGAAAAGATTCTTTGGATTATGTATTTAACCAACTATTTACAACTGATAATTTCCTTCCAAGGCCCAAATGATTAGTTTGGTTATAAAGTAGATACTTTGGATTCAACTTTCCAGAGAAACCATTAGACCAATAATATAATATTCTTACTCAATTCATAATAATTTTCTATAAACCTTCCAACTTCATAACCACTTAACCAAAATAGAGGTATTAAAATATTAAAAGGTGGTCTATTTTAAGTTGGGGTTAAGCCCTAAGTGGTGGCAGAATCTTAGTTTTTCGGGGCACTTGAAATGGGAATCTAGTCACACAACATTTTGTAAGGCACGGGCATGTGGCACATGACCGACCTATGAAAAACTCCTTTATAATTTCCAAAGCACGCGTGCGCATGCAAATAAATTTAAGCATTATAAAAACATTTGGGGAAGGCACGATCTTTTCTATTGGCAGTTTATGGCCCAACACAAATTGTGCCTTTTGGTCTCACTATAATTAAATGTGTACTATGTCTTTTGGGTATTTTGATGTAGTGTTCTTAAATGTAATGATCACTTAATAAGTGATATATAATTGTGTGTAGAATTAGTTAATGATATCTTATTGCATGATCTTTTTTATCAGTAGCTTATCTTTCATTTTCAAATGATTGTACTTCATTCTGTATTAAATTTGTGGTTTTCGATTTTTGTAGTTGTTAATTTATATTTGAAATTTGGGGATTTAAATTCTCATCTCATCAATTTATAATGAATTAGCTCCCCACCACTTCCTTTAGAGTAGTAATCTATCTCCCCTTATTATTTGAAGGGTCCCCTACAATTCTATGGGGGTAATTAATTAAGGGGTCCCACACACGCTAGCCCTTTAGAATAGTAGGGGGCTAGCCCTTAAAATAGTAGGGGCAATTATAGTTTCCCACCTGCTGCCCCACACACGCCATTTATTCGTAGGGGTAGCAATTGATCAAATGTCTAATATGGCTATTACATGTTTATTTTGAAGAATTTTTATTTTGTTTTACTTAGGTTTTTCGTATTTTTGATGTGTAAACAATAACTTAGCTATTGAGTCTCAACATCTACAATGTGTTGATTTTTTCCTTTAGTGGCTCATGGAGTTCAATAGCAACAAAGTGCCTTTTGTGTTTTAGGCTTCTGGGTGAACTCACAATGCTGGTTCCCACTTTTTGGTACATCTTGAGTTTTGTTGAAATCATACATTTTTTAGAAAATATAATGATTTAAGCTTTAAGAGGTCCCATTTGAAGTAATTAATTGGAGAGAGTTAGATCAAAGACTCTTAGATCAAAATTTCTTAGGTAGAACCTCTCTACTTCAAATTCATACTTGCAATGGAGTCTCCTTTGCATCTATCAAATGCTGATAAAAAACCAATTTTACATTAGCTTTTGGGGGGGTCAAATGAATTCATTTAGAAGTTTTTTTTTAAAGTATTTAGTCCTTATTATAAAATTTCCAAATAGTATAATTTTTAATATATTTAATTTCATTAATATATTTTTATTTTATTTCTTATGAATGTAGGTTTTTCACCGAACATGAACTTCTTTGTTTAATGCATTGGGAAAAATAGTAAACTAATTCAAAAAATATCTATGCACTAGGTATTGATGTCTTCTTTCTAACAAAAAAAATAAAATCAAATTTTGATATATATAGAACAAGTTATGTGTTCAAACGTACACCTATATCTAAATTATAATTAGTCAGACTTCAAAACTTAATAAAATGAAATATATTCAACATATCACTATCAAACCGACTGCATCCCCTGGGTATTGATGTTACAAACCAAAATTCAAAAGAATTAATTTTTTATCATTTATATAAAAAAAGTTATCCGTTTTGGGATGTACATCACTCTTAAAAAATGTTGTTTGCTGTAAAAAAACTACTTTTTGAGGGAGATGGAAAAATCAATAAAATTTTATTCAAAAAAAATGAAAAACATATATTTAGAATATACAAACAAGATGTTACAAATCATTAGTTTACATCATCTTCAAATTCTTAACTGTTTAAAAGTTATAGGTGTAAGAAAGTGAAGGTTTTTTTCAAAATGTTCATCTAAGTGTCAAAGTTGGTCAAAAAGTGGGAACCGGTATTGTGAGTTCACCTTCCTATGAACCATTCATATCTTGATCTAATAACTAGATAGGAGTTTCAAGAAAAGTTCTTCTCCATAGCACTTAACATCCATTATTGGTCCATTGTATTGTAGTGAGGTCTAGTCTTAGTTAATGTTTAGCCATGAATCATGCTAGTAAAGAAAATATCATGTGGCATTTTGTTTGGTAAGCGATAATATAGGGAATATTGAAGTAAAGATTGGGACTTCTCATTGCCCAATATTGGGGTTAATAGTTTGAAGCTCCAGAGGTAGCCATGGTTAGTTACCTACCATACGAAATATGGTAGTAGACAACTCAACATTGTATATTTATGAATCATGTCCCATGGGACATACAATAAAAACGATAACCATAATTTGATTTACACCATAAATCTTTAGAGAGCATTCATGCTTTTTTTTTACCTCTTTGGGCATAGATGTAAAAGGGATAACATCTGATCTTGAGGAAGCAACTTGTTGGTGATGCAATCAAGGGTTGAGCTACTTACCGTACAAATTAATCCTATGTCTATTTTCCCTCATAAAGTCAACAAAACATGATTTCCCCTCTTTACAAAACTAAAGCATCCAACCTTCTTCATGGCAATTCAAGTAATGCCCACAATCAATAGGATAACACATATTTTTCAAATAATAGCTCTAAATTACCTCCTATGTTTTGTGGGGATTAGGTACAATCTCCTAATAGATGTTAATCAATTCATTCCTTTTGGTTTCTCCTTGTTCCTATTCTCTTGATCCTTTCTCCTCGCTTTTGTATAAATAAGTTTCTCTCACTCAAGGCTAAGGATAAGATAAGAACAAGTGGAATGTTTCATACTCGGGCCACATGATTGTGCACCATATTATTGGTTGTTATTGATATATGTCTCTTAGTATAAATGTAGATATTTTAAAAGAATCCCTTACTCCCATCACCACATGAACCTAGCTATCCTTTGTTTCCAATATTCCTACTACAACTTCATTAATATGTTGATGAGACCCACTCTAGGTTATCTATAAGGGAAACTCTCCAAATAAATTTAGAGAAAGATATTTATAAGCTAAAAATACAAACAAAGGGGATTGGTATTTTAACCAACATTGTACCATGACTATCCTTTATGCTTTAGTGAAAAAAATTTATTTAAAATAATAAAAATTTAAACCCATGCTAAAATGTGCATCAACCTAGAATCAATTTTCTTTTATTTCATGTATGTTAAAAGAAGAAGAGGTGTGAATGGGTTTGACTTTAGTGTTTAGGGAGATTCAAATTTTCCTAGATCCACACCTTAATTCTACTTTGTGTTGTGTGTCATTTGATTTGCTTAATGCATGCAAATGATTAGACTAATGATGATAGTTATGAACTAAACTGATAGATAACATTAAATAAAAGACAAAAATGTAGAACAAACCTACATATCCATAAATGATATGCAAAAAGGGTACCTATTCTAGAAAAAGGAGTTAGACTAGGTAGGACAAGGATACTAGGCATTGGGGTCCTAGAATTTCAGATACAGATCATAGTGTTACCTAATGTAATGCCTACATTTTAACTTGAGAATATAATTCAAGCCCAAAAACTTTTTACCTTATTTTACCTAAAACTTTTGAGAGAATGCAATTTAACATTAATTTTACAAATATTAGATAATGATAATAAAAAAACTATCTTAATTGTAAATAATAAGATTCAATTTTCCAACTTGATGGTTAAATCAACCAACAAGAAATATGGTGGACAAGTTATTATACAATTTTACTTTACTTAAAAAAAATAAGATAAAATAAATAAACTTAATTTGCACATAAGGAAATTTTTATTTTTAAATAAGCATCTAATTAATATAAATTTACCTAAATAATCTCTCTTTATTTTTTTTAAATAAACTAGGAATAATGGATCCTTGACTTTCGAAATAATTCCAAATTAACCTGTTGTTTGTTGAAGGTGAATATAAAGCCTTTCCTTGAATGTTGTTAGCCTCCTCAACCATTACCACATACACAGAGAAAAAATAAAATAAAATAATAAATAGTACTGAAAACGAAGATACCCACAAGTTGTTCTTGAACTCTTCTGAAGTTCGCTCTGTTAGGAGCCTAGTCCGGTTAAAGACTTTACAACTAGTTCTGCTAGGAACCGATCCTGCTAGGGATCACCCAGTTAAGGGATGGCTAAATACCCGATTAGAGGTTAAAACCCTGTTAAAGGTTACCTTGTAAGAGGATTTGAAGAACTCAATGATTTTGAGTCACCCTGTTAAAGGATTTACAAAAAGCTTGTTAAAGCTACCTGGTAAAGGGATTTTCCATTTGCTGAAATGGTTAGAAGTCAACAGGTAATACGCTGATCTGATAACAACACTTAATGCCAAGGCAGATCCGCTTCAGTTTATTTACATCTGCAATCACACTCTGCAAATTTCTGCTTACTCCTTTGGTCTGGCAAGAATCACCTCACATACATTCATTTGCCAACAACTTCAAATGAAAATCATCATCGACCTTATAGACAACAATTAGGTCGGTGGCCAAAACCTAAAACCCTAAACATCTAGGTTAACAATACAGTCGGTCCAATCCTGGCTGTTTAAACACATTACATAGGGTAAAACAATCTTGAACAAATCTCAAGATGTTCTCCATTGTTCGTTCTTCACCTCTTCTGGAAGTTGATAACCCATCACGCGCTCTCCATCGTTTACTAAGATTTTGCACATTCTCGAGGTAGATAGAATCAATCTTCTTCATGCAAGATCCTCAAGGATATCCTTCACACACATAAGGCTAACGTGGAAACGTGATCTAATCTACATTTCAATGCTAACTCATCACAAGATGTCATCGGTCGAATCACACAAACTTGGAATGCATCAACTGGAAACCTTGAAGCTGAGACTACCAACCGGTAGTCATATCAAATGAAACCCCGATACAAAATTTGTATATATCGGTTCATACCATCATACCGGTTCACTTGCCAGTTTTCTTACTTCAATATACCGGTTCATACTTCAGCATATTTATATAAATGACAACATACATTCCCATCATGTCATCAAACTCTGCACATATGCCAACAATCTCCCCCTTTGGCATTGATGGCAATACACAAAGATATCTCTACATCTTCTTCCATATAATATGTCTTCAATGTTGCAGATATCTTCTCTACTTCACATCTTCTCCTCCTTTGACAACAATGCCAAAGTGGAGGCACAAACATCCATGATCTACTATGATTATCCCCCTAAAGAGTAGCATCCTTCAACACATCAATCCTAAAAAAGATTTGACAATGCAATACCTGACTGATGTGGAGCACATTGATAACTCAATGATGAGCAAATAGTACCAAACCGGTACTGAGAGGGGCGGGGGGGGGGGGGGGTGAATCAGTACTAACAAAAATATAGTCCTAAACCGGTTTGACAGTAGACACTTCAAATGACTGGCAGATAGTGACACCAGTTTGAAACAGAGTGCAACCGGTAAAGCTAAGAATGTCTGAGACAAGCATTAACCGGTTACTCACTTAGCTTTTCACTCAACTCGAGACTACACTACCATTTCACCCTTATGCATAAACAGGTAATCTATCATCAGATCATAATAACAACTAGTTCAACATGTTTTATTGACAGGCATAAAACACAGAACCATCATATGCTTGACAAACAATAGCAAATCATCACAAGATAAAAGCATCACACATGACACGCATATTTTTCACGTGGAAACCCAATTGGGAAAAACCACAATGGGGATGACTACCCACAAGCTATGTTTGAACTCTTTGGAAATCTGCTATGTTAGGAGCCTTGTCCGGTTAGAGACATTACAATAGGTTCTGCTAGGAACCGATCCTATTAGAGATCACCTTGATAGTTCTGATACTAAATATATGTATAGATCCAATAGCCAACAAGATGAGAGGGGGGGGGGTGAATCATACAAACTTAATCATCCATAAAAACATCAGATTCAACCTCGGTAACATATATATTAGTAATATAACCAAAATTGTTAAACATGCAAACTCAAAAGCATATGAACAATATAAACCTCATAACACCAGATTTAACGTGGAAACCCAAATAGAGAAAAACCACTGTGGGATTTTGGACCCACTAAGAAATATACTCTTCTAGAGTATGCTCGGTTAAAAGAAAATCCTGTTAAAGATTACAAACACATTGCTAGATGTGACCCGGTTAAGGGATTTCCCTCATATCTATTAGGATCTTCACTTTGTTAGAAGTGACCTTGTTAAAGGATTTCAAAACACTCAATCAGAATGTCACCTTGCTAGAGGATTTACATATAAGACTGTTAAGTCCACTCGGTTAAGAGATTTTCTGTCACTTTCACAAAATAACAGTAATAAAAATCTATCTGCAACTTCACATCTAAAATGCTAAAGCAGATTCTTATTTGTTCAATGCAATCTAGACATAGAACTAATCTTGTCTATCTGCTGGGCTTCTATACTCTGTTATTCTAATAGGTCTTCAAGCTTCTGTGTTCGGTAATCACTATGTAGCATCCCTGTGCATACACTTGCTTGCATACATTTTTTATCAACAGTTTCCTATTTATAAACAATTAGGTAACCGCTTAATCTCCTTGATCACATTTCCCATGATCAATCATAGCCATCAGATCTTCAATCTTGTCCAGGTTCAATGCATCTTTCGATCTGAAAATGTTTTACCCTGCCTTGGAACTTGTGCTAGGGTATTGCGGTTCAATCTAAGCTGTAGATCTTCATGCCGACTTTCCATTGCCTTAGATTCATTAACAAACTTCTTCCACGACTCACCAATCATTTGATCCGCTCCAGCTCATCAGTTTCCTTCATTAGATATTGCATGTAAACATTTAATGCATTATGTTATAGCTCAGTTACAACTCGGTAACAACTCGGTGAATACTAAACTTCACTCGGTAGACATTCCACCTTCATTAACCGATAGCGATAACCTTAGGGTTTACCGACTAGGCTCCTTAGGGTTTACCGACTAGGTTCTTTGGTTGATAACATAGTATAGTATTAACCTTTACAATTTACAACATATGTATGATGTTAAAACAATCTAAAACATCATGATCTCATCATTGTCTGACTCGGTAGTAGTTGCCCATTGAAAACCTTATTCATCCCTTTATTCATCATATTCTTTCCCGTGTCTTTCACCGACATCTTTATAATCTTCATATCATACTTCTCAAGATATGGCAACATCATACTGAATTAGAAAATCAATTTCTTGACATCAATGACAAAATAATAATATCAAGATAGTAAAACATCTTTAATCAGTTATATCCATAATCATCAACAACCTTCTCAATATCCTTAAGAAATGCCAACAATCTTTCATTGTCTGTTATAATGCAATATTGCCAACACACCCAGTTAAGGGATGGCTACAATACCCGGTTAAGGGTTAAACCCTATTAAAGGTTACCTTGTTAGAGGATTTCAAGAACTCAATAGCTAAAGGACTTCGAACTTAGTAGCTTTGAGTTACCCTGTTAAAGGATTTACAGCAAACCGGTTAAGGCTACCCTGTTAAGGGATTTTCCAACTGTTGAGGTGGTTAGAGATCAACAAGTATTACAATGATCTGGTAACAACACTCAATGCCAATGCAGATACGCTTAAGCTCCTCTTTACCTTCTGCACTTACACTCTGCAGGTATCACTTCTCTCCTTTTGGTCTGGCAAGAATCATGTATCCCTTCTCTTGGATACTCACACACAACTTTTGCCAACAACCTTAGAAAGAATCACAATATTGACCTTATAGGAAAACAATTAGGTCGGTAGCATAAACCCTAAACCCTAAACCTAATAGGTTAAGGAATTCAAACGGTTCAATCCTGACCATTGAGCATACTGCATTAATGTTTTCCATCGATTTCATGGTGGCTGATAACCCATCACATGTTATCACAGTTTTACAGTCTTCGCACATTCCTGAGATAGATAGGCAAGATCTTCTTCATGCAAGATCCTTCACGCACACAAGGCTTACGTGGCAACACAATTTGTTCTTTGTTATCATGTTAACTCATCGCACAAAGTCACTGGTTGAGCCACACAGGTTTGAAGCACTTCAACTGGAAACCCTAAAGTTGAGACTACCAACCAGTATTCATACAACGCTTCCATGTGTCGGTTCCCATAACCATATCCTTGAACAAGCACACTGCTTCACTTTGGCACAAATGCCGGTTCACAGTGTTATATTGGTTCTTCACATATGCCGGTTCACACCTCTTCAACATATTGATATCAATGACAACATACAATTTCATTATGTCCACATACCGGTTCACATAATGCCAACACACATACCTTTAGTTCACCTCTTGAAGGGGCAGTGGTGCAAGAGCACCTAGTTGAGTCAAACTCCCATTTTTGGGTATTTCATGCTTTTATGTTTGTAAATTCTTGTGTTAGGTTGTTTTTGTTGTTTTAGGTTGTTTTGGATCATGTTTAGTGGTTTTGATCTCATTTTGGGCCTAAGAGATCAAATCTTGCATTTCAGGCTTTGAGTTGATAATTTTTGGCAAAAATGTGGAAAATTGCCAAAAAGGTTTCCTAATGTCTTCAAGAGCATTGAAACATGTTTGTTTAGTTTTTTAAGCATGTCTAAGTTGTTTAGACAAGTTGATGAGGTTAGATTGTGAAAAATGCATCTTGGAGCAAGAAAAGTCGTCATTTGGCTTAAGAAAGTTGTCAAAATTATCATTTTCTTGCATAATGAGTTATTGAAGCCTCATGTTCGTACAAGGGTTTGAAATTTTTTTTGGAGAAACTATATAAGGCCTCCATTTTCCTTGGGAAGGGTTGGTTTTTGTTTTGAGCAAGTACTTTTCAATAAAAATCATGAACTTCTAGTTTATTTCACTATTTTTTTGCTTCTTAGAGTAACAGTCCGTACTGTAGCATTTGTATCCGTACTGTACCTTCTGGAAGTGTTTATATTGGTCATTTAATGCCTTCCAAGTGATTTTTGTATTGTTTTACTTTGGAAATTGGTTTGTGTAAAATTATTTCATAACTGGGAATCTGCTGCCCTGCCAGGGGTTTGGAGTTGTAAAATGTGTCAACTTGGTTGATCCAGGTCTGGGATCCCTCCAATGGATTCTTCTAAGTTGATCCATGTGTATATAATGTACATTCCTCTCTTTTGTGCCAGAAGAATGGTTTGAAGATGCAATTGAGTGAATACTAGGCAAGTGTTTGTCATTTGGCTAGTAGCTTGATTAAAACTCAAAGTTTGCACTCAAAAGTAATTTGAGTGAGCAAATGAATGTAACAAGGGCCTAGACATTTGGACAAGGGTATTGAAAATATCCTTAGATAGAAATTTTAGATTACTCCTCCTTAAGACTTTCTCATTTTGTAATCAAACAGTGAGTTCACTGTTTTCATAAAATTGTATGTGGCAAAATGCCCAAGGAATGCTTGAAGAGCATAATCCATGCCTTGTATCTTGAAGGAAATATAATAGGAGTGTTACTAGTATTTTGTAAACCTATTTGAGGACTTCTTCCTATACAACTTCTCCTTTATGTAGGTCTAAAGAGAGGGCAACAGTTTGACTGGTAAAAGGGTAGAAAAAGGACAGTGACTGAGACAATTTATTGTTTTCCCACTTGCTAGCCAAGTGTTTGACATATTGTTTGTAGGGGAAAGATAGAGGAAGGTTCCTTGAGATGTGGTAGAGGTTCTATACCATGGAGGAGGCTTGAAGAGTGGAGTGAGAGAGACTTTCAAACATTGCTTGCTCCAAACCCTCCATTTATGCCATAAAAAGTGGATAGTCTAAAAACTACACTAATAGGGGGCTAAACCTTAAAAATATTTGATTATGCACCTCTAAAACACCATCCCAAACATTCTTTGTGGTTAAAAGGACCATCGTTGACCGGTGGAAGAAAAATAAGGCCAATTAGGCCTCCACGGGCTAGTAGCCCTGCTACATAACACACAACAAAATGACAGTTTTTGTAGAATGCATGAACCCGATGGGAAAATGGAACTTGGAGGCTTATGATGCATAATGAACACATTTCAAATAGTGTAACAAGGGTACTTGGGATCCATAGACAGTGTGCAGCCTCATTTGGGGTAGTTGAGCCTTATTAATGAGTTTGAGTAAGTTGAGGGTTATAGACCTAAAACAAGATGATGAGCATTACCTAACTGCCCCTACATTTCCACGTGGAAGACCCCTAGTACACATTGAAACTGAAGGTTGAAGGTCCCAAGAGATAAGCATGAGTAAGTGTAGTTGGAAGGGTTAAGCATTTTGAGTAGTTTTGTGCATAGGAAAGAGTCATCACCAGTAAGGGAGTTTGCTAGGCAAGAAAACCATGGAGTATTTGGCATCATGACAATCAGGCAGATTGAGTAATCATATACAATAGAATTGATAAGTCTTTGGAAACAAATTGTTCCTTTTTTAACAAATTAACCTTGTGAGCACTTCCCTATCAAGCTCCCTATCAGGCAACACCCCTAATTCACCTCTTAAATAGGTAAATGTAGCCTTCGGTAGAGGCTTGGTGAATATATCTGCTAACTGCTCTTTACTATAAACATGTTCCAATACAACCTCTTTGTTCTGAACTTTCTCCCTCAAGAAATGATACTTGAGCTCTAAGTGCTTGGTTCTAGCATGCAATACCGGATTCTTGGAAATATTAATTGTACTTGTGTTATCACAAAATATACTCACCGGTTCAGATACAGGGACTTTGAAACCACTTAATACATGCTTCATCCAAATTGTCTGAGTGCAGTTCATAAATGCTGCTCCATATTTTGCTTCTGTTGTGGACTGAGAGATGCAACTCTACTTCTTGCTCATCCATGAGACTAGTCTACCACTGAGAAAGAATGCACCACCGGTTGTTCTCTTTCGGTCTTCCACATCACCAGCCCAATCGGCATCAGTAAACACTTTGAGATTGAAATTAATATTGTATGGATACCACAATCCATAATCTATAATTCCCTTTAGATATCTAAGAATCCGCTTGACTGCTACCAAGTGGGATTCTCTTGGATTTTTCTGGAATCGTGCAACAATGCCCACTGCATGTGCAATGTCTAGTCTGTTGTGTACTACATAGTGCAACATACCAATCATTGACTAGTATTCCTTCTCATTCACCAACGCTGAGTCATCTTCTTTTGACAATTTACAACCGGTCATCATCGGTGTACCAACCGGTTTGTTGTCTTCCATGCCAAAGGTCTTCAACACCTCTTTGACATACTTGGACTAAGTGATAAAGATACCATCTTTCATTTGTTGAATCTGTAGTCCAATGGAGAACTTAATCTCTCCGATTAGTGACATCTCGAATTCCTTCTTCATTTCATCTACAAATGCATGGCTCATCTTGTCATCTCCACCAAAAATTATGTCATCAACAAACACTTCACAGATTAGAATCTAATCTCCTTCTGTCTTCATATAGATTTTGCTATCTTCACTTGTTCTTTCAAATCCAATCTTCACAAGATGCGAGTGTAAATGTTCATACCATGTTCTAGGTGCTTGCTTCAATCCATACAAGCCTTTATGTAGCCTACACACCATATCACTGTCTTATGATAGGGCAAACCCATCTGGTTGCTCTATATACACTTCCTCTTCAAGTATTCCATTCAGGAATGCAGATTTCACATCCATTTGATACACTTTGAATCCCTTGAAGGTTGCATATGCAAGTAGCATTTGAACTCCTTCCAATCTAGCTACTGGAGCATAGGTTTCTCCATAGTCTTCTCCTTCTTCTTGAGCATATCCCTTACATACCAATATTGCTTTGTTTCTTACCACTGTGCCATCTTCATTCAACTTGTTTCTAAAAACCCATTTGGTGCCAATAACATTTTTGTGCTCAGGTCTGGGTACCAAAGACCATGTACCATTCTTTTCTATCTGGTCAAGTTCCTCTTCCATAGCCTTAATCTAGTCTTCATCTTTGTGTGCCTCTTTAAATGTTTTGGGCTCAAATTCAAAAATCATGCAAGAATTATCTCTGACCTTTCTTCTTGTAAGTATTCCTGCATCCTTATCCCCTATGATCTTCTTTGGATCATGATGCAACTTTACATACCTAGGAATGATCTTAACTAATTCCTCTTGCTTTTCTTCTTCATCCTCATCTTCATCGGCATCTACTGGTGTAGGAGCACTGTTACTTGTACTTGGTTATTTTGCAAATGGTTCCCAAAAGGTTACATCTGGTTCATCTACCGCTCACTTGCTACTAGTTTCCTCGGGCTTCTCAGAGGTTTCATCAACTCTAACATTCATACTTTCAATAATTCTCTGAGTCTTATTGTTAAAACACTTGAGAGCTTTACTCTTGGTGGAATACCCTAGGAATATTCCCTCATCACATTTTGCATCAAACTTGGTATTCACTTCTCTTGATATAACACTTGCTACCAAACACTCTAAAGTATCTTACTACTGGAGTCTTACCGGTTCAATACTTATAAGGAGTTTTATCCTTACCTTTCTTGATGAGTACCCAGTTCATAGTGTAGACTGTAGTGCTCACCGCTTCTCTCCAAAAAGTGTGAGCAACCTTCCCTTGAATCAACATCATTCTGGCAAATTCAACTACAGTCCGATTGTTCCTTTCTGCTAGGCCATTCTGCTGTGAAGTCCAGGGGGCAGACAGTTGCCTCTTGATGTCATTCTCTTCACAGTACTTATTGAATTCACCATAAATGAACTCACCTCCTTGGTCGGTTCTAAGGCATTTAATCCTCTTACCACTTTCCTTTTCAACTAGTGCTCTGAAGACTTTAAACTTTCCAAAACCTTCAGACTTGTCTTTCAAGAATGTGACCCACATCATTCTTGAGCAATCATCAGTAAGAATCATAAAGTACATATCTCCCTGAATACTCCTAGTTTTCATAGGACCACACAAATTAGTGTGCACAAAATCAAGTAAATTATTTGTTGTAAAAGATTTACCTTTGAAGGTTGAGGAAGACATTTTCCCCAATTGACATTCTCTACACAAAGGATTCTCTGGTTTGTTCAGCACAGGCAATCCTCTAACTGCCTTGATCTTACTGACCTTCACAGTATTATCAAAATTTACATGGCAGAATCTCCTATGCCATATCCAACTGTCATCAAACTTAGCCATTAGACATTGACTGATATTTGTATTTAACTGAAATAAGTTACCTTTGGTTTGCATACCGGTGGCCATCAGTTCACCACTCTTTCCTTTTTTTTGCACACTCCAACTTTGAATTCTAGAGTGAGTCCTTTATCATTCAACTGGGCAACACTCGAAAGGTTATGCCTAAGACCTTCTGCCCTATACATATTATTAGCACTGCTTTTTCCATTTAGAGAGATGGACCCTTTGCCTTTTACCATACATTGTGCATCATTACCAAATCGGACTAGACCTCCATCATACTCTTCCAGAAATAGGAACTTCCTTCGGTCACCAGTCATGTGGTGAGAACATCCACTATAAATAATCCACTCATTAGAATTATCAAAGCGGGAGACAAGAGCCTTCTTGTCTGACACATCTTCCTTAACGGCTACAAACACTATGTCTTTGCTTTCTTCATCTTCTGATTCATCATCAGTGACACCTTCATCGACTGCAACAAGACAGTTTCTCCTATTTCCTCCTTTGAACTTTTTAAACTTCTCCGGTTTGTCCTTATTATCACTGTTGGGACAGTTGACAACAATGTGTCCTATCCTATTGCAAGAAAAACATTTCAAAGGGATCTTACCTCTATATTTTCCAGTTCCCTTAGGAAGTCTCTTGGCAAGAAGAGCTTCAAACTCCATCATGATCTCCTCATCATCCATATCCCTGCTTTGTCTGGGTTCACAACTGGTACCAACCTCTTTTCCCTTTCTAGATAGTTCAACAGATGCTCTAAAGGCTGATTCAATCTTTTGAACACTGCCATCATAACTGTTTAGCTCTTATGCGGTCAACTTAGCAATGATGGAGTCAAGGGATACCTTTGTCTTGCCAATAGATCTCAACTCCTAAATAGTGGCAACCCTTATTGCATAGACCGGTAATAAGGATCTCAAAACTTTACTAACAATGGTGGGATTGTCTATTTTGCCTCCTGCACTCTTGATGTATCCTACAACAGTTTTAATTCTTATCCCATATTGTTGAATGGTCTCTCCTTCAACCATCTGCATGTCTTCAAATTTTCCCCTAAGGCTCTCTTCCTTAGCTTGCTTCAAATGCTCATCACCACCATAGATAGTCTCTAGGGTATCCCATACATCTTTGGGATTGTTTTTGTCTTGAACATCTATAAACTCAATATCAGATAGACTATTGATAAGAGCTTCCATGACTTGCCCATTCTCCTGAATTTCTCTTCTTTGATCATCGGTGAGAGTACCAGTAGGGACAACATAAGTATTCTCAACATAGTTCCAGTGTTGAGCACCCATGCATTTAATGTAGATCTTCATTCTGTCCTTCCATATCTTAAAGTTATCTCTGTTGAACTTAGGACCTTCCCTCTTCATCATTAGAATAGGATCTTTTCCTCAAGCGGTTAAGCTTATAACACAAAGGACCTGGAGGACGCTCTGATACCAATTGATGAATAATGATGAACAATAAATACCCAACAGATACTGAGAGGGGGGGGTGAAATCAGTATAGACAAAAAATTATTAAACAACTTAAATTGCAAAGACTGCACTAACTAGTAAACAATTTCACCAATCTAAATCAAGGCACTACCGGTAAAACACAATATGACTATAAAAGACATAAACCGGTAACATCTAGATCTTCTCAAAACCTAATATCTCATCTCAACTTCACCCATATGCTTAACAAAGTAATATGTCGGAAATACAATGACCATTGGATCAGCTTGCATTACCGCTTAATAGAAAACACTAAAACATCACATGAAAAAGCATCACACATAACACACTATTTTTTCACGTGGAAACCCAACTGGGAAAAACCACAGTGGGGATGAATACCCACAAGTTGTTCTTGAACTCTTCTGAAGTTCGTTCTGTTAGGAGCCTAGTCCGGTTAAAGACTTTACAACTAGTTCTGCTAGGAACTGATCCTGCTAGGGATCACCCGGTTAAGGGATGGCTAAATACTCGGTTAGAGGTTAAAACCTTGTTAAAGGTTACCTTGTAAGAGGATTTGAAGAACTCAATGATTTTGAGTCACCCTGTTAAAAGATTTACAAAAAGCCTGTTAAAGCTACCCGATAAAGGGATTTTCCATCTATTGAAATGGTTAGAAGTCAACAGGTAATACACTGATCTGATAACAACACTTAATGCCAAGGCAGATCCACTTCAGTTTCTTTACATCTGCAATCACACTCTGCAAATCTCTGCTTACTCCTTTGGTCTGGCAAGAATCACCTCACATACATTCATTTGCCAACAACTTCAAATGAAAATCATCATCGACCTTATAGACAACAATTAGGTCAGTGGCCAAAACCTAAAACCCTAAGCATATATTTAAATTATATATTTAAATTTTACTAATAGATTGTTTTTTTCTTTAAAAATTTTATTCTTGTTTTTTTACATAATTATTATACTATAACACTTATAAAATATATATTTAAGTGATTTTATAATATATAGGTAAATGAAAATTTTAATAGCATAAAATTTAAATAATCACAATAATATTAAAATTACTAAAATAAGTAAGAATACATTTAAAAATAAATAAATATATAAGGTATTATTAAAACATTTAAATATATAAATAAAAAATAATTATATTTATTAAAATTACTATTATTTACCTATATATCTATATTTAAGAGTAAAATAATATTATAATGAAAATTTTCATATAATATATATCTTAAAATTATTTAATCATAGTTTACATGTTATAAAATGATAATTATAAAAAAATAAGAATAAAAATTTGAAATTGTTCATAACCTTGGTTGTAGATGCCCTTGGTCCTTAGTATTACCTATTTGTGTAGATAACTTATATACCAGGAACTCCTCTCTCTGCTTCGATCTAGATCTCTTTTAGATCTTTTAGTAATGTAATTCTTATATTTATAAATATATACAAATCTTATTTGAAACCAGTCTTCTACGAGAAAAAAAAAATTGAAAAAATAAAACATATAATTTATATTGAATTTAAAAAATAAAAATTTAAATATTTAATTTAACCTTTTTAATATTTTAGAATAGAATAACATATAAAATAAGTAAACTACAAATTATGACATCACACTAGAACATAAAGAAATTCTTTTAGGAAAAAAAAATCCCACCAATAAGAGACCATTCAAGTTTACAATAGCCAATAAAAATGTGTTACAATATTAAAATATACTAAAGTCTTCTTTTCACATCATTCAAGTAGAATACTAATACTTGTTTATAAAACACCCATCAAAAACTATAAAAGTTATCCAATTTATTTTTCACATTATATATTTAAATTTTTAATAATAAATTTTATGTTTCTTTTTTAAATTTGTATTTTTATTTATTTTAATAATTTTAATATTATTGGGATTATTTAAATTTTATGTTATTTAATTTTTTATTTATCTATATTGTTGGCATTATGTGAATCGGTATGAGGACATAATGACATTGTATGTTGTCATTGATGTCAATATGCTGAAGAGGTGAGAATCGGCATAACACTATGAACCGGCATTCATGCCAAAGTGAAGTGGTGTGCTTGTTCAAGGTGAACCGGCATATGGTTATGGGAACCGACACATGGAAGCATTGTATGACTACTGGTTGGTAGTCTCAACTTTAGGGTTTTTGGTTGAAGTGCTTCAAGCCTATGTGGCTCAACCGATGACATTGTGTGATGAGTTAGCATTGTAATGAAGAACAGATCATGTTGCCACGTTAGCCTTGTGCGCGTGAAGGATCTTGCATGAAGGAGATTGTTCCTATCTACCTTAGGAATGTGTGAAGTCTGTAAAACGGTGATAACGTGTGATGGGTTACCAGCCGCCATGAAATCGATGAAAATGGATGATGGAAAATATCTTGAGATTGGATCAAGACTGTTGCAATTAATGAAGTGTTCTCAACAGTCAGGATTGAACCGTTTGAATTTCTTAACCTAACAGGTTTATGGTTTAGGGTTTATGCTACCAACCTATCTTATTTCCTATAAGGTCGATGTTGTGTCTCTTTCTGAGGTTGTTGGCAAAAGTTGTGTGTGTATATCCAAGAGAAGGGATACGTGATTCTTGCTAGACCAAAAGAAGAGAAGTGATACCTGCAAAGTGTAAGTGCAGAAGGTGAAGAGGAGCTTAAGCGGATCTGCATTAGAATTGAGTGTTGTTACCAGATCATTGTAATACCTGTTGATCTCTAACCACCTCAACAGTTGGAAAATCCCTTAACAGGGTAGCCTTAACCGGCTTGCTGTAAATCCTTTAACAGGGTAATTCAAAGCTATTGAGTTTGAAATCCTTTAGCTATTGAGTTCTTGAAATCCTCTAACAAGGTAACCTTTAATAGGGTTTAACCCTTCACCGGGTATTGTAGCCATCCCTTAACCGGGTGATCTTTAACAGGATTGGTTCCTAGCAGAACCTATTATAATGTCTCTAACCGGACAAGGCTACTAACAGAGCGGACTTCTAAAGAGTTCAAAAATAGCTTGTGGGTATTCATCCTCACCGTGGTTTTTCCCAGTTGGGTTTCCATGTGAAAAATATGTGTGTCATCTGTGATGCTTTTATCTTGTGATGCTTTCCTATTGTCTGTCAAGCATATGATGGTTCTGTGTTTTATGCTTGTCAATAAAACATGTTGAACTAGCTGTTATTATAATCTGATGATAGATTACTTGTTTATGCATAAGGGTGAAATGGTAGTATAGTCTTGAGTTGAGTGAAAAGCTAAGTGAGTAACTGGTTAATGCTTGTATTAGTCATTCTTAGCTTTACCGGTTGCACTTTGTTTCAAACCGGTATCACTGTTTGACAGTCATTTGAAGTGTCTATTGTCAAACTGGTTTAGGACTGTATTTTTGTCTGTACTGATTCACTCCCCCCCTCTCAGTACCAGGTTAGTACTATCCGTTCATCATTGAGTTATCAATTGGTATCAGAGTGCCCTCGAGGTCCTCTGTGCTATAAGCTTAACTGCTTGAGGTAAAGATCCTAGTCTAATGATGAAGAGGGAAGGTCCAAAATTTTAACAGAGAAATTTTAGTATATGGAAAGACAGAATGAAGATATTCATCAGAAGCATGGGTGCTCAACACTGGAGCTATGTTGAGGCTATCTATGTTGCTCCTACCGGTACCCTTACCGATGACCAAAAGAGAAAGATGCAGGAGAATGGGAAAGTCATGGAAGCCCTAATTAGTAGTTTATCTAACATTGAGTTTATTTATGTTCAGGATAAGGTAAATCCCAAAGAGGTATGGGATACTCTTGAAAATATCTATGGCAGTGATGAACATGTAAAACAGGCTAAGGAAGAAAGCCTTAGAGGGAAGTTTGAAAATATGCAGATGGTTGAAGGTGAGACCATTCAACAGTATGGAATAAGAATCAAAATTGTTGTTGGAGATATCAAGAGTGCTGGTGGTAAAATAGAAGATGCCACTGTGGTAAGCAAAGTCCTGAGATCCCTATTGTCGGTCTATGCAATAAGGGTTGTTGCTATTCAAGAGCTATGATCAATAGACAAGACTAAGGTATCCCTAGACTCCATCATTGCAAAGTTGACAACCTATGAGCTAAATAGTTTCGATGGTAGTGTTGAAAAGACTAAATCAGCTTTTAAAGCTTCTGCAGTACCATCCAGAAAAGGAAAAGAAGCTAGCACTAGTGGTGAACCAAGACAGGGAAGAGAAATGGATGATGAGGAGATTCTGATGGCATTTGAAGCTCTCCTTTCTAGGAAACTTCCAAAAGGAACTGGCAAATACAGAGGTAAGCTACCTTTGAAATGTTTCTCTTGTAACTGGATAGGACATATTACTATAAACTGTCCTAATGGTGACAACAAGGACAAACCGAAAAGGTTCAAGAAATTCAAAGGAGGAAACTGGAGAAACTATTTTATGGCAGTTGATGAAGGTGTCACAAATGAAGAATCAGAGGACGAAGAAAATGAAGATATTGTGTTTGTTGCTGTCAAGGAAGATGTGTCAGACAAGAAGGCTCTTGTCTCCCGGTTTGATAATTCTAATGAGTGGATCATTGACAGTGGCTGTTCTCACCATATGACTGGTGACCGAAGCAAGTTTCTATCATTGGAGGAGTATGATGGTGGTGTGGTTCACTTTGGCAATAATACACCATGCATGGTCAAAGGCAAAGGGTCCATCTCTCTGAATGGAAAGAGTAGTGCTGACAATGTGTATTGGGTTGATGGTCTTAGACACAACCTTCTGAGTGTTGCCCAACTGAATGACAGTGGCCTCACTCTGGAATTCAAGAATGGAGTTTGTAGAATCAAAGGAAAGGATGGTGAATTGGTGGCCATCGGCATACAGACCAAAGGTAACCTATTTCATCTGAATGCAAATATAAGTACATGTCTTATGGCTAAATTTGACGATAGTTGGATATGGCATTGGAGACTCTGCCATGTAAACTTTGATAACATTGTGAAGGCTAGTAAGATCAAGGCAGTTAGAGGGTTGCCAGTGCTAAGAAAATCGGATAATACCTTGTGTAGAGAGTGTCAATTGGGGAAAATGTCTTCCTCAACCTTTAAAGGTAAATCTTTCACTGTTGACAACTTGCTTGACCTTGTGCATATTGATTTGTGTGGTCCTATGAAAACTAGAAGTGTGCAGGGTGATAGATACTTCATGATTCTCACTGATGACTGCTCAAGAATGATGTGGGTCACATTCTTGAAAGACAAGTCTGAAGCCTTTGTAAAGTTCAAATATTTCAGAGCATTAGTGGGGAAGGAAAGCGGTAAAAGGATCAAGTGCCTAAGAATTGATCAAGGAGGGGAATTCACTTCCAGTGATTCAACAAGTACTGTGAAGAAAATGGCATCAAGAGGCAGTTGTCTACCCCCTAGACTCCACAACAAAATGGCCTAGCAGAGAGGAATAACCAGACTGTGGTTGAAGCAGCTAGAACCATGTTGATTCAAGGAAAGGTAGCTCACACCTTTTGGAGAGAAGCAGTGAGCACTACAGTCTACACAATGAACCAGGTACTCATCAAGAAAGGTAAGGATAAAACTCCTTATGAGTATTGGACCGGTAAGACACTTTTTGTCAGCTACTTTAGAGTGTTTGGTAGCAAATGCTACATCAAGAGGAGTGAACACCAGAGCAATTTTTTTGCGAAATGTGATGAGGGAATATTCCTAGGATATTTCGCCAAGAGCAAAGCTCTCAACTGTTCAACAATAGGACTTATAGAATTATGGAAAGAATCAATGTAAGAGTTGATGAAACCTATGAGAAAACTGAGGAAACTTGCAGTGAGCAAGCGGTGAACGAACCGATTGCAACCTTCTAGGAACTGGTTGATAGCCAACCAAGTACTAGTAACAATGTTCCTACACCAGCAAATGTAGATGCTGATACTAATGGAGATGAGGATGAAGAAGAAAAGAAAGAGGAATCCATCAAGACCATTCCTCTTAGAGAAAACTCATGTATGATCTCTGAATTTGAGCCTAAAACATTCAAAGAGGCACATAAAGATGAAGACTGGATCAAGGCAATGGAAGAGGAACTTGACCAGATAGAGAAAAATGGTACATGGTCTTTGTTACCCAGACCGGAGCATAAAAATGTCATTGGTACCAAATGGGTCTTCAGAAATAAGCTGAATGAGGATGGCACAATGATAAGAAACAAAGCCAGATTGGTGTGCAAAGGATATGCTCAAGAAGAAGGAGAATACTATGGAGAAACCTTTGCTCTTGTAGCCAGACTGGAAGGGGTATGTATGCTTCTTGCATATGCAGCTTTTAAAGTCTTCAAAGTATATCAAATGGATGTAAACTCTGCATTCCTAAATGGTGTACTTGAAGAGGAGGTGTATATAGAGCAACCAGATGGGTTTTCCCTATCTAAAGATAATGACATGGTATGTAGGCTACATAAAGCCTTATATGGACTAAAGCAGACACCTAGGGTATGATATGAATGTCTGCATTCTCATCTTGTGAAGATTGGATTTGAGAGAACAAGTGAAGATAGTAATATCTACTTGAAGTCTGAAGGAGATCAGATCCTGATCTGTGAGATAATTATTGATGACATTATCTTTGGTGGAGATGACAAGATGAGTCATGAGTTTGCAGATGAGATGAAGAAAGAGTTTGAAATGTCACTCATAGGGGAGATTAAATTCTTCATTGGACTGCAGATCCAGTAGATGAAGGATTGAATCTTTATCACTCAGTCCAAGTATGCCAAAGAGGTGTTGAAGACCTTTGGCATGGAAGATAGCAAATCGGTTGGTACTCCGATGGTGACTGGTTGTAAACTATCTAAAGAAGATGACTCGGAATTGGTTGATGAGAAGGAATACCGATCAATGATTGGTAAGTTGCATTATGTAGTGCATAGCAGACCGGATATTGTAGATGCAGTTGGCATTACTGCAAGATTCTAGAAAAGCCCAAGAGAATCTCACTTGGTCATAGTCAAGCAGATTCTTAGGTATCTGAAGGAAACTGTTGACTATGGATTGTGGTATCCTTATAGCAAGGATTTCAACTTGAAATTATACACATATGCTGATTGGGCAGACAATATAGATGAACGGAAGAGCACAACCGGTGGTGCATTCTTTCTTGGTGGTAGACTGGTCTCATGGATGAGTAAGAAGCAGAGTTGTATCTCTCAGTCTACAGTGGAAGTAGAGTATGTTGCAGCTTTCATGAACTGTACTCAGACAATTTGGATGAAGCATGTATTAAATGGCTTCAAAGTTCCTATATCTGAACCGGTAAGTATATTTTGTGACAATACTAGTGCAATTAATATCTCCAAGAATCTGATTTTACATTCTAGAACCAATCACTTTGAGCTTAAGTATCATTTCTTAAGGGAAAAGGTTCAAAACAAAGAGATTGCACTAGAACATGTTTCCAGTAAGGAGCAATTAGTAGACATATTCACCAAGCCTCTCCCAAAGACTACATTTATGCACTTAAGAGGTGAATTAGGGGTGTTGCCCCTTCAGGAGGTAAACTAAAAGCATATGCTCCACATCAGTCAAGTAGTGCATAGTCAAATTTATTTTGGATTGATGTGTTGAAGGATGCTACTCCTCAGGGGGAGCAACATAATGGAATAGGGAAGCTTGTCCCTCCACTTTGGCATTGTTGTCAAAGGGGGAGAAGATGTGAAGTGGAGAAGATATCTGTAGAAAATGGGGAGAAGATGTGAAGCGAAGAAGATATCTTTGTGAAGTGGAGAAGATATCTGCAGAAAATGGGGAGAAGATGTGAAGTGGAGAAGATATCTTTGTTTATTGCCATCAATGCCAAAGGGGGAGATTATTGGCATTATGTGAACCAGTATGAGGACATAATGACATTGTATGTTGTCATTGATGTCAATATGCTGAAGAGGTGAGAACCGGCATAACACTGTGAACCGACATTCGTGCCAAAGTGAAGCGGTGTGCTTGTTCAAGGTGAACCAGCATATGGTTATGGGAACTGGCACATGGAAGCGTTGTATGACTACCGGTTGGTAGTCTCAACTTCAGGGTTTTCGGTTGAAGTGCTTCAAGCCTGTGTGGCTCAACTGGTGACATTGTGTGACGAGTTAACATTGTAATGAAGAACAAATCATGTTGCCATGTTAGCCTTGTGCGCATGAAGGATCTTGCATTAAGGAGATTGTTCCTATCTACCTCGAGAATGTGTAAAGTTTGTAAAACAGTGATAACATGTGATGGGTTATCAGCCGCCATAAAATCGGTGAAAATGGATGATGAAGAATATCTTGAGATTGGATCAAGACTGTTACAATTAATGAAGTGTTCTCAACAGTCAGGATTGAACCATTTGAATTCCTTAACCTAATAGGTTTAGGGTTTAGGGTTTATGCTACCGACCTATATGTTTTCCTATAAGGTTGATGTTGTGTCTCTTTCTGAGGTTGTTGGCAAAAGTTGTGTGTGTGTATCCAAGAGAAGGGATACATGATTCTTGCCAGACCAAAAGAAGAGAAGTGATACCTGCAGAGTGTAAGTGCAGAAGGTGAAAAGGAGCTTAAGCGGATTTGCATTAGCATTGAGTGTTGTTACCAGATCATTGTAATACCTGTTGATCTCTAACCACCTCAACAGTTGGAAAATCCCTTAACAGGGTAGCCTTAACTGGCTTGCTGTAAATCCTTTAATAGGGTAATTCAAAGCTATTGAGTTTGAAATCCTTTAGCTATTGAGTTCTTGAAATCCTCTAACAAGGTAACCTTTAACAGGGTTTAACCCTTAACCGGGTATTGTAGCCATCCCTTAACCGGGTGATCTTTAACAGGATCGGTTCCTAGCAGAACCTATTATAATGTCTCTAACTGGACAAGGCTCCTAACAAAGCGAACTTCTAAAGAGTTCAAAAACAGCTTGTGGGTATTCATCCCCACCGTGGTTTTTCCTAGTTGGGTTTCCACGTGAAAAATATGTGTGTCATGTGTGATGCTTTCCTATTGTCTGTCAAGCATATGATGGTTCTGTGTTTTATGCCTATCAATAAAACATGTTGAACTAGCCGTTATTATAATCTAATGATAGATTACTTGTTTATGCATAAGAGTGAAATTGTAGTGTAGTCTTGAGTTGAGTGAAAAGCTAAGTGAGTAACTGGTTAATGCTTGTCTCAGTCATTCTTAGCTTTACCGGTTGCACTCTGTTTCAAACCGGTGTCACTATTTGATAGTCATTTGAAGTGTCTGTTGTCAAACCGGTTTAGGACTATATTTTTGTCTGTACTGATTCACCCCCCCCCCCTCTTAGTACCGGGTTAGTACTATCCGTTCATCATTGAGTTATCATATATATCATAAAATCACTTAAATATATATTATATAAGTATTATAGTATAATAATTATTAAAATAAATAAAATAAATTTAAGAAAAGAAAATCTATTATTAAAAATTTAAATATATAATTTCAAAACTAATTATATTTTTTTTTAAAAATCTATTATTTATCTATATAAGTAGTGTTAAAAATTAATAATAATACTAATTAGTTTTTTTTAAGAATATATCTTAAAATAACTTAATTATATATTATATGAAAAATTAATTAACATTATTTATATATGTATTTTTAAAAGTTAAAAAATCTCATTATTAACTCTTTTTCTATTTTTCATTGTTACAGAGAGGCTAATTATGTCGTCGTTTTTCAGCAAATAAAGCTTTAAATGGGAATATTCAAAATTTGGTTGATGTTGATGAGAGTTGTCTGCCTCCTTTGCCTTCAAAGTCCTAAGATCTCCTTTCGGTCATACTCTTTTGCTTTGCCTTGACCTTGCATTTTGTTTGGAATTGTTAACATGTATGTAGTTTAGTGCGATGGTGTATGGGGCCTTTCTGGCCGCTTTACTTCACCACATTAAATTTCCGTGCTTGTTCATTATTTCAAAGGATGTGCTGGTCGATGTCTAGCTCTTGAGTTGATTCAATATCGTTTTGATTGTCCTTTCTTATTTGCATTATCATAAAGTCTGTACAGGAATGCTTGCACGACACCTTTGATGTTTTGTATGGGTTAATGATTATAGTCCTCAGTGGCAGGTTGCACATCTGTTATTTGGCATTGCTTATGTTTATTGTTCTCAGAGGTGGTGGCTTGTGTGTTCTTGTTGGCACGGTGTTGGGGATATGGCTCATGCGAATATCTTTCAAATGGTTGCGGGAGTTATGCAAAGTTATGCTTGCTCATTAATGATGCTTATTGATTGTTTTCCTCTGAGGTGGCGACCTGTGTATGCTTGTTGGTACGGTGTTATGTGATTTAGCTTGTGTAAATCTCTGATCTTATATCATTTTTATTACACTTGGGTCTTTCTCCGACCACTTGTGTGATAGGCTTCCTTATTAATGATGTCTCAATTCTTTTTTATACGCTCGTGACATTCTATTGTTTGTCTTATTTTTCATTGCGGTTTTCTTGTGATGGAGGCTGCTGGTTATAGAATTTCTTTGCATGTTAAGTAGTGTGATTTTCAAGATCCTCATGTTTTTGACGATGAGAAACTTGGTAGACTGTTTAAAATTCATTCTTTGGAGTTTTCTCTTGCTTTTCGTAAGGTGGTGGGCAGAGGGTGGTTGGTGGAGAATACTAATATTTTACTTCCTAAAGTTGCTTCTCATTTTATTACTGTGTGTATGGATATTCTCTTGGATGCTTCTTTGGTTCGGGCATTATTGGATGCATACTTTCATCCCTCTCTTTATTCTGATTCTGATTTGGATAATGCTTTATCTTCTTATCATTTTGAGCTTGGTGCTTTTCCTTATGGTGGTTTTGTATCTTAGACTGAATTACTATCTTGTGGCTGGCACTGTGAATTACTTTCACTTTTAAGAGGTAGTTTGATTTCTAACCTATATGATGACACAATGTTTGCTCTTGTAGCTTTTTTAGATCATGTTTCTCCAGATATTTTGGCTGCAGCTGTTAATGTGTTTTTAGGTATATATTTCCTCCTTGATTTGATGAAGGCGGTTATGTCTCTTCTGAGTGTAGTTGTGCCTCTATAGGTGGTTGCCCTGGATAATCAAAATGAAGTTGCTTCCCAGCCTTTGTCCCCTCCAGAGGAGAGTTCTAGTACTTGGTATCTGCACTCTTGATGTTCGTTGCTTGGCTTATTCTCTAACAATTTTGTATCTTCTTCACACATTTTGGGGGGTTGGGTACTATCTTTGTAACTGGCTTTGTTGGCCTTTATGGTTTTTTGGGGATGAATTGGGGCTGGTTTGGGTTTTCACTTCTCTACTTGAAATGTAATCAGTTGTATATCTTCCCACTGGGATTTTTTATGAGCAAGACCAGAGGTTTTCTTTTCCTGGTTCTTTCCTACCGGTGCTCTTTGAACCAAGTTTGTATAAAAAATTATAATTAATAAAATTAGTGGTCTTCCACTTTTATTGAAAAATAAATAAAAAAAATTCATTTAATATATTTCTTAAAATTAGTTAACTATACATTTGATATGTAATAATGTAATCATTATTAAAAAAAAAAAATTTAAAAAATTAAACATATAATTTTTTCAATAATATTTTTATTCCATCTTAAAAAAAAAAACAATTATACTAAGTAAAATAACATAAAAAATTAATTTAGATTTAAAAAATTTAAAATTAGAAAATTTTAGATTAAAGTTTATTTTAAATGTTGATAAAAAGTTTAGAATTAATTTTTTTTTTATTAAAATATTCCAACATTAAAGTTATATAAGACATATAAGTTTGAAATTCGTAACTATAACATAATAATTTTTTTTTTTGAAAACATGGGTAAGGTGATAAAGTTTAAAAAAAAATTATGTAGCCTTAAGTTTTCAACCATGCTTCATAAGTTTCCGGGCTAGGAGATATCGACATTAGGGCCTATATTACATAGGTGCGATCTACTGCCTATGTAGCTAGCGCCCTTTGTTGCCCTTTGTAGCTGATAAGGAAGGAATTATTTAGGGTTTTCATGCTCTTCATTTTCCATGGCAATAAAAATATTTAATGTGGAAAATTATTATTCTTTATAAGAATCAGTTCAAGGGAACCAAAAGAGAGCCTTAAGTTCTTTTTTGAAAGTAAGCTTCTTTTAGTATTTTTATTATTATTCTTAGCTTTTAGGAAATTGAAATTCTATTATTATTCTCAAAGATAGTGTCAAGAGGTTTATGGGCTTCCACCATGCAAATCTAATCTAAAATTAGAAAAACATGGACATTAAGCACCTTGTATCTATTATTTGTCTATTCAAAGTTTAAAATTGTTCGTCACTATATGTTTTATTTGAATGTACCACCCTCTCCATTGCAATTCTCATATATGAACCTACACTTAAAAATGAGGAGAAAAATAATTGTGTTGTATAGGGGCTTGCCTAAGTCAAACCCCATGTTGGTGTTCTCATCTCCACAATAATTATAATGATTGATAAACTGTTCTTTTCATCAAGAGAGTAGAGGAAAATGAATGGAATAAAATGATAAGTGACTACCTCATGCACAAAACCCTAGCTTGGATCTAATGAAGGTGATGTATGATTGCAAGTCCTTAATTTGACATGGTGTCCACACAAGGATGATGCTTTTAAATATGCTTGATATGGTCTTTTTCTTTGATATGTCTAAAATATGCAATAAACACTTGAAATTCTTGTACAAGATTACTCACTTGAATTGAATTGCCTCAAGATTTGACAATTGGAGAGCTAGAAAACTTAGAGCTTCAAATGGGAAATGTGAGTCACATTTACATGTAACTTGCACCATTTTGCTTGTAAATTTTTGAGAGAGGCCAACAAAGGGATACAATATTAAGGGCCTAACACTAAATTTCAAATATTAAAATTTAGAGCCAATGGGAGGATAGGGCACTAAGTTCCCTAATCTATCCCAATTAGGCTGCACAAAGGTTTAGGAAAAAACATAGGTGATATGCATTACAATTGTAGTCTCAGGTTAGGCACAATTAAACATGTGTTGGCAACAAGGCAAAAAACTGAGAGGGGTGGGAGAGGGGGGTTAATCAGGTTTTTGAAAACTTTACTTAACTTAAACTCAATTTCAGATTTGATTATTAACAATGAAAGCATAAATCATCACTGCATTAATAACACACATAACACCAAGATTTTTGACGTAAAAAACCCGGTTAAGGGAAAAACCACGATGGGAACCTTCCCACAATATGATGATACCTTGCTAGAAGAATATAAAATATTATAATGGGAAATACACATGCATTCATGCACACTACCTAGAGCTCACTGCTCAAATTACAATAAGGGCTACAACCTTAGGGAAGACTCATTATCTTACAAAAAGATTCGGATTACATATGGAAGATCATGAACTGATAGAATAGCATCACCTAATGCTTGGTTACAATTTTGATTAAGCTCATATATTGCTCTGCTACACTTATTTTGGACTTGTCCTCTCCTACCGAAAGATCAAAGTTTTAATCACACTTTTCACACACTCGCAGATTCCACATATACATCCGCGACACAAAATTACATTATTTTATATAAATCATCAACTTATATTTCAAGGTCGGCTCAACCCACAATACAAATTACAAAATATGACCACACATGGACAATGAAACATGCAGACCAAAACAATGTCAGCCAAGACATAGTATGGACCCAAATCACCACCGCAAACATGAAACGCCTCCAAGAATTATGCTTCAAACTTCCACAATATGCCACAATCAACATGAATATCATGTCACAAAGAACAACATCAAACCAAGAAAAACATCATTGACGCACACAACAATCAATGCGGACCACCAACACAAATAGAACACGATCTAGAAACATCCACAAGCATAATGAATTACTGCAACAACAACCACTTACTAGAATCTTCATCATCAATATATTGAACCTCAAGAACACTAACTTAATTGACTATCTAACTGAAAGATATGCTTGCGAACATCCAAATCACGAACCATCTAAATTAAGGACACACCAGAACGTCCCAAATACTCTGCCAAATCCACAAACAAAGATATTACAATCCCAGAACAATGCAGAGAAACAACCAGAACACTGAACAACGAAAAACCAATCGCAATACTGTTGGCATTTCAATATCAGGAGATTGTTGATATTCAATAAGGATATTGAGAAGGTTGTTGAAGATTATTGATATAATTGAAGAAGGATGATAACTATCTTTATAACATTATTTTGTCACTGATGTCAAGAAATTGATTATCTGATTCAGTATGATGTTGCCATATCTTGAGAAGATTGATTAGAAGAGAATTAAGATGTCGGTAAAAGACACAGAAAGAATGTGATGAATAAAGAGGAGGAATAAGTTATTCAATGGGCAACTATTACCGAGTTAGACAATGATGAGATCATGATGTTTAGATTGTTTTGATATCCTACATATGTTGTTGATTGTAAGGTTAATACTGTACTATGTCACCAAGCAAAGAACCTAGTCGGTAAACCCTAAGGTTATCGATATCGGTTAATGAAGGCAAAATGTCTACCGAGTAAAGTTTAGTATTTACCAAGTTGCAACTGAGTTATGACAATGCGCATTGGATGAATGAAAGCATTATTTAATGAAGGAAAATGATGAGCTGGAGATGTATAAATGATTGGTATGTCGTGCATGAAGTTTGTTAAGGATCTATGACAAAGGAAAATCGGCAGGAAGATCTACAGTGCAGATTGAACCGCAATAACCTTATGCAAGTTCCAAGAAGGGAATGCAAGTCCCTAGGTAAGGTAAAACGTTTTCAGATCGGAAGGATACATTGAACTTGGTCAAGTTTGAAGATCTAATGGCTAAGATTGATCATGAGAAATGTGATCAAGGAGATTTAGCAGTTAGTAATTGTTTATAAATAAGGAATTGTTTATAAATAAGGAATTGTTAATAAACAATGTATGCAGACAAGTGTAAGCATAGGAATGCTACATAGTGATTACTGAGCATAGAAGCTTGAAGACCTATTTGAATAACAGAGTAGAGAGCCTAGCAGAGGGACAAGATAAGTCCTATGACTAGATTGTTTTGAGAAAATAAGAATCTGCTTTAGCATTTTAGATGTGAAGTTGCAGATAGATTTTTCTTACTGTTATTTTGTAAGTAACAAAAAATCTCTTAACCGAGTGGACTTAACAGTCTTATTTGTAAACCCTCTGGCAAGGTAACATTCTAAATGAGTGTTTGAAATATTTTGACAAGGTCACTTCTAACAAAGAGAAGATCCTAACAGATCTGAGGGAAATCCCTTAACCGGGTCACATCTAGCAATGTGTTTGTAATCTTTAACATGATTTGCTTTTAACTGAGCATACTCTAGAAGAGTATATTTCTTAGTGGGTCCGAAATCCCACAATGGTTTTTTCCTATTTGGGTTTCCATGTTAAATCTAGTGTTATGAGTGTTAAGATGATTATGTGTTTATGAGTTTGCATGTTTAGCAGTTTTTGGTTAAGTTGCTGAAGTATAAGTTACTGAGGTTGAATCTGTTGATTTTATGGAAGTTTAAGTTTGTATGATACACCCCCCCCCCTCTCATCTTGTTAGCTATTGGCATCTATACTTTATATTAAGTATCAGAACTATCAATTGGTATCAGAGATTTGGACTCCAGAAGAAAAGTTTAAAGGTACTTGAGGCAAAGATCTGAAGATGTATAAAAGGAATGCACCGAAGCCGAACAAGTCAAGTTTCTCCACATGGAAGAAAAGGATGAAGCTGCATTTATTAGGAATTGGAGAATATGCAACATATTATCTGGAGAATGATTACATTGCATCTAGCACCAATCCTATGACCTTGGAAGAGATTAAGTCAAAGCAAGAACATATTCAAGCTATGATTGAAATAACATCAACATTGACCGACTTAGAGTTTAATGATCTAGAAAGCTATAATGATACAAAAGCAATGTGAACTAAGCTCATATCTATGTATGGAGGTTATGAACATGTTCAAATAGTAAAATTAGATAGTCTAAGAGGACAACTTGAATTCATGAGAATGAATGAAGGTGAGAACATAACCCAATACAGTACAAGACTAAAGGAGATTGTCAATCAAATTAATGGAGCAAGTGGAACTATTGAAGAAAAGGATATAACAAGTAAGCTATTGAGAACCCTTCTACTAGCTTATGCTATTCAAGTCTCTGCAATCAATGAATTGAGGTTTGTACCTAACATGCCAGTTTCTTTGGATGATACTATTGGTAAGCTACATGCATTTGAGTTAAGTAATTTTGATAACAGTGGGTCTTCGGTAAATAAAGTAGAATCTGCATTCAGTTCTTTTAATATTGGTGGATTTGATGATTACAATGATAGAATGAGTAAGTACTCTGAAGGGGATCACAGTGGAGCAAGTGAAAGATTTTGCAAGAACATGGAAAAAGTGCACAAACTGTATGAGGAAATCAAGAAGCAAGAATAATTTGAAGCATTATTAGCCAGAAGGTTACTGAGAGGAAAAGGTAAGTATAAAGGAAAGCTACCTTTAAAATGTTTCAATTGTGATAAAATATGACATATGGCTTCTAACTGCCCTGGCAAAGAATCTAGTGAAACGAGAGAATACCGAGATAACAGGCAAAAAGATAACCAATATAGAGGACACCGAGACTTCAGAAGGAGAGATAGAAACACATGTCTAGTAGCAGATGAGGAATCCAATGATGACAAATCTGATGAAACTGATACAAAGGAAGTTGTTTATGTGGCTATTAAGGATGGATCTGATGAAGAAAGGTATGAAGAAAAATCCCTAATATCTCACATAAATAATAATGATTCTTGGATCATAGATAGTGGATGCTCACATCATATGACAGGTGATAAACACAAGTTTGTTAAATTAGAAGACTATGATGGAGGCTATGTAAGATTTGGTAATGATGCACCATGTCTAGTAAAAGGTAAAGGATCTATAACACTTCTTGACAATGCTAAATGTGATGATGTATATTGGGTTGAAGGTTTGAAATACAATTTGTTGAGTGTAGCACAACTAAACAATACATGATACCAAATAGAATTTCAGAAAGGAATTGTCAAAGTTCATGACAAGCATGGAAAGTTAGCTACTACCGGGACACAAACAAAAGGTAATACATTTCATCTTGACTCAACTCGGAATAGGTGTCTTTATGCAAAGATAGATGATACCTGGTTATGGCATAAAAGGTTTTGTCATGTAAATTTTGATAGTCTGATCAAAATAAGTAAGAAGCACCGAGTGAGAGGTCTACCGAGTCTGGAAAAACCTGAGAATGCTATGTGTCGAGGATGCCAGGTGGGTAAGATGACAAAATCAAGCTTTACAAGTAAGTCCTACACTTCTAAAGGAATTTTAGATCTAGTACACACTGATCTTTGTGGTCCTATGAAAGTTCAAAGTTATTTTGGTGATAAATATTTCATATTATTTGTGGATGATTACTCAAGGATCATGTCAGTTATGTTTTTAAAAGAAAAATCAGAAGTTTTTCAAATGTTTAAATGGTACAAGGCAAGAGTTGAAAATGAAACAAGAAGACAACTGAAATGTCTTAGATCTGATAGAGGAGGAGAATTCACTTCTGATGAATTTAACTTATTCTGCAATGATCATGGTATAAAGAGGCAAGTATCTACATCGAGAACACCTCAGCAAAATGGGATAGCTGAGAGAAGAAAAAGATCAATTTTGGATTGTGCAAGAACCTTGATGATAGAAAAGAGGGTAATTCAAACATTTTGGAGAGAAACAATCAGCATTGGAGTTTACACCCTGAACCAAGTTCAATTGAAGAAAATAACTATAAAGACACCATATGAGATCTGGTATGACAAGAAACCTAATGTAAGCTACTTTAAAATCTTTGGAAGTAGATGCTATGTTCACAAAGAAGACATAAATGGAAAGTTTGATTAGAAAAGTGAAGAAGGAACATTTCTTGGTTATTCTTCTAGAAGTAAAGCATTTAAATGTCTGATCAAATCATTTAACAAAATAGTGGAAAGTGAAAATGTGAAAATTGATGAATTTGCAGAAAGAAATGATGAAGGAAATTCCAAAGAATCAGAAATTATGAAGAATTTGTTTATGTCAACCGAGAAGTCCTACCGAGAAAGTTGCTGAAGAAAATGAAGATAATGTCCATTTACTGAGTGATGAAGATCATATAGAACCTACCGAGCCTATATTAGCCAAATATGTCAGAAGACATCATGCATCGAGTCAGATTATAGGAGATAAAGATGATCTAGTGATGACAAGAAAAAAACTGAGACAAAAAACATGTTTGATATTTGAATTTGAACCGAGAATAGTAAAAGAGGCATTTAATAGTGAAGATTGGGTAAATGCTATGATAGAAGAGATTGATCAAATCAAGAAGAATGACACATGGACACTGATCCCAAGACCCAAATGTAATCAGTACAAAGTGGATTTTCAGAAACAAGCTAAATGAAAAAGTTGAGGTCATTCGCAACAAAGCAAGACTAGTTTGCAAAGGTTATGCTCAAGAAGAATGAATATATTATGGTGAGACTTTTGCACCTGTGGCTATACTTGAGGGAGTAAGAACATTGTTGGCATATGTTGCTTTCAAAAATTTCAAAGTATATCAAATGGATGTTAAATCTGTATTTTTGAATGGTATACTAGAAGAAGAAGTTTACATTGAACAACCTGAAGGATTTGTTGAAGACAGGAGTAAAGATCAGGTATGCAAACTAAACAAAGCCTTATATGGTCTGAAACAAGCACCTAGAGCATGGTATGAGAGACTGTGCTCTTATTTAATCAAGATTGGTTTTATAAGGACAAGTGAAAACAACAATATGTACATGAAGAAAGATGAGGACAATGGAATACTGATCTCAGCCATATTTGTTGATGACATTATATTTTGTGGTAATGACTCCTTATGCAAGAACTTTGGAAATTAAATGTGCAAAGAATTTGAGATGTCACTAATAAGTGAGATAAAGTATTTTATAGGTTTACAGATACTGCAAATGAAAGATGAGATTTTCATTACTCAATCCAAGTACATAAAGGAAATCTTGAAGAAATTTGGAATGGAGGATTCTAAACCAGTAAGTACTCCTATGACTACTAACTGTAAATTATCAAAGAATGATGAATCTACATTTGTTGATGAGACACTTTACCAATCTATGATTGGAAAGTTGCAATATGTTGTGCATAGTAGACCAGATATAGCACATGCTTTAGGTATTGTAGCAAGATTCTTTGCAGATCCCAAGGAAACCCATATGACAACAACCAAGAGAATTTTTAGATACCTGAGAGGCACCAAAGATTATGGCTTAGTATATGAAAAAAGGAATAAATTTGATTTAAAAGTTTATACTGATGCTGATTCGGCAGACAACATAGATGATAGGAAAAGCACAAGTGGTGGAGCTTTCTTTTTGGGAGAAAGACTAGTAAGTTGGCTTAGCAAGAAACAAGGGTGTATTTCTCAGTCTACAACAGAAGCTGAATATGTTGTTGCAGCATTGAATTGTACCAATATAGCATGGATCAAACAACTATTAGAAGGTATAAATGAGAAAGTTATTGAGCCAGTAACTATATTCTGTGATAATACTAGTGCCATTAACATTTCAAAGAATCCAGTAATGCACTCTAAGACAAAGCATATATCTATAAAGTATCACTATCTCAGAGAAGAAGTTCAAGAGAAGAAAGTTGTGCTGGAATATATCAGTTCAAAGGAGCAATTAGCAGACATCTTCACAAAGCCATTGCCAAGGGACACTTTTGAGTATCTCAGAAGCAAGTTAGGGGTCCTACCCCTATCTTCTACTCACTGATCGAGTTCGGTGAAAGCATCAATTCGATGAATCTACAGAATATTATGTGTGGATTGATGCTGATTTACGCACTTTGGAAGGTTTTCTAAAGGTGTGCAGGAAATAGTGAATAGAGACAAGTTGATCTGACCAAGACTGAGATGTTACACAAGGCAAATCACTTCACAAAGGAAGAAATCATGATTCAGTTCTTTTACTTTTGGCATTGTTGTCAAAGGGGGAGAAGACTAAATGGTTGACTGAATGGTAAAGCCCTGAATGATGAAAATAACAAAAGACTAATGATAGGGGCAGTAGATTGCAAAAACGAAGAAGACTAAATGCAAGTCAACAACTCAGAAGCCTAATGAAAAAGGGAAAAGACTTCAGAAGACAACAGATCAAGGATAACAAGAGAAGTCTAACAGCAATTTGAATATCTTGTTGGTATTACCATTTAATTGTTGGTTTTTCCATCAATGCCAAAGGGGGAGATTGTTGGCATTTCAATATCAGGAGATTGTTCATATTCAATAAGGATATTGAAAAGGTTGTTGAAGATTATTGATATAACTGAAGAAGGATGTTAACTATCTTTATAACATTATTTTGTCATTTATGTCAATAAATTGATTATCTGATTCAGTATGATGTTGCCATATCTTGAGAAGATTGATTAAAAGAGAATTAAGATGTCAGTAAAAGACACAGAAAGAATGTGATGAATAAAGAGGAGGAATAAGTTATTCAATGGGCAACTATTACCGAGTTAGACAATGATGAGATCATGATGTTTAGATTGTTTTGATATCCTACATATGTTGTTGATTGTAAAGTTAATACTATACTATGTCACCGAGAAAAGAACCTAGTCAGTAAACCCTAAGGAACCTAGTCGGTAAACCCTAAGGTTATCGATATCGGTTAATGAAGGTGAGATGTCTACCGAGTAAAGTTTAGTATTTACTGAATTGCAACCGAGTTATGATAGTGCACATTGGATGAATGAAAGCATTATTTAATGAAGGACAATGATGAGCTGGAGATGTATAAATGATTGGTATGCCATGCATGAAGTTTGTTAAGGATCTATGACAAAGGAAAATTGGCAGGAAGATCTACAGCACAGATTGAACCACAATAACCTTATGCAAGTTCCAAGAAGGGAATGCAAGTCCCTAGGTAAGGTAAAACATTTTCAGATCGGAAGGATAATTTGAACCTGGTCAAGTTTGAAGATCTGATGGCTAAGATTGATCATGAGAAATGTGATCAAGGAGATTTAGCGGTTAGCAATTGTTTATAAATAAGGAATTGTTAATAAACAATGTATGCGGGCAAGTGTAAGCATGAGAATGCTACATAGTGATTACCAAGCACAAAAGCTTGAAGACCTATTTGAATAACAGAGTAGAGAGCCCAGCAGAGGGACAAGATAAGTCCTATGACTAAATTGTTTTGAGCAAATAAGAATCTTCTTTAGCATTTTAGATGTGAAGTTGCAAATGGATTTTTATTACTGTTATTTTGTAAGTAACAGAAAATCTCTTAACCGAGTGGACTTAATAGTCTTATTTGTAAACCCTCTAGAAAGGTAACATTCTACATGAGTGTTTGAAATCCTTTGACAAGGTCACTTCTAACAAAGTGAAGATCCTAACAGATCTGAGGGAAATCCCTTAACCGGGTCACATCTAGCAATGTGTTTGTAATCTTTAACATGATTTGCTTTTAACTGAGCATACTCTAGAAGAGTATATTTCTTAGTGGGTCCGAAATCCCACAGTGGTTTTTCCCTATTTGGGTTTCCATGTTAAATTTGGTGTTATGAGTGTTATGATGATTATGTGTTTATGAGTTTGCATGTTTAGCAGTTTTTGGTTAAGTTTTTGAAGTATAAGTTACCGAGGATGAATCTATTGATTTTATGGAAGTTTAAGTTTGTATGATTCACCCCCCCCCTCTCATCTTGTTAGCTATTGGCATCTGTACTTTACATTAAGTATCAGAACTATCAAATATCGAATCACGTAACTTGATAAAATCATCATGCAGACCACAAAAACTTCTACTGAATCAACTAGAAACACTTCTCTCAAAACCCTTTAATCCACGACAACTCATCTGAAACACACTGATCGAACCAACTTACCTAATCTAACTGCAACACTGAAACATGCAGATAAATATATTGACATCAATGACAAAACAATGTTCCAACAAACTTCTCATCAATATCCAACAAAATGTTTAGTCACAGTTGTTGACAAAGGTGCTAAACCTTGCGTGAAATTCTCAAGGGTATATAATTTATGATTCTACAGTTTCCTAGCTATGTCACATGCAAGGAATTTACATTGGAGCATCTTAGATAATTAAACATTATAGAAGCATAATATACTCATATAAAATTCAAGAGAGTTCTTCATGTTATCCCTACACCTATTAGGACATCACAATGATGAAAAGAAACATTGTAGAGTTCATGAACAAGAAGCTCTTGGACCTATAATTTAATCTTCTAGTAGATAAATGGGTCTACAACAAAAAGAGAATATTCATCTTCACTAAAAAAATAGTCAAAATATTGAGGCAAAAGGTGTCATCCATAAGAGTAGGATAAACATAGAGTCCAAAAGGACCTACCCAAGGAAGATAAGTTTAGTAAATCCATTAAACTAGGTAAGATCTAAGGGAGGCAACCAGGCATATAAATTGAAATAATCTAATCTTATAAGTCTCTATACCAATAGTTTGTGATATTGCACAACCTTAAGGAAAATACGCCATCTAATTTCCATTGGCATCTTTTGTTAGAATAACCATGAGATAATAAGAAAATTAAGGTTCAGTGGGGATTCTAAATCAAAATCAGCTAGAAATAAAAGTCCCACCTTTCCAATATATCCTAGACGTAGTATGGACTTGGTTATATGATCAAGAGAATCTTGTTGGAGTAATTAGGACACCTTATATAATTACTATTTAATTAGGTCCTTTATTTAATTTTTCACTTAGGCTAAACTTAGGTTCTTTTTTCTTTTAATAAATTAAGCTAATAAAATATTAAGTTGTCTCATTCATTATGATTGTGACACTTGGCATTAACTAATTTAATCATGCATTCGAGTTTTGCATCTCGGGTTTCATTCATCCTTTTATAAGGATTCATTCATTCATTGTAATTGTATCCCTGATAATCTTGTGTGCAATAATATAAAATTCTTAGGTTGTTATGGAGAATATTATATGTGTTTGATCTCTTTTGTGTGCCACGTGTTTTTCTTGAAGATGATTCTTGGCTCCTATGGTTGTATCATCAACTTCTATATGGTATTAGAGCTCAATATTTTCTCCTTCATGGTACCAGAGCATCAAATCTATTAAGTTCTTATACACATGCTTAAGGGATCCAACTTTGACTAATTATTCAATGCATATTGGGCTCAAACATAGGTTGTCATTGTGCTTGCAACATCCCAAAATCCTAAGATTAACTGTTGTTTCATCAAAATCTAATTAGTTAAGTTTTGGGTCAATTTGGTTGAAGGCACAAAAATCAGGGCAAAATATGGGGATGGCTAGAAAATTTGGGCACTTTGTAGAAAAACAAAGGTCACCATCATGCTTAGGAGGCCCAAAAACCCTACAATCAATTATCAAAAGAAAAAAATTAACACAGGTCCTTTGTTTGAATTTAAATTTTATTAAAATTTTGAAAAGTTTTCGAAGTTTTTGAAAGGGGTAATCGGTCAAAATGTACCCACCTATGCAAGCTAGTGTAGACCTTCACAAGGCAAGTCGACATTGACATTAGCGTAGCATTCGACAACCTTTAACTTTTTTTCCAAAATTAGCATCCTCCACTAAGATTAGCATTTTCTCTATTTTTAGTGCTCAACTCAAAATTTAGTTAAAGAACCTCTCGGGAATCTTTTTCAGATATTTTGACAAGGTGATTTATTTGGCAAGGTGATTTTTTTCTAGCAAAGGAGAATATTTTGCTCACATTAGTGATACGGTCAACCCTTTGACCCAATTTTCTCCTCCAAACCCTAATCGACCTAGGTGTCATTTTTTGGCCATAAATTTGTCATGCGGGCTTGAAATTGCAATAATAAGATATTGTCAATAAGCTAGTCAATGCTAATCCAGATCGGCGAGCGGTTTTGTTAGATTATGCTCCAATTTTCCATACTAGGCTTCCAAAGTCACAAGTTTAGTTTTGCGCTTTTGAGGACATATCTTGGACATTCAAACTCTAATTTTTGAAAACTAGATATTGTCACAAATCTCTTAGAGTCCTCTAACCAAATCTTAACTTTATTTTTCCATATTTTTCCATAGGTACATTTTATTCAATTTTTTGTTTTTTCTAAATCTGGTCAATTACTTCGATGTTTGGCACTTGGGATGGATATGTTTTTTGGAGAGGGTTGTATTTAATGTGTTTTTACATGTGCTAAGATTCTTGAGGTCTATTTTTTCATTTGAGGTATCATCAATTTTTTTGTTTATCCTTCAATTGTTCGCCTAGAAAAGGGACATTATGAGTCTTGGCAACATTGCATCCTAACACATCTCAAGTGGCTAGATATGTTGCCTTATTTGTATGGACTCATACTTGAATCAATCACTTTAGGAGGTAAATCAACTTGGGGTGATATCATAGACCATATTGTAAGTGTGATTTGTTTTAGTGTTAATTATGACACTGTGTGCTATATCGAACCTTAAACATCCTTGTGCACTTTGGACTCAACTTTGGGAAATGCATGGAAACCTGATATCTCTCCATTCCCAAAGGATCCTATAGAAGATTGTCTTCTTCCCCTTGCACATGCAAATTTCATACGTTTTGATTATGACACTTCAAAGGAGCTTGATTATATCAAAGGTCTTGCATGTTTTGATGGATCAAGGCCTATCTTCATGTTCCTACTCCTCACATTGAGATCCCATATAAATAATCTTCATATTTATTGTTTATGATCAGATTAGCATTGGCTCATGCATAACCCCCAATTATTCAATGCCACAGGACAATGTCCTTCAAAACATAGCTAGTTGGGATTCATATCTTGCACACATATCATCCTTGTTTATGGAGTCTCATAGTACAAATCTAGAGGATTATTTTGAGGACATTCATCTCCTCTTTATTTTCAGTCTCATTAGTGTTGTCAACCCATGTTTATTGCCCATGGAGATTTTTCTTCTTCAAATTTTGCAAATTCTTGATTTGTCACCTCCTACATTGATTGGGCATGTACCTTATTGGTTTGTGGCATCATCGTCTTTCATGGACATAGCGACATATTAGCAATTTCCAAAGGTACACAGTATTTGGATTTAGATTCCTACATCTACCAATTTATGGGAGTGGTTTCTCCTATCTCTAGTGAATTTGTTTCTTCCTAAGGGGAGTAATGTTGTTTGTAGGCAGTGGATCATGTTTTGTCTTCAGGAATTCATCATTGGCATATGAGCTACTTCTTCATTGGGAGGACTCTTATCCTAATTTTTATTGTACTATTGTGACATAAGCAGTCCTTGGGGGATCACATTGAGTCCTCCTTCTTTCTTTAGTACATTTGTTGTATTTTCTCTCTTTTGGAGAGGAGTTTTACCCCACTCATTTTTTCTCATTTTCTCCATTTATGAGAGTTTCATTGATTTCAATTGGTTTGTACAAGAGTACTTAATCAGTCTTTCATTGTCAAGACTCATTCATGCATACATTTTTTATTTATCATTAGTTTTTTAACCACCCCCTGAGTTAATCTTAAGGGGGTGGTGTTGGAATAATTAGGACACTTTCTTAGACAGTTATTTATTAATTAGGTCCTTTACTTACTTTTTCACTTAAGCTATATATAGGTGAATTTTCCTTTTATTAAATTAGGCTAATAATTGCTTAAGTTGTCTCATTCATTATGATTGTGATGCTTGGCACTAGCTAATTTAATCTTGCATTAGGGTTTTGCATCTAGGATTTCATTCATCCTTTTATAAGGAACCATTCATTCATTTTAATTGCATCTCCAATAATCTTGTGTGCAATAATTTAGAACACTCAGGTTGTTGTGGAGCATATTATCTTTGCTTCTTCTCTTTTGTGTGACAGATGTTTTGGTTATAGATGATTCTTGGCTTCCGTGGTTGTATCATCAACTTCTACAAATCTAAAGGTACTTCATAGTCAAAAAATTCACTCCTAGAGGATATTAGTGTTGAAGGTAGTAGAACATCATGATAGAAAGCCTCAATTTCTTGGCAACAAAAATGCAAGAAAACTGAGAGGGGGAGGGGGTGAATCAATTTTCACCAAACTTAAACAAATTAACCTTAACTTCAGATCTGATCATGAGCAACAATAGCAAAGATAATCACTACATCAATAGCACACAAATTTTTGATGTGGAAAACTTAGTTAAGGGAAAAACCACGGTGGGATACTACCCACAATAAGATGATGTACTCTGCATTAGTATGTGAAAATATTACAATGGGGAATGCATATGCATTCAAGAACACTACCTAGAGTTCACTTCTCAAAACAATAAAGGGATACAGCCTTGGGAAGGCTCACTGCCTTACAAAGATCAAACAACAATCTGAATTACATGAACTGAAATAATAGCATCTCCAAATGCCTGATCACATTTCGGTTAAGCACACTGTCCGCACAACAACACCTATATGCTCTTCCACACTACCAAATGATTAATTCGCTTGTTTGCACATAAAATACTCTCATAGATCATAAATACAACCATATACATAGATCTTACATGATTACATCAATTACTTATACAAATAATCAACCTTAACTCTAAGGTTGGCTCAACACATAGGACCTAATTACAAAATTACATCACACGATACATAAATCAATAATTGAACCAATAAAATGTTGGCAAGGACATAACATGGACCCAAATCAAATCCTCAAACATGCAACACCACCGAATAACTCGCCAAGATCGTCTGCAACATGCAACATCCATCAGGTTGGCCAGAAAGTCGTATAACATGAAGAATGCCACCAAAGCAATAAAATATTTAATACAGTGCACCATAATCAATGCGGACCACCAAAACACATAAAACACGATCAAAGAATATCAACAAGCAATGAGAATTCCTCTGCAATCACCGCAACAACCAGGATAACTAGAATCATCATTATTTCACTAACAAAACTCAAGAACACTTAAGTGAAGTTCCAAATCATGAACTATCTAAATTGTGGTCAAACATGAACGTCCCAAACACTTTCCAAAATCCGTGCAACATAAGGAATCAATTCCAAAGCAACACAAACTAGAAATCACAACTCTGCAAAGTAGAACCAACTGAAAAACCAACCATCACACCGAATCACATAACTCGACCAAATCATCTTTCGAAACATTGAAACTCATACTGAATCAACTAGAGATAAGCATCTCAAAACCCATTAAACTGCATCAGCATGTCTGCAACCAAACTAACTCTCTACAACACAAAAACACAAGAATATAGGAATATGTTGACATCAATGACAACAACACATCCCAACAACTCTAATATCCAACAATCTCCCTCTTGGCATTGATGGAAACATATGAATGTGAAAACCAATTAATGCAAAGAAAGAAATCAACTTCAACAATCTCCCCCTGAGATCGTGCATACATAGCTCATTACCGAAGATAGATAAGACAGATTTTCACATGCATCTCTCCCCCTTTGACAACAATGTCAAAGACACATAAAAATTATTATTGTAATGGCTAGGAATATGGATAATGTAGTTTAATTAATTATTATTATTACTTACGAGTAATTAATTATTGATGTTTATGTTTGTATGTATAAAGATATTAAGGGGGATAGATTAATACTAAATCATTTGGTTAATAAATTAATATCAAGCGGTAAATGAATTAATTAATAATAATGTTTTATAATTAAATTAAATAAGGCTTTATTATTAATTAATTGAGATAGAATTAAATATATTGGTGGAATTTAATTATTAAAAAAAACATTGATTAGTTTTGGTGATTTATTTAATCAATTAATTATTACTATTGATTTATTAATAAATTAATATTTTGATTATTAATAAATAAATTAATATTAAAATTTGGTTTATATGAATCTTAATAAAAAGCTTTGTTTTGGTAGTTAAATGAGTTATATTTTCATGTTGGATAAATTAAATTATTTATTGGATTTTTTTTAATTAAAATTAAGAAAGTTTCTTAATGTGTGGATTTTTGGTCTTTTGTGCATGCGTGAGTGAATGAGGAAATTTTCATTTCCTGTGAAGAGCTTTGGACAAACCTCTTGATATTCTGGAAAATTTCAGAATATGGGGGTCGTTGTTGTTGTTTCATTTTATTTTTTATTTTTTTTTGGGGGGGGGGAAGTATTTGGAAAAAGATTTGTCATTCTAGTTTTGAAGAAGCTCTTGGAAAAAAATTACAAAGGGCATTGAAGGAATTTCTAGAGTTTTTGGGGAATATGTGTTGGCTTGGGATTTATCAGGTTCTGGATTGCGAAGCTTTGGAATATGGGGATTCAAGTTTGTCTCCGCACTAGTATTCTAGGATAGCGATTAGAGGTAATGATTAGATTCCATTTTGTTTGTGAAGTTTCATTTGAAGGTTTTGAAAAGAAAATTAAATTTGCTTTTAAAAAATAGTTTAATAAATTTTGGCTATCATAATCTCTAGATTTTGGATTGATTTATTTTGGGGATTGTAATTGGAAAATTAGTTTTTGCGTGTAAATTTGATTTCTGGGGGTATTTTATTATAAATTATCCTTTTGTTTTTTAATCTAGTAATGGGGTTTTGAAATTAGATTTCTTATTCAGTATTCCAAATCTGTTTTCTAAAGAGTTTTATTTGGAATTAGATATATTATTTTATATTATAATTTTTTCTGGTTATTGATGGAGTGTCTATAGATTTTGATTTTTAAATTTTAAATCATAAAATTCTTTTTTTTAAAATAAATAAATATATTTGTAATTTTTTTGTTTTTATAAAATTGTCTTTGAGTTTGTGTGGAGGCTCGACCCATAGTCATGGGGAGCCTCAACCCATAGCTGTGGGAATGGTTGTCCCCACGTTGTGGGGAGTCTCTCCCAAGACCGTTGGGAGTCTCTCCCACAGCCGTGGGGGGGGGGGAACTTTATTAGCCATTTGGAGGAATTAATTATGTGTTGCATTGATGTCAACACTAGTTGTTTTGGCTTCTTTACTGGTATCCTTTTGGTCTTGGTAGGATGTTTGGTTTCTGGTCGGTTAGATCATGATGACCCGGTATGCTTCGGTATGTTTTGGCTTATGGAATTGGCTTAGATCTGCTATTCATGCTACTCAGATTCATGTTCATTCAGTTGGTTTTGATTTGGTGATCAGATGCTATCTTGTATGCTGGTAAGCTTTGTTTGTTGATTTGGTGAGGGTTTTATTAGCAGAGCTTTGTTGAGGGTCTTTTGATATTATGCATAAGTGGTGTTGGTGTGGCTTCTAGTAGAGATTCAGGATGTTGATGATGATCGTGTTCGAGACTTGGCTGATTGGGATCATTGCTTTAGCGTGTGTGGACCTAATTGCATTTGGTAGTATCTAGGTTATGAACCAGCTTAACATAACGTGTTGTTTGATCTTCTCAATGTGTTTCCAGGATGTATTATGGGTTGGATATTATTTGTTTGGTTTCAGGCCAACATGTTTTATAATTATGTGATTGCTTTATTGTCTGGTGGCCGACCTTATTGTTTGTGGTCGAGGGTAGTATATATATGATGTAAGATCTCATTGTAGATCATGTATGGATATGTAAGGAGTGAATAATGTGATAATCATTCATGCAGAGGATTTGGTTGATCATTGGTGATCGAGTTGGGTTTATATAAAATGATTTAGTCCTCTAGTATTGAGCTTAACTGGAACTGTACTCAGGCATAGGAGTTGCTATCATTGTAGTTCATTCTCTCTTCTGGATTGTAGTCTGGTTTTTCACGTACAAATCTGCTATTTATTCTCTAATTGTTTCTTGTGCTTAATTGGTATATTTGCTATTTCGGTAATTAGTTTATGCATTTGATATTGATGTTTTGGGTTTTGGTATTAAAGTTTTAATTTCTCAAGGTTCCGATAATCTGGTGACAACTGATTAACCCCCCCCCCTCCCTTAGTTGTCTTCTAGTTATTTAAACTATCTAACAATTGGTATCAGAGCTCTTGTCCTCTCTATAGAAGCTTAATTGCTTGAGGAAGATCCTATGGCTAATAACAGTTCAAGTTCATCTGCTGCTATCTTTTAGAGAGAAATTCCTAGGCTTGATGGAACAAATTACAGAGTATGGAAAATTCGAATGGAGACTCATATGAGATGTCTCGGTAAGGACAATTGGGAAATCATAGAGAATGGTGTTACTCCTTTTAATCTGACATCTGGCAATCCTTCTTCTGCAAACTTGGATAAGGAGCTTGAGAATGATTGTAGAGCTAGAGAAGCCCTCTTGTGTGCACTTTCTGATAAGAAAATAATGGGATTAACTAACAAATCAACAACAAAGGTTATATGAGACAAGTTGGAGACTCTTAATGTAGGTGACCCTACTATTAAGATTGCTAAACTTGATGGTTATTGGGTGAGATATGAAAACTTGAAGATGGAAGAAGATGAAAGGATTACTGCATTCATGGAAAGGGTAAATGAAATTGTTATGGGAATTCAATGTTGTGGTGGATCTCTGAGTGAAGATGAAATAGTTTCTAAAGTTCTGAGAGCGTTGCCACCAGCTTATAAGATGGAGGCTACTACAATTAATGAATTGAGAACAATGGCTAATACTTCTGTCAATAGAGATACCTTGGTTGGGAAATTATTTTCCTTTGAGATTGAAGATTTTAGACCTTCTGGAGTTGTGAAGTCTGAACCTGTTTTTCATGCATTTACACCATCAACCAACAAGCAAGATTGGAAATCTTTGTATGCAAAAGAATTGGATGATATGAAGAGAGAAGATGAATAATTTGAGCACCCTATTTGTTAGAAGAGTACCTAAAGGACCAGTAGGAAGTAAGTATGAAGGAAAATGACCTTTTAAATGTTTTGCATGTAATAAGATAGGTCATTTTGCATCTAGATGCCCTGAAAGGAATTCAAGATTTGAAGAAAGAGCTAGAAGATATTTTAAGCCTAACCCTAGATATCAGAACAAGTATAAGTACAAAAAAAAGAGATAAATCATGCTACATTGCAGATGAGGAAGGTGTGATTGATTCTAATGATGAACCAACACAAGACTCTACTAGTGGTTCTAGCAATGGAAAGGAATGGGTGTTCCTAGCTATCAAGGAAGATGTTCCGACACTGGAAGAGAATGTACTTGAAGAAAAGGCACTTGCTGCTAAAATTAAAGATAAGGATGAATGGATAATTGACAGTGGATGTTCACATCATATAGCTGGAGATAAAAGGAAGTTTATATCTTTGCAAGAATTTGATGGCGGTTTGGTTAGATTTGGAGATGACAAAGAATGTATGATCAAAGAAAAAGGAACTATATCATTAGATGGTAAGCACAATACTGATAATGTTTATTGTGTTGAAGGTTTAAGGCATAATATTTTGAGTGTAGGTATTTCAATTACAATTCAAGGATGGAAAATGTAAGATCATTAATAGATCTGGATTGGAGATTGCAACTAGTACTCAGACAAAAGGTAATATATTTCATTTGAATTTCGGTGAGAAGACATATTTGATTGCACAAATTGATGAGACTTGGCTTTGGAATAAAAGGCCATGTCATGTGAATTTTTATTGCATGGTAAAGATCAGTTCAACTAAGGCAGTTAGAGATATACCTAAGATTGTGAAGCCCTATAATCCGGTATGTAAAGAATGTCAAATGGGAAAATAGGTTAGAACCTCTTTTAAGACTATACATGATATCTAATGATGTTCTTGATCTTATTCATACTTATTTGTGTGGCCCTGCTAGAATTAAAAAATTTCAAGGTGATAGATATTTTATGCTAATCATTGATGATTATTCTAGAATGATGTGGGTTACTTTTTTAAGGGAGAAATCTGAGGCTTTTGAAAAGTTTAAAATCTTTAAAGCTAAAGTTGAAACTAAGACAGGATTGAATATTAAGCGTTTAAGGTCAGATCATGGTGGAAAATTCACATCCAGTGAGTTTAATAAGTTTTATGAGAAACATGGAATAAGGAGACAATTTCCTGCTCCCCAGACACCTCAACAAAATGGAGTTGTGTTAAGAAAGACCATAACTATCTTGGATGTTTCTAGAACCATGATGATGGAAGCTAATATACCTCATATCTACTAGAGAGAAGTAGTGAGAACAATATTTTATACATTCAACAGAGGTCATATGAAAGGAGAAACTGGCAAGACACCTTATGAATTATGGTTTGGCAATACACCTACAGTTAAGTATTTTAGAATCTTTGGTAGTAAATGTAATATCATGAGAGATGATTTTATTGGCAAATTTGATCCCAGATGTGATGAAGGAATATTTCTTGGTTATTCTAATGAAAGAAAAGCATATAGATATTATAACAAAAGATTGCAGAGAATTGTGGAGAGCACTAATGTCAAGGTGGATGAGATGAATAAATATCAAAGCAAAGTTTATGAGCAAGAATCGACAGTGGAAATGATCATAAGTGAACTGGTAACACCTTTACCAAAACAAAATGTTGAGCCAGTTACTCCGGCAGTATCAAAAAATTTAATAATAACTGAAGAACAGGAAAGAGGAATAGAGAATCAGAAGACTCCTAGGTATGTAAGGTTGAATCATTTAGAAGATCAGATCATTGGGGATAAGAAAAATGGAGTGATGACAAGAAGGATATTGGCAGCTAATGAGGTATGTTTAATTTCTCAAGTTGAACTAGTATCAATAATTGAAGTATGTAAAGATGAATGTTGGATGAAATCTATGGAAGGAGAATTAGATCACATAGAGAAGAATAACACATGGATTTTAGTTCCCCGACCTAAAAATAAGAATGTTATTGGAACTAAATGGGTTTTTAGGAAAAATTTAAATGAAGATGGACACATTGTGAGGAATAAAGCTAGATTGGTTTGTAAAGGATATTCTCAGAAGGAAAAAAATTGATCATGGTGAAACTTTTGCACCTGTAGCTAGGATTGAAGTTGTAAGATTATTTCTTGCCTATGTTGCACATAAAAACTACAAGGTTTATTAGATTGATGTTTAGTGTGTTTTTTTGAATGGGGATCTTGATGAAGAATTTTATATGGAGCAACCTGATGATTTTTCACTTTCAGATGATAAAAACATGGTTTGCAGGTTAAAGAAAGCCTTATATAGATTGGAACATGCACGTAGAGCTTGGTATGCAAGGTTAGATAAATATCTTTTGAAGCTTGGTTTCACTAAAGGTAATGCTAATAGTAATCTATATTATAAAGTCACTGATGATTATATATTGATTATTGAGGTCTTTGTTGATGACATCATTTTTGGAGGTGAAGATAGATTGTGCATGGAATTTTCTAACAATATGGAGAATGAATTTGAAATTTCTATGATTGGGAAAACGAAATTTTTCTTAGGTTTGCAAATTACACAGACTGATAAAGGTATTTTCATCTATCAAACTAAGTATGCTAGGGAGTTGTTGACAAATTTTGGCATGGAAGACTCCAAACCGGTTAGTACTCCTATGGTTACAAGTGAGAAATTGACAAGGAAAGATGAATCTGCACCGGTAAATCCTACAAGATACAAGTCTATGATTGGAGGTCTACTATATTTGAGTCAGACTAGGCCTAATATAATGAATGATGTTTTCATTGCATCAATATATCAAAGTGATCTTAGAGAAAATCATGAGAATGCAGTGAAAATAATTTTTAGATACTTGCAAGGTACATCTGAATATGGTTTGTGGTACCCTAAGCATGATGACTTTACTTTATGTGCATATATAGATGTAGATTGAGCAGGTGATGGTGATGAATGGAAAATTACTTCCGATGGAGCTTTCTTTCTTGGAAAGAAACTTATTTCATGGATCAGCAAGAAACAATCATGTACTTCTTTATCTACTGTTGAAGCCGAGTATGTTGTTGCTGCTACTAATTGTACACAAGTTCTATGGATGAAGCAAATGTTGAAGGACATAAAAGTGCATTGCATTGGACCTGTAGTTATTCACTGTGATAACTCTGTTGCGATAGACATATCAAAGAATATGGTATTTCACTCTAAGACAAAGCACATATCTATCAAGTATAACTTTTTGAAGGAGAAGGTGGAAGAAAATGAAGTTAGATTGATTTATGTGTGTTGGAAACCAATAACACTGAGAGGGGGGGTAAATCAATGTTATACCAGAATAGAATATTTTAGCCTTAACAAAACATACATACACCAACCGGTATACCGGTATAAACATAATTGAAAGAAGTAATGCAACCAATAAGCTAAACACATAAATGAGAGCCATAACACACTAATTTATACATGGAAAACCTCAATGAGGAAAAAACATAGTGGGATTTGTGACCCACAATATCAATTCACTGGCCATATGAAGAGATATTACAATATATGATGGGCCTGCACTTGCAGGAAGGCTTACAGCATAGAGCACACTGCTCATAACAAAAGGAACCTCACTAACTACATAATAATCCAGACAACAATCCAAAGAAGTGTGAATTGCTTAATATAGCATCTTCAATGCCAGAATATAGTTCCAGTTTAAGCTCTGTCTGTTTCGGTCAAAACCCTAAACCTCAGTACCGGAATAACCCTTACAATGAATTCCTCACATACATAATCTCTCTGATATATTTTTTATTACATTACATCCATATATCCATTCCACATTTCTATCCCCATTCTCTTATTCTTCTTCCTATATTAAAATGATCTAATCGATCTCCCCTATATACCATATACAAATTTATGCCTTATGTCAGCTTACAAGGATATATACAATATTACATTTACATGGTGGCCATAGCATAAATGAATAAGCATTGAAACAAGTTGCCAATGCCAGATCCAAGATGTGTTAGCCTCCAATACCTATATCCTTTACCATACCATGTTGGCCTACATTGCCGGTGACCAAAGAAATATTTTATCCTGTCGATGTCGATGTCAGTGCTGGTATAAAGTCTGTGAAGTGCCTATCGGTACACCATATGAAGTTGGAACCCAAAATCATGTTGCCATCAATGACAACATAATGAAACCTTACCAATAGAGTGTCAATTGTCAACAATCTCCCCCTTTGGCATTGATGGCAACACTCATGTGAAAAATGGTCATGGTTTCAACTATCGGTTTCATCCTACCCTGCTCCCCCTGAGCTGAATATGCAAAATGCTCCAATACTCCAAAATTCCAAAAACTCTGTAACTCCCCCTAATGTATGCAACCCTTCATTATTTTTCACATGTATCCTACTCCCCATTTGACATCAATGCTCAAAAATTGTAAAAAGAATGTCAAAGAATGATAACTGTACACTTAATACCTCCAAAAATGTCTTACCGGAGCTTGACCAATTTCAAGATTTTAGGGTAAGCTTTCTCCAATAACTCCACATAAGTATCTCAGCCTGTTTTGAATGTGTTGGAGATAGATACAAGTCCACTCAATAAATATGGAAGTGATTCTTTCTCATTAACTTCTACCGGTGTGGGATTACCAAGCATATCCATGCATTCCCTCTTATGTACACCAAGTGAATCCAGTCTTGGACTCGCCAAACCTCTGAGACCTATGGCTCTCCAAATATCTTGTCTCTTTCATTTTCAAGAGAAGAAATTTGATTCTCCAAAGTTAAAATTTGTCCATCAATAGATGTTGTTAGTGAAATTATTCCATCAAATGAGTTAGCAATACTAGCAATTTTGTCCTATACCTCTTTTATCTTTTCATCTACTTTTGTTGTAAGAATCTTTGTATTGGAACATACCCTGAATATGTTAGTACCATGTTTCAAATAATTTTCTATCAAAATTAACTTTTCATCAATCTCTTTCTTCTCTCTGTCATTGATCTGATCAAAAGTGGCTCTCTTAGCCAAAGTGAATTTTTCAAGTGCTAGCCAGTTAGAGATCTATTGTAATGATTGAAAATCTTTAGAGATGTGTTCTGTTATTATCTTAAGTTTGCCAGAAGGGCTTGCTTCATTCTAAATCTTACATTCTGGGACCAATCAGTGCAAAACAATTATGGATTGATGTATAATCCCTTTGTCTTTGGTTCCCTCCTTCATCAGTTTTTGAGTAGCCATCATCATCAGCTCTGTGGGACTCATCTCTATGATGTTTTTCTTCTCAATTAGAGAAGTGTCAATTGTCAATAATGATGTGCCAGCAATCAGTTCCCTACCAGATTCCCCTGTTTTCTTTGGTGATTTAACTTTTATTGCCTCCTCACTTGCACCGCTGGCTTCGCCACTTGGTGCAGTCTGTGCAACTGTTGATAGTATCCTCAACCTGTACATTAGTATCCGGAGGACAAGTGTCCTCAATGTTAGTGTCCTGTATAATGTTCTCTATGTTAACCGATGTCTTTGTATTTATCTGTACATTTGTGTTAACCGATGGCTTAATTTCCACTATCTTGATATTCTTGAAAACTGAGGGTGGAGTACCCATAATTCCTTTACCTTTCTCTTCAACCGATGTATCTACAATATTAGTCTTTGTCTCTGGTGAAGTGAAGAATCGTCTATGCTCTCCCAAAAAAATTATCTAACCCTTTTGTGTTTCCTTTATTATCTCATTCATCCTTCCTAACAACATGCCAGTTATTCTATGTTTACTATTGAATACCTTTCTATCTTCAGCCTCTATTGTGTTATCCATCTCATCTAGAGTTATAGAAACACATATAGCTAAAAGTTCTTGCATCTTAATGTGTTTTTCTTCTTGTATTGCAGATAACCTTCTAGCATCTAACATGTTGTATAGCTCTATCGGTATTTAATTTTTTATTTCAATTAATGCTTTCTTATAGATATCTAAATATAGAAGAATTACTTCCTCTACCTCTCTCTATTCATCATCTTTAAATGTATCATAATAAGACTTGACATTATTCAGAATCCCATCCTTAGTAATTTCATCTATAATTTCAGCATAAGTCTTAGGCGGAATGATTGTTACATTACTAGTCTCTAGTGCCAAATCAGTGTCACTTTTCTTCATCCTTTTGATAGTACCAGATGCAGCTGATTGTGTAGCCTTGGGTGTCTATTTATGTGCCGATAATTTGAAGGTAACCTTCCTAACTGGTTTTTTCTTTGCTTCCACTTTAGGTTCTTCTAGTTTCTTCCTCACAGCCCCTTTGAATGCTAATGGTGTCTCATCATCAGGCTCAGAATCTGCTTCCATGAGAGTCATATCCTTCTTAACCATGAAACAAATATCAGTAGAGTATTTATCTACTATTTTATCAAGTATCCTTATTGTAGACCTCATAGATATCTGAAAATATTTGAAGTAACCCCATACCTTATCATCTCTAAGATTTCCCAATGCAACAATTGATTGCTTAAGTTGTCTTCCTACCGGGATGTCAAATTCCCATTGCTTCCTTCCAGAACCGGGGGTATCATTCAAAAAGTATAACAAACAAATTTCCATATCGGAAGGTGCCCTTCTTCTCACCTTTAATCTTCCCTAAATTGATCAATAACTCCTCAATCATCCAATCACAAAGATCTAACTTGATATTTTCTCTCATAATTCTATATGCTGCCAAAATACATGAACTAAAAACTGAATTCAGACAGTTAGACCGAGTTACCTTGTAGCCTATGATCATGCTGTCGAATTTGATGTCGATGTTGGTGATGGTGCTCACCTTCATCGATCTCTTGTCTAATGTAGCGTCGGTGATCTTCCTTACAAATTCATTTCACACTTTCTTATCCGGATGTTGCCCTATTAATGGAAAACCAGTAATTCCCCGAATGGCTTCCTTAGTGATTTTGTAGGGTCGATCTAGCCATATGAACTCCCCATGTGCTCTTCTCAATACTTATCTAATAATATCATCCTTAAACTCCAGAATATCCAAAATATCAGTGAACCCTAGATCTTCATTGTGTTTATATGCCGGTTTGATTTTACCAGATTCTCCCATGAGTTCATTCATATACATCCCTTTGATCTCTGAAGTGCCTAAGTCCTCTATATGACAATGAATATAGGCCCTAACATCTTCCACATATACCACTCCCTCTGGGAGGCGCGAAAATGCTCCAACCGAATCTTCCTTCGTAGCCACATGTGGATACCATTTGAAAATTGGCTTGGGACGGTCCTTAACTTCTACTATATTTGGATTTGCAATAAAAATAGGAGTAGAAGATGATCCTAATTCCATGATTCAAGAAAAATACATTTAGAACGATGTTGGTGAAAACCTTCAACAAATCCTTCCAGATGTCAGTGTGATCATTCAAGATGAAATCTGATCACCTCTGAATAGCTTATGATTGTACTAAGTCACTCTAAAATTGCTCTGAATGCAGGGTGAATAATAATAAAGTGCAATTGACCTTTTATCCATTAAGAAAACCCTAATTTTTTGTTGCCATAAATGTCTGTTGGTGAATGATACCGGATCTCACTCTGAATATATCAATGCCAGATAATCCTCTCCAATATCTAGAACACCTTCTAGAATCTCCTCCAAGGGCATATGCATCATCTTCCATAAAATTTTCCTACCCCTAAGGCATCTGCCTTAGTTACCAGATGAGCTCACTGCCAATGCAAGAGTAGCCTCTTCTACCAGATAGGTAACTGAGACATTTCCATCTGATGATTTCTCTTCAGTCTTTTTAACCCATCTCTGAGTATGATCTTGTTGGATTTCACTAACCTTCTCTTTTCCTTTATCATTTGATCCTCCATTGCCAACTGATGGATTTTTGCTTCTACAAAACTTAGCAATATGTCCAACTTCATTGCATGCATAACATGTAACATTGTTCTTTTGAATTGCCTTGCTAAAACTGGTGAAATTACTTGACCTGCATTGATTAGCCATATGTCCAAATTTTCCACAAGCATAGCATTTTACATTCATTCTGCAATCTTCTATCTTATGACCAATTTTATTACATTTAGAACATTTATCGGGAGCAGAATTAGGGCTCTGATTTGCTATGTTTCTACATTGCCTAGCGATGTGACCAAATCTATTGCAAACAAAACATCTACCATTAAATTTATAAGCATTGAATTGCCTTACCAGTGCCTTATGGTTTTGATCTTCATTAGCAGTACCGAAACTCTATCCTTGCTCAAATCCAAGTCCACTGGAATCTCCAATCTGCCTTTGTCTCTTCAGTAACTCATCAAATTGTGTTGAGTTGATCTTGAAATTTTCTTTGTACTCACTTGCAGCAATTAAGTCATCTCTTAGTACTATCATTTGTCTCTCAAGCTCTTCCTCATTGCTCCGGGATTGCACCAAATTAGACCTTAATATCTCATTTTCATGAGTCAACCTACCACATTCTTCAAATTTGTTCTTCAAGGATACAACAAGATTTTCTTCCTTTTTCTTTCAGTCCTCAGTATCCTTGGACAACCTCATAGTCATAGTTTGCATTTCATTCTTCATAACCATGTTCTCCTGACTCAACTTCTGGCATTGTTCCTTAAGTGCATCTTCATCATCCTGATTTTGCAAAAGTTCCTTCCTCCAAGCTCGAACAAATGAAAGTCTCTCTTGTGGGACAAGAATAAATTATTTAACAGAATTCAACTCATCTTATAGCTTTAAGTTCTTCAATCTTTTAGCATCATAATCTTCAAGTGCCATCTCAAGCTACTTCTCCAAAGCATATTCAGTGATGCCGGTTTCAGGATCTTTCTCAAGCTGTTAAACTTCCTCCGAGGCACAAGGCTTTGATACAAATTGTTGGAAACCAATAACACTGAGAGGGGGGGGGGTGAATCAGTGTTATATCAAAATAAAAGAAAGTAATTCAACCAATAAGCCAAACACATAAATGAGAACCATAACACACAAATCTATACGTGGAAAACCTCAATGAGGAACAACCATGATGGGATTTGTGACCCACAATATCAATTCACTGGCCATATAAAGAGATATTGCAATATATTATGGGCCTACACTTGCAGGAAGACTTACAACCTAAAGCACATTGCTCATCACAAAAGGAGTCTCACTAACTACATAACAATCTGGACAACAATCCAGAGAAGTATGAACTTCTTAGTATAGCATCTTCAATGCCAGAATACAGTTTCGATTTAAGCTTTGTTTGTTATGGTCAAAACCCTAAACCTCAGTACCGGAATAACCCTTACAATGAATTCCTCACATACATAGTCTCTCTGATATATTTCACATTACATTACATCCATATGTCCATTCCACATGTCTATCCCTATTCTCTTATTCTTATTCCTATATTAAAATGATCTAATCAATCTCCCCTATATACCCTATACAAATTTATGCCTTATGTCATCTTACAAGGATATATACAATATTACATGTCGGCCATAGGATAAATGAATAAGCATTAAAACAAGTTGTCGATGCCAGATCCAAGATGTGTCGGCCTCCAATGCCGATATCCTTTACCATACCATGTCTCCCTACATTGTCGATGACCAAAGAAATCTTTTATCCTGCCAGTGTTGGTGTCGGTACTAGTGTTGGTGCCGGTGTAGAGTCTGTGAAGTGCCAGCCAGTACACCATATGAAGCCGAAACCCAAAATCATTTTGCCATCAATGACAACATAATGAAACCTAACCAATAGAGTGTCAATTGCCAACAATGTGAACACTAAAGAGCAAATTGCGGACATTTTCACTAAACCTTTGCCTAAAGAATCATTTGAGTACCTCAAAGATAGATTAGGGGTTTCTGCCCCTCTGACAAAAAACTGATTGATGCTATTTTGCATTAGTTTGGTATGCATTATCAAAGATATTATTCATTCCGGATTGATGTGGTGATGCTACTACTCATGGGGAGTAGTTAGCCTTGTGATTCAATGGTTTTTTAATTTTTACTTTGATATTTATGCCAGATCTTTGGTATTGATATCAAAGGGGGAGAGATATTCATGTGAAAAACTTAAGGAGATATATACATGTTGGTAAACAGATTTGTCCCTTTCTTGAAACCTTAACAATTATCTTCTTTAAGCAAAATATGACTCCGTTTTACCCTTTAGAAAGAAACAAATATACCAACAGTTGGAAGAATTAATGAAAATTCAACCTCTGCATTAGAGGGCAGCTCCTTGTATGATTTGCAATGAATTTATTATATATGCTGACACTTTTTACCAGAAAGTGTTAAAAGGCCTTAACATTCATCCATCAACACAAATGAATGCCTTCAAACTAAAAATTAAGAAAACCTTCTGAACATTTAGTGAGAGTTCACAGACTCTAATTCACAAACATGCTCACTGTATAAATCCAAAGCATAGCAAAAACACAACAGTATTGATGTCTAATCGATTCTCTCTCATGCCTCACAGGACAAGGTGGATTAGCACAAATCAATCCACAATGGGTCTGCTAACAAGTAATGACAACATGAATTGAAAAAAACATAGAAATAACTGATCATAAAATGCTATCGTGCTCATAGAAAACTTCCCAGGAAATATTACTAATCTTCAAACACACAGATTTAAAGATAACACCATAACTTTTCATTGATTTCCAGTCATTCCAGTTTACAACAATTCATAAATAAAACAAAATGAATATTGACTATTGGCGAAAAATCACAGTTTTTCCCCGCCCCTTTCTTTTATTTTTCCCCATATATATAGTCTCTCTCTCTCTTTTTTAAAGAGACTTTCAGTTATCAATAACATTCTTGAAAAGATAATTAATTAATCTTTTCTTTTATCTTTTATCCTCTTCCGGATAACTTTTTTGTTTTAAATCTTCAAATATTTTATCTCAGAATTTTTATAGACCCGTACTCAGAGATTAATAACTTTTGACAGAGATAATATTTTCTCGCTTGCTTCGGTGCAAGTTTAGAAAACTAGGTTTTATAAAACATATTAAAATTTTAGCACGATATAACAGTTCAATTAAAAGTTATGCCCCCCGCACCGAGACTAATTTTTCTGTCTCAGAAAATCCATGGTTCTAGATTACATTGAAAATTACAAACATTAGCCATGCCAATGTTATTGGATTTTTGAACTTTTTTTTGAAATCTGGAACTCACACACTTCGAACCTACATTTGATGAATCTTTGAATTCTGAATTTGAACTTTTGAAATCAAACCTTGAACCTGCGCGCTTGAACCTACGCACTTGAACCAAAGAAGGTTCAAAGTTCAAGTTCAAAGACCAAAAAATTACAATGAACCCGAAATTTGAACTTTGAACCTTTTGAACTTGCGGGGTTCAATCAGAAGGTTCAAAAACACAAATTGCACCCACATTATATTTGATTTATCACTTTGTTTTCATATTTGGCTACGTGTTGAACCTTTTGAACCTTGAAGCTTTTGAACCTAAATAGGTTCAAGGTTCAAGTTCAATGATAATTGTTCCTTTGGGATGCCATAGAAAAATCTGCATAAATTCTTACTGAAAGCTCCGTTTCTTGTGAAATTTTAATTGTAGAATAAATAAGTTAAGTAGAGCATAACCCAGAAATCATCTTTGCATGAGACACATAAAACTTGGGATTTAATTGTTTGGGTATATGGGTAACCCAAAAATAAAACAATTAAAATTTCTCAACTGACATGGAGTTTGGCTATAAAAACTTCAGCATTAAAACATTAACAATAACTGATTTTTAGCTGATTATGAGGCTTTAGGCATGAGCAAAAATATAGGGGTAACAATACATTAGGGGGAGAAATTTGTAGAACTCATCTAAGATATAATTTACAGGGAGAGTATGGATTAGAACTTCATTTCTATATTCTTGTGTGGGAGATTTGTTTGGCATTTCTTGATACTTGGATTTTTTTCACATCTGGTGTTGCCGTCAATGCCAAAGGGGGAGATTGTTGTCTATTTGGAGGAATTGATTGTGTTGCATTGATGTTTTGTCATTGATGTCAACACTAGCTATTTTGGCTGCTTTAGTGGTATCCTTCTGGTCCTGGTAGGATGTTTGGTTTCTAGTTGGTTAGATCATGATGATCCGGTATGCTCTGGTATGTTTTGGCTTATGGAATTGGCTTAGATATTCTATTCATGCTACTCGGATTCATGTTCAGTCAATTGGTTTTAATTTGGTGATCGAATGCTATCTTGTATGCTGGTAAGCTTGGTTTGTTGATCCCGTGAGGGTTTCACCGGCAAAGATTTGTTGAAGATATTTTGATATTATGCATAAGTGGTGTTGGTGCAGCTTCCAGTAGAGATTCAGGATGCTGATGGTGATTGTATTCAAGACTTGGCTGATTGGGATCATTGCTTTAGTGTTGGTGGACCTAAATTGCATTCAGTATTATCTAGGTTATGGACCAACTTAATGTAACGTGATGTTTGATCTTCTCGATGTGTTTCCAGGATGTCTTATGGTTTAAATATTATTTGTTTGGTCCCGGGCCAACATGTTTTGTAATTATGTTGATTTATTGTCTAGTGGCCAACCTTATTGTTTGTGGTCGAGGGTTTGTATATATATGATGTAAGATCTCATTGTAGATCATGTATGGATATGTAAGTAGCGAATAATGTAATAATTATTCATGTAGAGGATTTGGTTGATCATTGGTGATCGAGTTGGGTTTATGTAAGAGGATTTAGTCCTCTAGTATTGAGCTTAACCAAAACTATACTCGGGCATAGGAGATGCTATCATTACAGTTCATTCTCTCTTCTAGATTGTAGTTTGGATTTTTATGTAGTTAGTGAGATTCCCTTTTATAATGAGCAATGTACTCTAGGTTGTTGGCCTTCCTGCAAGGGCAGGCCCCTCAATTTGTAATCACATACTTACTGCAGAAGTATTATCTAAGTGTGGGCAGGCTTCCCACCGTGGTTTTTCCTTTACTGGGTTTTTCATGTACAAATATTGGTGTCATGTGGATGGTATTTATTCTCTAATTATTGCTTGTGCTTAATTGGTATATTTGCTATTTCGGTAATTGGTTTATACATTTTGGTATTGATCTTTTGGGTTCTGGTATTAAATTTTTAATTGCTTAAGGTTCCGATAATCTGGTGACAACTGATTCACCCCCCCCTCTTAGTTGTCTTCCGGTTATTTAAACTATCTAACTGACTTGATTCCACAACATGGTGGGGGGCAGTCAACCCTCTCCCCCCATGCCAGTTTGCATTAACAAACTTACAAAAAAAAAAATTATTAATATTTTATTTTGTTGAATAGTTCTTGATTATTTTTATTTTTTTATAAAAGTGGAATATTCCACTAAATTTTTATTAATTTTTTATATATATATTTTTTACACAAGATTCAAAGAGCATATCGGAGGAAAGAACCCTGGAAAGAAAACCTCCGATCACAGCTCATAAAATAAACCTATAAAACTATTATAACAGTTTATACAATCTCTCGCATTCAAAATGCAATCACCTATAAGCTTCGCATTACATAGAGGTCAAATGGTACATAGTAGACCCATCAGATAATTCTCAAAAAGTAAACTCCTCTGCTGCTAATAATGGGGAAGACAGATGATTTCAAAGCCCTATTCCAAACCCGTGAACCAAAATCTTTCTTCTATCTTTTGTTCTGTAATTCCTTTACTATATTGCAAAGCCAAGTGTCTTTATGACAAAGAATTCAAATACCATGTGCTAGAACCTTCCAATGGAGGAGAAGAAGGAGGCACCACCTAGATAGGCAAAACTAACACTAGCGAAGACCAAACAACATGCATTGATTCTAAGAGAAAGTGAATTCCTACAAATATATTAATAGTTGTAGCTAAACAATCTAGTGATACATGATCTAATAGAGCTACCATAGCAAACAACGTATGAGTTAGATATCAAACCATTCCTTAAAATTGAAAGAAGTTCCCCATGCCAACCAGAAGATAATAACTGAGAACGAGAAATAAAACCACCATACTCAAAATCACCAAATTCAAAATGGTAATTAGATAATGCACTATCCAAATCATCAGTAGTGTAGAAATGGGAGTTGAAATATGCATCAAAAATTGCCCTGACCATAGCAGAATCCAGCAGCACATCCATACAGATAGTGATAAAATGAGATTATATATATATATATATACTTGTTATGTATGTATTCTAAAGTCTTCCTTTTTACAGTAAATAGTTTTAGAATGAAATTGAATACATAAAAAATAATAGGTGTGCATAATTTTAAAAATAAAATAAAATAAATAAACTTTATGTATTAATAATACCAAGGGGAGATAAATAGTTTCAAATTAAGTCTTGGGTGTGATAGTATAAATGTTTCCTATAACCCATAGTTTGTGACTTAAAAAATTTCCAACTTCCTTCATCTATGCACTCGTAGCATCTCTTTTAACCTTTTTGACTATTACCTTTTTGTTCTTCACAATAATATTGAGGTTGGAATATTTAAATCATGTGGTAAGGAATTTTACTATGATGATTAATAAATGTGAAAAAATTAAGGATATGATAATATATGAGAATATTAAATAGTAATGCCTAGTGTAATTATTTATTTTGTTATGTTATCAATGTAATAAAAATATAATATAAGATATTTTAAAATGGTAATAATTTCATTTGTAATATTGAGTATAAATTTATTGAATTATCATGTGGGGTAAGGAAATTGTAAGTAAATATTAATAGTATGAAAATTAAATAAAAGTCTTATTAGAGAAGTTATCTATTTATCATATGTGTAGAGATGTTTTTTTTTCTTTTAAAATCATAAGGTCCATATTAATTGGTTTAATTTAAATAGGTTAATTAATGATAGAATATTATAATAGGGTCACATGGAACAGTTCTACCTTTGATAATATTAAGGGAGGGGGAAAGTGATTCACGTTCATTAAAAGATTAGGTTTCTAATGAATTATCCTTGTCTTTTGAATTTATGTTGGTAATATGCATAATTAGGAATTAGTTGAATTTATTTTATTCAATAATTATTATCATTGTTATTAGTTTGCCTTGCTAATTTTTTGCTATTAGTGGAGTTGATCGTTATTGCCTGAAATGCACACTTTAGAATTCTCTAGTTTACAACACATGACACTACAGCTTGAGCTTCTTAGGGAGGATGTTATAGTCAACCACATGATGTTTTTTGTTGTAATCCAGGAACACTAAGATTGGGGGTGAATCAGTGTTCTACTAGAATGATCAATTTTAACCTTATTAAAACATGCATTCACCAACCCGTATATCGGTACATATAAGATTGAAAGAAGTAAAGAAATCAATAAGCCAATCACACAAATGAATACCATAACACAAAAAATTATATGTGGAAAAACTCAAAGAGGAGAAACCACGGTGGGATTTGTGACCCACAATATCAATCCACTATCCATATGAAAAGATATTACACAATATGGGGGCATGCACTTGCAGGAAGGCTTACAGCCTAGAGCACATTGCTCATCACAAAAGGAGTCTCACTAACTACATACAAATCCAGGGTACAATCCGGAGAAATGAGTGAACTGCAATGATAGCATCTTCTATGCCTGAATATAGTTCTGGTTAAGGTTTGTCTGTTCTGGTTCTGAAACCCTAAACCCTTACCCAAATAACCTCTTACATAATCAACATTCCTCACATTACAAATATTACTCTCATATTTCTCATACCTCATACATATCTCATTTCACAAACTGACCTATATACCCTTACAATCCTTCATGCCTTATGTCGGCTTACATAGATAATTACAAAATGAATATACAAGTCGGCTCAATACATATATACATAAATATAAAAAATCAATTGCTGATGTCAAATATCCCAAGCGATGTCGGCCTCCAATATCATTATCCTGAATGTGAACCATGTCGGCTTGCAATGTCGGTACCAAAGAATTCCTTCCAACTGGTGAAGATACCTATCGGTGCTGGTGTCAGTGAAGTGTTTGTCAGTAAACAACCAAACCAAAATATGAAAGCTAGAACATGTTGCCATCAATGACAACATATTGAAACCAATCAAATGAGTGTCAATTGTCAACAATCTCCCCCTTTGGCATTGATGGCAACACTCATATGAAAAATGATAATGCTTTCCATTAGTCGGTTTCATCCTGAGACTACTCCCCCTGCTGAATATCCATTTGTGATCATGATCTGAACAAAATACTCCATACCTCCATATCTCCTGGATATTTTTCACCTATACCTCCCCCTTTGACATTAATGCCAAAAATACCAAAAACTGGGACGAAGAATAAAAGACTGTACAAAGAAAATGCCCCAAAATATCTTATCAGAGCTGAATATACTTGAAAATTTCTGGATAGGCCTTCTCCAAAAGCTCTAGATAAATATCCCAACTTGATTTGAATGTGTCGGAAATAGATACAAGTCCATTAAGCATGTGAGCATATGACTCTTTCTCACTAAGCTCTATCGGTGTAGACCTACCAACCAAATCAATGAATTCTTTCTTATGAACACTTAAAGAGTCCAACCGAGGAAACACCAATCCTCTAAGACCTCTAGCTCTCCTAATAATTTTGTATTTTTCCCTTTCAAGAGCTAAAACTTGGGTTTCCAAAACCAAAATCTGACCATCAATAGATGTAGTCAAAGAATTTGTGTCATCAAAAGAATTGACTATACCTACAATCTTCTCCTGAATATCCTTAATCCCTTTATCTATCTCTGTTGTAAGTAGACCTGTGTTGCAACATACTCTATAAATATTAGTACATTGCCTCAATGCATTATCAATAAACTTCAACTTATCATTAATCTCCTTCTTCTCCAACTCAATCATCTGATCAAATGTAGCTATCTTAGCTTGTGTAAATCTCTCCAATGCCAGTCGGTTTGATATCTGCTATAAAGATTGAAAGTACTTAGAAATGTGCTTTCTAATTATTTTGAGCTTGCTAGATGGGCTTGCTCCTTTGTCATATTTGCACTATGGGACAAGTCTATGCAAAATTTGGATAGACTGATCAATAACTCCTTTGTCCATAGATCCTTCCTTCATCATCTTCTATGCAACCATCATCATGAGCTCAATAGAACTCATCTCCGTTATGCTTTTCTATTCAACCTATGAGGTGTCAATTGAAAACAATGATGTGCTCACTATCGGTTCCCTGCTGGATTCCTCTCTCTTCTCCTCTGATGGTTTATTAACTTTTATAGCTTCCTCTTTTGCACCCGTGGCTTCACCACTTGGTGCAGTCTCAGTTACTGTCGATTCCTCCTTATGAACTATATATCTCCTCAACCTGTACATTCTGATCCAGAGGGCTATTGTCCTCAACATTTGTAACTTGTACATTCTTTGAATTTGCCGGTATATCTACATTTTCCAGTATCACCTCTATGTCTTGTACATTAGATTCTACCAGAGGATCTATATCCAATATTTTAATATCCTTCAAATTTGTACCCATTATACATTTACCTTTCCCTTCAACCGGGATGTCTGTAGTATCATTTTTAGCTTTCGGTAAAGTATAAAAACCAGGGTTTACAGCAAAAAATTGAACCCATGCCTTGTGGGTCTCAGCGACTATCTCATTAACCCTGCCTAACATAAGACTAACTATCCTATGCTTGCTGTGAAAGATCTTTGTGTCTACAACCTCAAGAGTCATATCCAACTCCTCTAGAGTAATGGATGCACAAGTAGTTAACAACTCTTGAATCTTTATATGCTTGTCCTCCTCCATAGTTGAAAATCTTCTAGCATTTAATTTTTCATATAATTATGTTGATATTTGATTCTCAATTGCTAACGAGGCTTTCTTATAAATATCCAAATACAATAAAACTGCTTCCTCAACTTCTCTTTGTTCATCATCATCTAAATTCTCATAATAAAATTGTAGATTCTTCAACATACCATCTTTAGTTATTTCATCTACCAATTTTGCACAATTCTTAGGTGGAGTAATAGTTACATTACCAAATACAAGTGCAAGATTTGTGTCATCCATCTTCTTTCTTCTTCTAGTACTAGATGGAGAAGAAGGTGTTTCCTTTGGATCTCTTGTCTTTGTCAGTACCTTGATTGTAACCTTCCTAACTAGTTACTTCTTTGCTTCCTCCTTAGTCTCCTCACCTTTCTTCCTCAATACGCTCTTAAACGCTAAGGGTGTGTCATCATCAGTTCCAGAGTCTAATGGAATAGGCTCAATGAAAACTTCAGGCTCTTTCCTCTTCCTTTTTTTGAAACAACACCTATTAATGCTTTGATGTCTTGAGATACCTGCTCCACAAATTTGCTTGCCTTGCCCTATTGCTTCTCTCTCTTCTTCTGGTTAAAATCACTTTCAACCTCTTGCTTCTTCTATTTTGCAGTACCAAAGTATTTCTCAGCTTCATCAATAGATGCATCAATTAACAACTATGTATAAGCATCCAGAATCTATGCATCAACTTCATAACCCATCTCTTCAATCCAAATCTTTTGAGGTTTGACTGCTTCCATCAAGGTTTCATCTTTCTTAACCATAAAGAAAATCTCATTTGAGTATTTCTCAACAATGTGCTTTGGAACCCTCTCTCTAGAATTCATATCCTTTTGGAATGTCTTGAAGTAACCCCAAACTTTATCATCATTCTGACTACCCAAACTAGCAGTAGATTGTTTCAGTTGTCTTCCTACTAGGATATCAAACGCTCATTGTCTCTCCCCAAAACCAAGAGTTTCATTAATGAAAAATAGCATCAAACAGACAATAAGATTTCCATACAAGAATGTTCCCTTCTTCTCTCATTTTATCTTCCTTAGGTTAATTAAAAATTCATCTAACATCCATCCATAAAGATCTAACTTCTCATTTTCCCTCATGATCTTGTGTGCTGCATAAATGCAAGAGATGGAAACATAATTCAGATGGTTTGATTGAGTTACCTTGTAACCAATGACCATGCTTTCGAACCTGATATCTTTGTCAGTGATAGTACTAACCCTCATTGATTGTCGGTTTGAAATTGCACTGGTGAGTTTGTTAACCCGATCGTTAGAAATCTTCTTCTCTAAACACTGACCAATCTGCGAAAAACCAGCAATGGCCCTGATGGCCTCCTTCGAAATCTTATAAGGTTTTTTCCAACTAGATGAATTCTCCATTCACTCTGCTCAAAACATATCTGAAAATCTCATCTTCAAATTCTGGAATATCCAGAATGCCTGTAAGCCCTAGATCCTCAATATGTTGATACTCGGGCTTGATCTTTCTAGAGTCTCCCATCAACTCACTCATATACATGCTCTTAATATTACTAGTTCCCAAATCCTCAATGTGACAGTTAATGTAAGCTCTGACATCTTCCACATATGCAACTCCTTCTGGGACATGAGAAAATGTGCCAACCGAATCATCCACAGTGGCAATATGTGGGAATTGCTTGAAAATTGGCCTAGGATGGTCCTTAACCTCAACAACAGTAGGATTTGCAATCAAAGTAGGTGCAGAGGATGATCCCACTTCGATGATGAAAGATAAGTACCTGAGAAATAGTTATCGGTGAAAACCCTAAAGAACTGTTCCGCTCGCTTGGTGGAATCGCTCAAGAAGATATTGGATCGCACTAAATCGCCTTATAATCGCTTTGAATCTCTCTTAGTCACTCTGAATGCAAGGTGATTAGAAATTAAGTGAATTCAACCTTTTAACCTCCAAGAAAAACCCTAATCCATCATTGATATGAATCACTGCCGGTGAAAGATATTGGATCTTGGTTGAACATCTCCATGCCAGATAAGCATTTCCAATGTTTGGAACATCTTCCAAAACCTCTTACCGGGGCATAAGCAGTATTATCATGAATTTTGCCTACCCTTAAGGCATCTACCTTAGTTGTCGGATGAGCTTCCTGTCGGTGTAGGAGCAACTTCCTGTACCAGTTGAGTAACCAGAGCATTCCCATTTGCCAATTGATCTTGAGACTTCCTGACCCATTTCTTGATATGATCTTTCTAAATTTCATTAACCTTCTCTTTCCCTTTATCATTTGATCCATCATTTCCAACTGGTGGATTTCTACTTCTATAGAACTAAGCAATGTGTCCAATCTTGTTGCTTGCATAACATGTAACATTGTTCTTTTGAATTGCTTTGCTAAAATCGGTATAATTGTTTGACCTGCACTGATTAGCCATATGTCCAAATTTTCCACATGCATAACATTTAACATTCATTCTATAATCTTTTGTCTTATGACCATATTTATTGCATTTAGAACATTGGCCAAGAGCAGAATCATAGTTTTGATTTTCTCTACTTCTACATTCCCTAGCCATGTGGCTAATTTTTTTACAAACAAAGCATATACCATTAAATTTGTAAGCATTAAGTTGCTTTACTAGTGCCTTTTGGTTTTGATCTTCATTTGCAGTACCAAAGCATTGACCTTGTTCAAATCCAAGCCCACTGGAATCTCCATTCTATCTTTGACTTTTCAGTAATTCACCAACCTAACACATTTCTCAAATTTGTCTTTCAGAGATATAGCAAGATTTTCTTCCTTCTTCTTCTGGTCTTCAATCTCCTTTGACATTATCATAGTTAGGGCTTGCATTTCATTCCTCATGACCATGTTCTCCTGACTCAGCTTCTAACATATTTCATTAAGGGCATCTTTGGTGCAGGGAACCTAACACTCCAAGCATGAAATTTTGGTTTCTTATAAGTTTTTGTGTTGTCTCTCATGATGTAATAATGGACCAACCATTTGGAATGCAATAGAGCCATGGTTGAGTTGTCCAAGCTTTTGGTTGTGTTATTTATGTTCAGGATGCTATCAACCTAGGAAGTTGTAATGATAATGTTGATCACAGGAGTAGTACTCTAAATTAGAGTCATCATGTAATAGGGGTCTATTGTATTGTTTTTAGGTATTATAGGATGTTTGAGGGCCTTTGGGAGTCTTGTAATACACTTGAATGTAAAGTTGTTGAGCAACATTTTGCAACATTTTGCAAAAGTTGCATTTTTGGATGTTGGTGTTGAAAGTTGGTTCAAACAATTGAATCCTGGGCATATAAGCCAAAACAACTTCATTGTACGGGTTGGAGGATTGAGAATGCAAAAACAAGTTTATGAGTTGTAAGGAAATCTTGTTTTCTTCACCATTTTGACAGTTTTTGTTTGTTTTTGTTGCATTGTATGGCCCAATACGGCCTTGACAGAGGGAATTACTTGTAGGTGATGAAAGGTTATTGAATATACTTTTCAATAAGGTATATTAGCAAGTCTAGTTGTTTTTGGTTGTAGATATCTACTCCATTCTCTGGGACTAGGTGTAAAACCCTTGCAAAGTAGGGTTTCAGGGGAAAATGACTCTAACCTGAGCATCCATTGATGGAACCAGTTGAAATCAAGTGGAATGATAGGTTAGGGTCTATACATGTGTCTAGAGTAGGTGTTTGGGTTTTTTCATGCCTTTGTGGAGGAGCTACAATGAAACCCTAGGCTCACTTCTAGGAGTTAGTGAGTTTGGACAACAAAAGATGTGCAAATTCTGAGCACATGTGGATTGGTAGAAGAGAAATGGACCCATGGTTGGAAAGCCCTATGAATGCCCTTAAAGAATCCTCAATTTATTTGAGAAAATGTTTTGATTGGTGAAGGTTTTAAAGAACAAGTTTGTAAGTCACCTGAGTAGGCCAAAACCCTTGAAAATAGGACAAATTTGGTTCCAATACGTGTACGGCGAACCCAGATGCAAATTTGCAATATTGTTTGTAACCTTGAAAAGGGTATCCAAGTCTATAATTTATTTGTGACCTTATTTGGAAATTTTTGAAATGAAGTCCTTAAAACCACCAAGGGAGGGGTAATTGTATTAGGCCTATTTGAGCCCAGTAAAGACAAAGAGAGGTTAGGAAAGCTTGGTGATGGGTGTGAAGGTGATTAAACCTCTAAAAGACTTCAAAGACACTAAGTAAATTAATTTTGAACCCATTGAATGTGGTTGTGTGTTGTGATCCTTGCAGAAGTTGTTCGAGCCTTAGGTGTGGTGTGAAGAGATTGAGGTGGCAACCCTAAAAGGAAGAGTTGATTGAAAGAGATCAGTGGCTATACCTTGGAGGCAAGCCAAAGTGGATCAAACCTTGGAGGTATAAAAAGAAAAACCCCAACCAAGTACCATTGGATGGGCTTGAGGAGTTAGAGGGTTGAGTAAGACAAGAAACCAAGAAGGTGAATAGGATTATCTCCAAGACTCTCTGCATCAGAGTGGTATCAGAGCCACCCTTTTGAAACATTAGTGTATATCAGATTGTGAGGAATCAACAACAAGTTTAATGCCTCCAAAGGCAATGACTCCAGAAGCCATCTAATAGATGGTGGAAGAGATGATAGAAGGATTGAAGGATCAGGAAGGGAGCAAAGGAACTAGAGAAGTTAAGAAGGATAAGTGGAAGGTTAAGACAGAATGGGGAGATGAGATAGATGAAGAAGTGGAAGATGAGGAGGACTAGATAGTAGTAGCCATGCCCCAAGACCAAAAACTATTTTTAGATGCAGTCAAATCCATCTCTAAAGATAACTTGGATGAATTACCCACCTATGGAGGAAATCTCAATGGAGAGGAGCTACTAGATTGGATAGAGGCAGGAGGTAGCAAAGGAGAAAAGAGTCAATGTGGCCAAGTCAAGATTGAGATGATTGGCATTGGTTTGGTGGAATATGATGCAAGAAGAAAGGGTACAAGCTGGCAAGAAAATGGGAGCGTATGAAGATAAGGCTTAAGGCTCAATTCCTACCAGGGGATTATGAAGTTCAAATCCACAAGAGACTGCAAAATTTTAAATAGAGGGAGCTAAATGTCAATACATACACTGAGGAATTCCACAAACTTAGTTTGAGGGATAGGAAGCATGAGAATGAAATGGAGAAATTGGCAAGGTACATGAATGGACTTAGGCAAAACATACAAGATGAAATAAGAATCCTCACACCAGACACTATCCATAAGTGTTTTCAGTTGGCATTAAGGGTAGAGGAAAAGATCAAGAGGAGAAGTGAGAAAAATCAGAAACATAGAGGTGGTAAGAATTTTAGAGGTAGAGGAACCTTTGGCAGAGGGCAGAGTGCTCCAAGAAATGAAGAGTAGAAAAACCAAGAAGGAAGTGGGGACTCACAAAGAGGAACATTTAGAGGATCCCTTAGAGGAAGAAGCAATTTTAGGTGCAGGTTTGGAAGCTCAGGAAGAGGAAATACAGTCTTCACCGGCAGGTGCTATCACTGCAATCAAGTTGGACATACCATGAGTAGGTGCCCAGGAAAAGCCTCGGGTTCAACAAGCTCATACATGGGTGAAAGAAGGACTCAGTTGGTGCAAGAGGAGGATACTTAGAGTGTGACTTCTCCAATTAGTAAGGCACGACCAGTGATAGATGGAGAAAATCTGATGATGAGAAGAACAATGCTCAAGAGCCAACACAAAGGAAATGCTTATTTAGGACCACTTGTAAGTCACATGGGAAAATTTGTAAGGTGATTGTGGAATCAAGTTCCACAAAGAACATTGTCTCAGTTGAAATGGTGGATAAGCTCAAACTAAAAAGACTACCACATCTCACTCCCTATAAGGTGTCATGGCTCAACCAGGGTCAACATGTCTTAGTTGATGAACAAGAATGGGTGGACTTTGAAATTGGTGGATATAAGGACAAACTACTATGTGACATATTGCCTATGGATGCCCTCCATTTTCTCTTTGGCCGTCCATGGCAATATGATGTGAAAGCCTTTCATGATGGAGAAAGGAATAGTTACCTCATCACCAAGAATGGGAAGAAGTACCAAATGGATCCATTACCTGATCCAAAGTAGGAAAAGCAAGTAGGATCAAGTGTGATGCTGATGAGAGGTAAAGAGTTCCTTAAGGTGTTAAAGAAAGAAGGTCAGCAGGGCCATGCTATAGTGTTGAAGCCTAAAGATGAAGCTAAGGCAGATCCAATGAGTGAAGTTCCTCAAGAAGTGCAAGGGATACTAAATCAATATGCAGAAGTTATAGGGGATGATATTCCTGATTCTTTGCCTCAAATGAGAGATGTAAATCATCAAATAGATTTGATACCAAGGGCAAATCTGCCTAACAAAATTGCTTATAAAATGACACCTAGTCAAAATGAAGAGATCTCCAAACAAGTGCAAGAACTCTTTGACAAAGGGTTTATCAAAAAGAGTATGAGTCCATGTGGTGTACCTACTATGCTAGTGCCTAAAAAAGGAGGAAAATGGAGGATGTACACCGACTCAAGAGAAATCAATAAGATCACTATAAGATATCAGTTTCCCATGCCAAGGATTGAGGACCTATTGGAAAATCTAGGTGGAGCAAGCTACTTTACAAAGGTGGACTTGAAATCTAGTTATCATCAGATAAGAATCAGATCTGGTGATGAATGGAAGACAACCTTTAGAACCAATGCAGGCCTATATGAGTGGTTGGTGATGCTTTTTGGTCTCACCAATGCACCTAGTAACTTCCAAAGGCTCATGAATGAAGTCTTAGTTGAGTTTATTGGTAAATTTGTTATAGTGTATCTTGATAAAATTTTGGTCTTCAACAAGTCCAAGGAGAAACACCTTAAGCATGTGAAGATGGTCTTGAAGAATTTGAAGGAGACTCAACTCAAAATCAACCTTGAAAACTATGAGTACTTGAAAACAGAGTTAGTTTACCTTGGCTTTGTTATTTCACAAGGTTGCTTAAAGATGGATCCAAGTAAAGTAGATGCAATACTTAATTGGCCTACACCTAGGGGCATAAGTGATGTTAGAAGTTTTCATGGAATGGTTGTTGGCATTACAATAAGTTTGTTGGTATGATGATATTGAGAAGGTTGTTGAAGATTGATGGTATAATTGATAAAGGATGATTACTATCTTAACAATACTATTTTGTCATTGATGTCAAGCAATTGATTTTCTGATTTAGTATGATGTTGCCATATCTTAAAGAGTATGTTTTGATGAGTATAAAGATGTCGGTAAGTGACATAGAAAGAATGTGAAAATGAAGGGGAGTAATAAGTTATTCAATGGGAAACTATTACCAAGTTAGATAGTGATGAGATTATGATATTATGATTGTTTTGATATCCTATATATGTGTATTCGAAGACTGAATAAGAAGGAGAAAAGATTTCATGCAATAGAATGAGTAAAGGTTTGAAACTATTCTATTTTACCAAGCAGGGAGCCAGTCAGTATACTCCAAGGTTATAGGTGTTGATTAAAGAAGAAAGAAGTCACTGAGCGTTGTCAACAAGCAAAGATATCGAGTAAAGTTCAGAATTAACCGAGTATCTACCGAGCAGTAACAGAATGCATTGGATGAATAAATACATTATTAAATGAAGGATGCCAATGAGATGGAGATTTATAGAAGATTGGAATGTCATGCAAGAAGTTTGTTAAGGATCAATGACAATGAAAATTCAAGAGTTAGATCTACAACACAGATTGAACGGTCATAACCGAGCACAAGTACCAAGGAAGGAATACAAGTTTCGAGGCAAGATAAAACATTTTTCAGTTCGAAGGATTCAATAAACCTAGTCAAGTTTGAAGATCTGATGGCTAAGATTAATCATGGGAAATGTGATTAAGGAGATTAAGCAGTTAGGTATTGCTTATAAATAAAGAAAAGTTGATGAACAAAGTATGTGGGCAAATAGAAGAGTAGTGATGCTGCAGAGGTGATTACCGAGTATAGAAGATTGAAGATCTGATTGAAGAACATAGTGAGAAGCCCAGCAAGGAGGAAGATAAGTCTTATGACAAGATTATTTTGAGCAAATAGAGTCCACTATAACATTTCAGATGTGAAGTTGCAAATATATTTTATTACTGTTATTTATTTTTGTAAGTGACAGGAAATCTCTTAACCGAGTGGACCTAACAGTCTTATTTGTAAATCCTCTAGCAAGGTAACATTCTAATTGAGTGTTTGAAATCCTTTGACAAGGTCACTTCTAACAAAGTGCAAGATTCTGATAGATCTGAGGGAAATCCCTTGACCGGGTCACATCTAGATATGTGTTTATGTAATCTTTAACAGGATTGGCTTTTAACCTAGCATACTCTAGAAGAGTATATTTTCTTTGTGGGTCTGAAATCCCATAGTGGTTTTTCTCTATTAGGGTTTCCACGTTAAATCTGATGTTAAATGTGTTTTGATGTTTCAATTTTATCAATTTATAAGTTTTAATGATTTACAATCATAGTTGCATATCAAGTAAGTTCTACCGAGGTTGAATCTAATTAGAATATTGAATTGTGAGTTTATCTGATTCACCCCCCCCCCATTCATTTAGGTAACAATTGGTATCAAAGCTAGAACTCTGAAAGAAAAGTTTAAAGGAACTTGAGGCAAGATCCAAAGATGTATAAAAGGGATGCACCAAAGTTGAACAAGTCAAGTTTCACCACATGGCAAAAAAGAATGAAGCTGCGCTTATCAAGAATTGGAGAATATGCAATATATTATCTGGAGAATGATTACACTGCACCTAACACCTACCCTATGACAATGGAAGAAATAAAGGCAAAGCAAGAATGTATTCAAGCAATGATTGAAATAACATCAACATTGACCGACTCAGAGTTTAATGATCTACAAGGTTGTAATGATGCCAAAGCTATGTGGAATAAGCTTACATCTATGTATCGTGGTGATGAACATGTTCAAAGAGCAAAAGTAGACAGTCTAAGAGGACAACTTGAATCCATGAGAATGAATGAAGGTGAGAACATAATCCAATACAGTACAAGGTTAAAGGAAACTGTCTTTCAAATCAAAGGAGCAGGAGGAACTATTGAAGAAAAGGATGTAACAAGTAAGTTGCTGAGAACACTTCTACCTACTTATGCCATTCGAGTCTCTATAATTAATGAATTAAGGTCTGTACCAAACATGCCAGTCTCTTTGGATGCTACTATCAATAAGCTACATGCTTTTGAGCTAAGTAACTTTGATAACAGTGGGTCTTCGGTAAACAAAGTTGAATCTGCATTCAGTTGAATCACAGTGGAGCAAGTAAGAGATTTTGCAAAAACATGGAAGAAGTACACAAACTATATGAGGAAATCAGAAAGCAAGAAGAGTTTGAAGCATTATTGGCCAGAAGGTTACCGAGAGGCAAAGGTAAGTATAAAGGAAAGTTACCTTTAAAATGTTTTAACTATGATAAAATTGGACATATGGCTTCTAACCGTCCTGACAAAGAATCTAGTGAAAAGAGAGAATACCAAGATGATAGACAGAAAGACAACCAATACAGAGGGCACCGAGACTTCAGAAGGAGAGATAGAAAGACATGCCTAGTAGCTGATGATAAATCTGATGGGACTGAGACAGAGGAAGTTGTATATGTGGCTATCAAAGATGGATAAGATGAAGAAAGGTATGAAGAAAAAGCCTTAATATCACACATAAATAATAATGATTCTTGGATCATAGATAGTGGATGCTCACATCACATGAGAGGTGATAAACACAAGTTTGTTAAATTAGAAGATTATGATGGAGGTTATGTAAGATTTGGTAATGATGCACCATGTCCCGTGAAAGGTAAAGGATCTATCACACTTCTTGACAATGCTAAATGTGATGATGTATATTGGGTTGAAGGTCTGAAATATAATTTGTTGAGTGTAGCACAGCTAAACAATACAGGATACCGAATAGAATTTTAGAAAGGAATTGTCAAAGTTCCCGACAAACATGGAAAGTTGGCTGCTACCGGGACTCAAACAAGAGGTAATACATTTCATCTTGACTCAACTCTGACCAATTGTCTGTATGCAAAAATAGAAGATATCTGGTTATGGCATAAAAGGTTTTGTCATGTAAATTTTGATAACCTGATCAAAATAAGTAAGAAGCACTAAGTAAGAGGTCTACCGAGCTTGGAAAAAACCTGAGAATGCAATATGTCGAGGATGCCAGATGGGTAAGATGACAAAATCAAGCTTTACAAGTAAGTCTTACACTTCTAAAGGAATTTTAGATCTTGTGCACACTGATCTTTGTGGTCCTATGAAAGTTCAAAGTTATTATGGTGATAAATACTTCATATTATTTGTGGATGATTACTCAAGGATGATGTCAGTTATGTTTTTAAAAGAGAAATCAGAAGCCTTTCAAATGTTCAAATGGTATAAGGCAAGAGTTAAAAAAGAAACAGGAAGATAGTTGAAATGTCTAAGATCTGATAGAGGAGGAGAGTTCTTTTCAGATGAATTTAACCTATTCTGCAATGATCATGGTATAAAGAGACAATTGTCTTCACTGACAACACCACAACAAAATGGGATAGCTAAAAGAAGAAACAGATCAATTGTAGATTGTGCCAGAACTTTGATGATAGAAAAGAGAGTACCTCAAATATTTTGGAGAGAAGCAATAAGCACTACAGTTTACACCCTGAACCAAGTACAACTGAAGAAAGGAACTATGAAGACACTGTATGAAATTTGGTATGACAAGAAACCAAATGTAAGTTATTTTAAAATATTTGTAAGTAGATGTTATGTTCACAAAGATGATAGAAATGGAAAATTTGATCAGAAAAGCGAGGAAGGAACATTTCTTGGTTATTCCTCTAGGAGTAAAGCATTTAAATGTCTGATCAAATCATCTAACAAAATAGTGGAAAGTGCAAATGTGAAAATTGATGAATTTGCAGAAAGGAATTATGAAGAGTTTGTATATGTACAACCAAGAAGTCTTACCAAGAAAACTGATGAAGAAAATACTCAGTTACCGAGTGATGAAGAAGATCATATAGAGCCTACCGAGCCTATATTAGCAAAATATGTCAAAAGAAATCATGCATCAAGTCAGATTATAGGAGATAAGGATGCTCCAGTGATGACAAGGAACAAATTGAGATAGAACACATGTCTAATATCTGAGTTTGAACCGAGGATAGTAAAAGAGGCATTAAGCAATGAAGATTGGGTGAATTCTATGACAAAAGAGATTGAACAAGTCATGAAAAATGAAACATGGACATTGGTCCCAAGACCAAAATAGAAAAATGTAATCGGTACAGAGTGGATTTTCATAAATAAGCTAAATGAAAAAGGTGAGGTCATTCAGAATAAAGCAAGGCTAGTTTGCAAAGGTTATGCTCAAGAAGAAGGAATAGACTATTGTGAGACTTTTGTACCTGTGGCAAAACTTGAGGGAGTGAGAACATTGTTGGCATATGCTGCTTACAAAAATTTCAAGGTATATCAAATGGATGTTAAATCTGCATTTTTGAATGGTATACTAGAAGAAGAAGTCTATATTGAATAGCCTGAAGGATTTATTGAAGAGAAGAATAAAGATCCGGTATGTAAGTTGAACAAAGCTTTATATGGCATAAAGGAAGCACCTAGAGCATGGTATGAAAGGTTGCATTCTTACTTAATCAAGATTGGATTTATGAGGACTAGTGAAAACAACATGTTTATGAAGAATGATGAGGATAACAGAATACTAATTTCAGCCATATTTGTTGATGATATTATTTTTTGTGGAAATGATTCTTTATGTAAGAACTTTGGAAATGAAATGTGCAAATAATTTGAGATGTCATTAATCGGTGAAATAAAGTATTTTATAGGTTTACAAATACTGCAAATGATAAATGGGATTTTCATTACTCAATCCAAGTATATAAAGGAAATCTTTAAGAAATTTGGAATGGAGGATACTAAACCTGTAAGTACTCCTATGACTACTAATTGTAAACTATCAAAGAATGATGAATCTAAATTTGTTGATGAGACACTTTACCAATCTATGATTGGAAAGTTGCAATATGTAGTTCACAACAGGCCTGATATAGCACATGTAGTAGGTATAGCTGCAAGATTTTCTGCAGATCCCAAAGAAACCCATATGACAGCAATCAAGAGAATTTTCAGATGCTTAAGACGCGCTGAAGGTTATGGTTTACTATATAAAAAGAGGAATGATTTTGACTTAAAAGTCTATATTGATGCTGATTGGGCAGGAAATATTGATGACAGGAAAAGCACAAGCGGTGGAGCTTTCTTTTTGGGAGAAAGACTAGTGAGTTGGCTTAGCAAAAAACAAGGATGCATTTCACAGTCAAGAGCTGAAGCTGAATATGTCACTGCAGCGTTGAATTGTACCAATATAGCATGGATCAAACAACTGTTGGAAGGTATGAATGAGACAGTTACCGAGCCAATAACTATATTTTGTGATAATACAGGTGCTATTAACATTTCAAAGAATCTGGTAATGCACTCTAAGACAAAGCATATTTCTATAAAGTATCATTATCTAAGAGAAGAAGTTCAAGAAAAGAAAGTTGTGTTGGAATATGTTAGCACAAAGGAACAAATAGCAGACATCTTCACAAAGCCACTACCAAGGGACACTTTTGAGTATCTCAGAAGTAAGTTAGGGGTCCTACCCCTATCTAGTATTCACTGACAGAGTTCAGTGAAAGCATCATTTCTATGACTCTACAAAATACTATTTGTGAGTTGATGCTGATTTACACACTTTAGGAGGTTGTCTAAAGTTGTGCAGGAAACAGTGAATGAAGACAAGATGCTCTGATTGAGACTGAGATGATACATTTGTATATGTTTTAACAGCAAGGAAATTACTTCAAAGGGGAAGTAATCATGGATTAGTTTTACTTTTGGCATTGTTGTCAAAGGGGGAGAAGATTACAGGAGAAGTTTACAGCTCAAGGATAACAAGAGAAGAATAACAGCAGTTCAAATCAATTGGAATAAATCAAGTTGGTATTGCCATCAATTCCAAAGGGGGAGATTGTTGGCATTACAATAAGTTTGTTGGTATGATGATATTGAGAAGGTTGTTGAAGATTGATGGTATAATTGATAAAGGATGATTACTATCTTAATAATATTATTTTGTCATTGATGTCAAGCAATTGATTTTCTGATTCAGTATGATGTTGCCATATCTTAAAGAGTATGTTTGGATGAGTATAAAGATGTTGGTAAGTGACACAGAAAGAATGTGAAAATAAAGGGGAGTAATAAGTTATTCAATGGGAAACTATTACCGAGTTAGAAAGTGATGAGATTATGATATTTTGATTCTTTCGATATCCTATATATGTGTATTCGAAGACTGAATAAGAAGGAGAAAAGATTTCATGCAATAGAATGAGTAAAGGTTTGAAACTATTCTATTTTATCGAGTAGGGAGCCAGTTAGTATACTCCAAGGTTATTGATGTCGACTAAAGAAGAAAGAAGTCACCGAGCATCATCAACAAGCAAAGCTACCAAGATAGTAACCGAGACAAATACAAAATGTCTACTGAGTAAAGTTCAAAATTAACCGAGTATCTACCGAGTAGTAACAAAATGCATTGGAAGAATAAATGCATTATTAAATGAAGGATGCCAATAACCTGGAGATTTATTGAAGATTGGAATGTCACGCAAGAAGTTTGTTAAGGATCAACAACAATGAAAATTCAAGAGTTAGATCTACAGCACAGATTGAATGGTCATAACCAAGCACAAGTACCAAGGAAGGAATACAAGTTTCAAGGCAACATAAAATGTTTTTCAGTTCGAAGGATTCAATGAATGTAGTCAAGTTTGAAGATCCGATGGCCAAGATTAATCATGGGAAATGTGATTAAGGAGATTAAACGGTTAGGTATTTCTTATAAATAAAGAAAAGTTGATGAACAAAGTATGCGGGCAAATAGAAGAGCAGTGATGCTACAGAGGTGATTACCAAGTACAGAAGATTGAAGATCTGATTGAAGAATAGAGTGAGAAGCCCAGCAAGGAGGAAGATAAGTCTTATGACAAGATTATTTTGAGCACATAGAGTCTGCTATAACATTTCAGATGTGAAGTTGCAGATATATTTTATTACTGTTATTTATTTTTGTAAGTGACAGGAAATCTCTTAACCAAGTGGACCTAATAGTCTTATTTGTAAATCCTCTAGCAAGGTAACATTCTAATTGAGTGTTTGAAATCCTTTGACAAGGTCACTTCTAACAAAGTGCAAGATTCTGATAGATCTGAGGGAAATCCCTTGACCGGGTCACATCTAGAAATGTGTTTATGTAATCTTTAATAGGATTGGCTTTTAACCTAGCATACTCTAGAAGAGTATATTTTCTTTGTGGTTCTGAAATCCCACAGTGGTTTTTCCCTATTAGGGTTTCCACGTTAAATTTGGTGTTAAACGTGTTTTGATGTTTCAAGTTTATCAGTTTATGAGTTTGAATGACTTACAGTCATAGTTGCATATCAAGTAAGTTCTACCGAGGTTGAATCTGATTAGAACATTGAATTGTGAGTTTATCTGATTCACCCCCCCCCCCCCCTCTCATTTAACTAATAATGGCATCTTTTTATAGGAAGTTTGTGAGAAACTTTAGCCATGTTTGTGCTCCTATACTCAACACCATTAAAGGAGTGATTAAATGTCACTTTAAGTAGATAGAGGAAGCCAATAAGGGGTTTGAAATGTTGAAAGCTAAGATAGTAGAGCTGCCAACCCTTAGATTGCCTAATTTCAATCAATTGTTTACAGAAGAATGTGATGCTAGCCAAAGGGCAATTGGGGTAGTTTTAAGCCAAGAAGGACATCCTACAGCATTCTTCTCAGAGAAGTTAAATGAAGCTAAGAAAAGATAGTCCACATATGACTTGGAGTTGTATTCCATGGTACAAGCATTGAAGAAGTGGCATCATTACTTGCTGCCCAAAGAGTTTGGAGTTTTCACTGACAACCATGCCCTTAGTTTCCTCAATGGGCAAGAGAAGTTGAACCAAAGACACCTAAAGTGGGTTGAATACCTACAATCCTATACCTTCACTATTAAAAAAAAAAGGGCACAACAAATAAGGTAGTTGATGCATTAAGTAGGAGAGTCATGACTATGTAGGAGATACAATTGCAAAGTGTGGGATTGAATGAGTTAAAAAACCTCTATAAGGATGATAAAGATTATGCAGAAATATATGTTGTTTGTACTAATTTTTCTAGCACCTCACATGTCTCTTATTCAGAATATATGATACATGAGGGTTTGTTGTTCAAAGGACATCTTCTTTGCATACCCCAATGTTCTATGAGACAAAATATTATCCAAGAAAAGCATCAAGGATGTCTAGGAGAGGGAATGTTTGAGTATGGATTTTGTGTTAGGCTTACCAAGAACTCCAAGGGGATTTGATAGTGTGTATGTAGTGGTAGATAGGTTCAGAAAAATGGCACATTTTATACCTTGCAAGAGCACCAATGATGCCACCTACATTGCAGGACTCTTCTTCAAGGAGATAGTCAGAATTCATGGCCTTCCAATTAGCATAGTTAGTGATACAGATGTGAAGTTTTTAAGCCACTTTTGGAGGACACTTTGGAGAAAGTTTGGCACCAAGTTATCCTTTTCATCTGCCTATCATCCTAAATTAGATGGTCAAGAAGAGGTAGTTAACATATCATTGGGTAATTTTCTAAGATGTCTTACAAAACAACATGGGCAGACTTGGGATTTGGTACTCGGTCAGGTAGAATATGCATACAATGACTCACTGAACTGAAGAACAGGTAAAATTCCCTTTGAGATAGTGTATGGATTTCATCCTAGGGCCATACTAGAGCTCAAAGATCTCAGTTCTATGGCACCTAAGAGTGTACAAGTTGAGAATTTTGTAGAAGGTATCAAAGAAGTGCATGATAAGGTAAGGCAAACCTTACAAAAAAATTCCAAGCAATATAAGGTGAATGCTGATAAAAAAAGAAGGAATGTGAAATTCAAAGTTGGAGACTTAGTATTATCATACCTAAGGAAGGAGAGACTTCCAAAAGGGCAGCCTACCAGGCTAATGATGAAGAAGATTGGACCTCTCAAGGTGAGTAAAAATATGGACATAATTCATATGAAGTTGAACTCCCTCCCACCTTGGGTATTTATCCTATATTTAATGTATGTGATCTATATCCATACAAGGTAGAGTCACAAACAAATTAGTTGGATACTTCATTAAAGGGTAATCAAGATTGGGTGAGGGATTTGCCACGAAGCCAACCAGTCAAGTTGGAAAGTATCTTGGACACCAGGGTAGTAAAGAAGACAAGGAAAGGAGTCTAAAAGAATTATCTTGTAAAATGGGAAGGGTTACTTGATTCAGATGCTATGTGGATGTCAGAATCAGATATCCTTCAACATGGAGTTGAAATTGCAGACCTCTTAACTCAAAGGACTTGAGTTCTTTGTCCCGGGGGAGTATGATGCAGGGCACCTAACACTCCAAGCATGCAATTTTGGTTTCTTATAAGTTTTTGTGTTGTCTCTCATGATTTAATAATGGACCAACCATTTGGGACTTAGTAGAGCCATGGTTGAGTTGTCCAATCTTTTGGTTGTGTCATTTGTGTTCAGGATGCTATCAACCTAGGAAGTTGTAATGATAATGTTGATCACAGGAGTAGTACTCTAAATCAGAGTCATCATGTAATAGGGGTCTATTGCATTGTGTTTACGTATTATAGGATTTTTGAGGGCCCTTGGTATTCTTGTAATACACTTGAATGCAAAGTTGGATCCTAAGTGACAAAAAATGTAAAGTTGTTGAGCAACATTTTGCAACATTTTGCAAAAGTTGCATTTTTGGATGTTGGCATTGAAAGTTGGTTCAACCAACTGAATCATAGGCATATAAGAAAAAAAAAACTTCATTGTATGGGTTGGAGGATTGAGAATGCAAAAACAAGTTTATGAGTTGTAAAGAAATCTTGTTTTCTTCACCGTTTTGACAGTTTTTGTTTGTTTTTGTTGCATTGTACGACCTAGTACGACCTTGACAGAGTGAATTACTTGTAGGTGATGAAAGGTTATTGATTCTACTTTTCAATAAGGTATATTAGCAATTCTAATTGTGTCTGGTTGCATAGATCTACTCCATTCTTTGGGACTAGATGTAAAACCCTTGCAAAGTAGGGTTTAAGGGGAAAATGACTCTAACCTGAGCATCCATTGATGGCACCAGTTAAAATAAAGTGGAATGATAGGTTAGGGTTTGTACATATTTCTATAGTAGGTGTTTGGGTTTTTGCAGGACTTTGTGGAGGAGCTACAATGAAACCCTAGGCTCACTACTAGGAGTTAGTGAGTTAGGATAGGAGAAGATGTGCAAATTCTGAGCACATCTGGATTGCTAGAAAAGAAATGGACCCATGGTTGGAAAGCCCTGTGAATTCCCTTAAATAATCCTTAATTTATTTGAGCAGATGTTTTGACTGGTGAAGGTTTTAAAGAACAAGTTTGTAAGTCACCTAGTAGGCCAAAACCCTTAAAAATAGGACCGATTTGGTTCCCATATGTGTACAATGAACCTAGATGCAAATTTGCAATATTGTTTGTAACCTTGAAAAGGGTATCCAAATATATAATTTATTTGTGGCCTTATTTGGGAAGTTTTGAAACTAAGTCCTTAAAACTACCAAAGGGAGGGCTAATTGTATTAGGCCTATTTGAGCTTGGTAAAGACAAAGAGAGGTTAGGAAAGCTTGGCGATGGGTGTGAAGGTGATAAAACCTCTAAAAGAATTCAAAGACACTAAGTAAATGCATTTTTAACCTATTGAATGTGTTGGTGTGTTGTGATCCTTGCAGAATTTGTTCGAGCCTTAGGAGGGGTGTAAAGAGATTGAGGTGGCAACCTCAAAAAGAAGAGTTGACTGAAAGAGATCAATGGCTATACCTTGGAGGAAAGACAAAGTGGATCAGACCTTGGAGTTCTAGATGTAAAAACCCCCAACCAAGTACCATTGGATGGGCTTGAGGAGTTAGAGGTTGAGTAAGACAAGAAACCAAGAAGGTGAATAGGATTAGCTCCAAGACTCTCTGCATCAATCTTTCTCTTCATTATCCTAATTTTGCAAAAGTTCCTTTCTCCTAGCTTGAATAGATGATAGCCTCTCCTATAGGATAAGAATGAATTCCTGAGTAGAATTCAATTCATCTTGTAACTTCAAATTCTTCATCCTTTCAACATCATAATCTTCAAGTGCTACCTCAAGTTGTCTTTCCAAACTCATATCCATGGGTTTCGGATTTAGGATCTCCCTCAAGCTGTTAAACTTTCTTTGAGGCACAATGCTTTGATACCAATTGTTGGAACCCAAGAACACTAAGAGGGGGGGTGAATCAGTGTTCTACCAGAATGATCAAATTTAACCTTATTAAAACATGCATTCACTAATCGGTATACCGGTACATATAAGATTGAAAGAAGTAAAGCAATCAATAATCCAATCACACAAATGAATACCATAACATAGAGAATTATATGTGGAAAACCTCAAAGAGGAAAAACCACGATGGGATTTGTGACCCACAATATCAATCCACTGGCCATATGAAAAGATATTACACAATATGGGGACTTGCACTTGCAGGAAGGCTTACAACCTAGAGCACACTTCTCATCACAAAAGGAGTCTCACTGAATACATACGAATCCATGCTAAAATTTGGAGAAATGAGTGAACTACAATGATAGCATCTTCTATGCCTGAATACAGTTCCAGTTAAGCTTTGTTTGTTCTAGTTCTAAAACCCTAAACCCTTACCGGAATAACCTCTTACATAATCAACATTCCTCACATTACAAATATCACTCCCATATCTCTCATACCTCATACATCTCTCATTTCACAAGCTGACCTATATACACTTACAATCTTCCATGCCTTACGTTGGCTTACATAGATAATTACAAAATGAATATACAAGTCAGCTCAATACATATATACATAAATATCAAAAATCAATTGTTGATGTCGGATCTCCCAAATGATGTCGGCCTCCAATACCGGTATCCTAAATGTGAACCATGTCGGCCTACAATGCTGGTAACCAAAGAATTCCTTCCAACTGGTGAAGATACCTCCCAGTGTCGGTGAAGTGTCTGCCGGTAAACAACCAAACCAAAATATGAAAGCTGGAACATGTTGCCATCAATGACAACATATTGAAACCAATAAAATAAGTGTCAATTGCCAATAGTTTTTAAGTGGGTCACACCTGTCAAGTATGTGTCTTCGAGTGTTTCTATTTTTCTATCCAACATGTGATAGTCATGATTTCCTTTACTGGTGATAGTAGTCCCTTATAATTGCATGACCTAGTACTCCCTCATGATTTTATTGGATTGGTATCAAGTCATCAATAAGATTTAGGGCTTCGTCCCTATTTCACCTAAGTGGATGGCAGTCGACGAGAGAAATATCTGGGGTATGAGGCCCTAGAAAGAGTTGCATACCAAATTTTGTTTTTCTATTTAAGTCAAACTACAAAGTCTCTGTGCATTCACATAGGAAAGGCCTTCTGCAATGATCCCTTGAGACTATAGGTCCAGCCATTAGGTCTGTCTCTTCTAAGTTGTCTGGTCTTATCAGTCTTCCTAGGTTATATGTTTACCCTTGCAAGTACATTGGTGGATGTTTGACCCAGTTAAAGCTATCATATGGTATAACCTGTTGAGCTCTTATCTAACAATTGATATATCTCATGTGTGCATCTAGAAATGTAGATTTGAGTGCAGGAATGTTCGGCAGGTCGAGTCAGGTTCTAAACCAGGAAAATAAATCTCTGGTGTGAAGAGACAGGTTTGTTACTTGAGTGTTGCTTAAATCAAGACGCATTATGTTATAGTGTGTATAATCATAACCTATTAGTAATATTGTAATGTGTGATTGTTTTAAATAAAATTTGTTGCTACTGTTAGTGTCATATGTATGTCTATCCGGTTTAAGGAATGGATTAATAATGTGGTAATTAATATTGGTAGTAGATTATGATGTTAGAAATGAGAAAGTGACTGGGATTATAAACATTTGTTATTGATGCTTTAAAATGAACCTAATGGGGTTAATTGGTTGCTGCATTGATGAAGATCGTATTTATTATAGATAGATTAGAAATGATCTTGCATATGTGTATGGAAAGAATAATTGATACTAGAAGTAGTGTGCATTGGGTTAGTTGTAATTATGATGTTGTTGCTTATGGTTAGTAGTGAAATAAATGGCATCAAGATTCCCTAGGGAAGATAGATTTTATGTTGAGTTTTATTTCTGTTGGCGTATCATGTTTGGTGATTTTGTTCATGATGGGCAATGGTAATCATGTTAATGGATGATAGATGCATAGTAGTGGATTATGTGGTATTAGTAGATGTTCTTAAAAAAAAAATTATCTCTGTTTGCATGTTAGTTGCTTAATTTCTCTAGGTTATTTTGGCAGACATTACATTTGGTATCGGAGCACAAGTTGCAACACTGGGATCTTTGGTCGAGTATTTTATCTTTATTCTTGTATGGTGTGTTGTCGTAATAAGTCATTAACTATGGTTATGGTCTTCCTTAACACATGCTAGTGAAAGAATATTTTACTTAATGCTCCCTTTCTTTTCCCTAATTAAAGTGTCCAACTTCGTATGTAATAAAACCTTGTGTATACATCTATAATGATAATAATTTATTATTCGATTTGAACTACATAAAGGGATTCTAACATATAATTAAACGCAAAAGATAGTATCAATATGATGAATGAACATGTTTATAGATTAGAATGGAATTGTAATAACTTCTTATGTAAAATGCCATTTACATGATTAGGCTGCTTATCTCATGAATGGAATCTTGAATGGATGAAATTTGTTTGTATAGAACTAATCTTGTTGTATGTTCCTAAGTTTTCTAGTTATGTTTATTAAATCTTAGAAATCTCATGGAAGGTTATATTTGTGTTCCCTATCAAAACTTGAAGTATATAGCATAGGGTAGTGGTTGCATTGTTTTATAAAGATTGTGTACTTAGAGAATTTAATTATCCTCGTATGGCCGTACTTGATTTGGTATATACACATTATTCGATAAATTGATAGCTCACTCTCTTTTCCTCTTCTCTCTATCTAGATATTTTATTAGTGGATATGAAACTTGGGAATATAAGTTGACTTGTATATGTTGAAAATTAGTTGATTAGAATGGATCTTATGTGAGGAGAACAAGTTCTTGCATTGTATTCATGATCATTTTAATATAGAATATTTGATGGAATGTTGTATTCCTTGATGATATTGTAAAAGAGTGTGTATGTAAAACTTGAATCCTTCTTTCATGTCTTATTGACTTGAGTAATGGTTGGCTTAAACCTTGAAAAGAACCTGTATGCCTTTGATGAAATACGGATGTTGTAGTTGATAACTAATTATGAAAGCCAATGGTGTTACCTTTTTCCTCGTGAGTGGAAAGAATGTTCCTGTAGTCACACAAATCTGTCCAGCTTAATTAAATAAATATTTGATATTTATTTGATTAAAAATCCACTAGCCATCAATTAATTAAATTAATATTTAATTAATTCATCCCCAAACATTCTTCTATTAATTAAATAAATTATTCAATTTATTTTAATTAATTCATTAAATCAAATTCAAATCAATTAAATAAATAAAATCTATTTGTTTAATTAAATCCCCCTATTCCTCTTCTAAATAAATTAAATAAAAATATTTATTTAAATCATTATCCCCCCCCCCCCACTTGCATTTTCCTACAAATGCAACTTGCACACATTTATTGAAATAAATGAATTTTTATTTTAAATAAAATCCTATTTTCCCTCACCCACCAAATCCACTTGCAAAATCTAATCCCCTTCTAGATTCTTCTAACCCCTTCCTAATTAGCCTAATCCATCTCCTAATTATTGTCACATTCCTAAGCAAAATGGAGTCACTTCTCAAAGACTCCAAAGTCTTTGAAAAACATTTAATGTTTTGTGTGTTCAACAAATTAACCCCCAAAGTCTTCCAAGACCACTAATGGCTCTTACATGACCATTTATGGCTCTTAAATGACCATTTATGGTTATTTCAAACTTGTCCCCCCAAACATTTATTGTTTTGACCATATTCATCCATTTCACATTTGCACAAGAGTTTATCCATTGGATAAAAGCTTTATTCTTTGAATAAAGAGTTTATTCATTCAACCAACCTTGACTTTAACTTCCAAAGTCATATCAAGCATTTAATGCTTATTCCCTCCCCTCTCAACCTATCTCACATTGACACTTGTCATCCTGGGATTGGGTTGAAAGCCCTCACATGGATTTGAAATCATTCAATCCTGACCCTTATTGAGATTTCTCAATCTCAACCATCCATTGCTCCATTTTTCCTATAAATAGAGCCCATTTCTTCATAATCCAAATCCTAAAAACTTGTATGCATTTAAGCTATAGACATTTTAAAAGAGCATTTTAGCATAATTAACTCATGTATTGTCATCTTGGATAAAATAAATCATTTTAGTATCAATAGCATAGTATTTTCATTTCATATTTGGAGCACAATACTACAATCTCAATCCTCCATAAGCATCCATAGTGCAAAAAGCTGCTGAGAGCTACACTATTTTGGAACTTGTAGAGGAGAGGAACAAGGGAGAAAGAGTTAAGAGCATGTTAGGAGGTATTTGGAGATGCCTCATCATATCTGCTTCTTTATTTAAATATGCTTTCATGTTTTTAGTGTCTCTCTTGGTATGCCTATTTAGATTAGTCTTCGATTGAATAACGCTAACGATTTTATTGTGTGTCTTGTGTTGTTTTTCTTGTAGACTAACCTTGTCCATTTTGCAGGGCATCATTTGGTGAACCCGACGTGAATCGAAACACCAAAAAAATATCATCTTTTTAGCAAACTAACATGTCTGAATGTTGAAAAATGTCACACAGGTTGCGCTTTGGCGCTATTGAACACGTTCTAGCGCTACCGACACTTTTTCTTTTAGCGCTATTGTACTTACAATAGCGCTATTGTCCAAATTTCAGCGCTTTTGGATTTGTTTTGGCGCGTTTGTCATTCTTTTGGCGCTATTGAAAATCTTTCACCACTTTTGCCTCTTTGGCTTTACCCTTCTTTTAGCACTTCTGTTTAAACGCAGACTAGCACTATTGTAATAGAATGTTGTAAAACTCACCTTGTAACCGAAAAATTGAAAATCTTAGGCTTGTGGAAGCCCCCCCTTGGACATAGATTTTACGAACTATTTATTGTTTGTGCAGGTTTTAAAACTCACCACTAAAAATCACAAATTTTCCTTTGGTGCATTAAAAAAAACTTGAAACAAAGAAAATTTTCATGCTTTCTAGTTAGGATCATTTGTCTTTTTGGTGCTTAAAATCAACAAGAAAATTTGATTTCCTTGCATCAAACTAAAGAGATTTACAATCCACATTTTGAATTTTGGTGCACATAAAATACACAATCCATTTGTTTTGATTTTTGCAAACAAATTTTACTTCAAGCAAACGTGTATTTCATTAAGTTGACTAGGATTTCCAAATTTTAGATTACAAAACACATTGCCTTTGAAGTTAAAAAGAACACCATGGCTGTTGGAGCAACATCTCCAAATAGTTAGATCACATTGCAATGGTGGATTAAAAAGAACAAGTGTCTTTTATGTTTGGCACACTTGTGCAAAAAGTCAGTCGAGTGGTCCTACCTCTAACACACACTATCCTCTCCCTTCACTTTCGTGGTCCTAGGTGCAAGAGAAAAGTGTTAGTAACACTCAAAATTTTATCTTTTTAAGAGAGGCCTGCCAAGGGATTGATACTCTTGGGAACGACCTCGAGTGGTAAATCCTTCGAGCTGCTATAGAAATCAAGTGAGAGCGAAAGCTATAACCTTGGGTATAGCTGTTCCTATAGTGTAACTGGCCGAAAGGACAAATGGGCCCCACCACCAGTTACAAGGCTCTTAAGTGAGTCACTGCAGAATGAACTTATGTCCAAAAACATCGAACATGACTAAACACCTTTAAGTAGTAACCCACCCATTCTATTGATTGAGGATATTTGCGATATAATTTAGTGCAAGAGCATAGATGGTTTTGCTCCCAAGATACTCACCATACATATTTCCTTGAGTAGAAACATAGCTTTTTGAAAAGTCACTTGTGGCTTGATAAAAGTGGTGATTCCCCCATCATAGGGATCATCTATTTGTTATGCTCGTGCAAGACTTAGTATATCACATCCTTACCTGCCACGGTGGGATTCATAAGGTATGTAGTACCAAAGTCAAAGAAATATCAAGATGTGGGCTAAATTTATCACAACTGGCCATTTGACCTTAGGGATAAAAAGTGTTTGAAGTGTGTTCATTTTAAAGACCAAGTGCAAATTGAGCCGACTTCAGGCTTTGGAAATACACCTTAAAATACATCTAAAGGAAGGGTCATATACAAGTCCAAGGATTGGGTTGATCTAGACCCATACTCATTTGTGCCTTTTAGGCGACATTCTTGTGTTTGTGTGCTTGCTTTGTTTTCTTGTCAAAGAAACATCAAATCAGAAAATCAATCCCAAAAACAAAGTATTCATCCAACCAAACATTTCTCAAAACAACCAAACACATCAAAAACAAAGTGCAAACAACAAAGTATCAAAACTTTATGACCATTCTTCACATCTTGCGAAAGAAGAAGCATCATCAGAATATCAACTTGAAAAGAAGACCATTAAGCTCAAAGGCTTTGATCAAAAGGAGCAAATTCTTCTATATCAATAGACAAATCTTTGTCTCCCATAGAGTTTTTTTGCATCACATGCGTCTCTACCTTCAAGGCAAAACAAACGAATTTGATTCAGAATCATTGAACCGCAAAGCTTTTATGCAATATAGAGCTCTAAGTTATCACAAAAACCAAGGAGGTAAGATTAATCCCAACTTTTTCCCAAACATCTGTATCACCTACAACACAACTCGAGAAATACCATCAACACCTGAAAGGGAAGAGGTAGAGTTTGTCCCATTTGTGACACAAAGTTTTTATTGAAGTTAAAAACATTTTCATCCATTATCTTACTCATACATCATCATTTCACCATCAATCCATTTCCAACTCTCAAAACATTAAGAGGTTCTTGTCCCAAGTTCTCTTTTAGATATTGCTTGAATCAAACACTTCGCATCACTTTTTAGATTGTTTCTACATCTAGGATAAGCTCATCCTAAGAAACACATCTACGCAGGTTAAAACTAGTTCATGAGTGAATCCTCTCATTACTAGGTAGTTAAATTTGTAACATGTCTTAGATTTCTCTACACCTTATCACATCAAAATCTTATCAAACAAACAAGCAATTCAAAGAAGGAATTTAGGTTACATCTACCTTAAAATTGCTAGAGATCCACATGCAACACAATTCATCAATCTCTCATTTCATCAAAAACTCATCATCATTTTCACTCAACTTCAACAAAGACTCATAAACAAAATGGCTCAAACCCGATCACAGTCAAGACAATGAGAAATAGAAATAGAAGAAGAAGAAGAAGAAAATCTCAATGAATTTCAAGAAGCACTTGGAGGAAATGCGAATGATGAAAACCCAAGTACTCCCACTCCTGCAACAATAGAAAGGGCTCAGCATAACCCTCTCTTTAATAGACTATTTGACGAAATACTCAGGAGCAATGCAAATGCTCACTTCTTAAAACTGGCTCAAGAAGGAGCCAAACTCCCCTCTGACTTCGATCTTGCCCAATTAAGACAAGCTTCAGAAAGACAAAGTCACCATGAAGAGGAAAGAGGTAGAGATCCCATCAGATATAACATTCCTCGAGGTAACCCACCACCTCCTCCTCCAACTGAAATGGAGATGTTGCAGCAACAAGTCGAGAGTCTCACCCAACAACTTCATAGTGGTGTCAAAACTAACCAATTCTCACTCAATGACATCTGTCCTTATCCTTTTGATCAGAATCTTTATATGCCACCCTTTCCCTGAGGATTCGAAACACCCAAATTTGAAAAATATAGAGGAAAGGGGGATCCCTGTGATCATGTCAGAGAATTTCATTCCGCTTGCCTCGAAGTGGCATATGAAGACACCTACCTAATGTGCCTTTTTCCCCAAAGCTTGGGAGGAACAACCACATCATGGTTTTCCCGACTACCAGGTGGCATTAGAACATTTGAGGAACTCATCGAAGTTTCTAGCTCATTACTCTCATAACATTGAACGCGACATCACCATGGCTGATCTGTGCAACACCAAACAAAAACTAGGTGAACTATTCTCAGTATTCCTACAACGATGGCGCCAAATGTCTAGTAGACATTCTCTTCAGTTACCTAAACGAGAACTAGTGGAAATATTTATTTCCAACTTAAATGAAGAAATGGAATTTCACCTGGATGTCAAAGACATAGACTCTTTTAATGATATGATCACCAAGGGTTTGAAATGTGAAAGGGCACTTATCAAGAAAGGACTCATCAAAATCTTTAATGAACCAAAAGATGGTCCTCGCCCACGCTTCAATAGTGATAAACCAAACTTCTAGAATAAAAACAAGAATATCATCAATGATGGGGTTGTGGATGCCTAGACTATCCAAAATGCACAACCTGTGGTTCGGTTTGCAGGACACAATCCTCCACCACAGAATAACACAAATGTTCCTTCCAATCAAGGTCACATCACATCTGATGATGAACCTAGACCTCGTCAGCAAAAACAGAAACAAACATACACTCCCTTAGGGGAACCCATTGAAACGATATTGCGACAACTCATTTCTCAAAATTTGGTTACTCTACCTAAGCTATCAAACTATGAGCCTCAGGTCAAACCGGCATGGTGGAGAGATACTGAACACTGTGAATTCCATCAAGGAAGAGGACACAAGACAAGTAATTGTCACCGATTAAAAGATCTTATTCAGGATCTTATTGACCGAGGAGAAATTGAAATTGAAGGACATGACCCAAAAACAACAAATAATGATCATCTAATGTTCAAAAATCCTCTTCCATCACAAGATCAAAGGGGTCCTTCCACTTCCAGGCGAGGCACTGATACCACAAATTATACGCAGGCTGCGTATAATTACACTGTAAATCATCTGTATGATGCCAGTGAACAAGTTGCAACCATAACCTTCAAAAATCCCAACTCAAATTGCAATGTTGTTACGCGTCGTGGTAAGGTTACCATAAAGGCAGCCCCACAAGGCACCATCTCCATCCCAAAGCAGTACAATCTTGTGGAACAATTAGATAAAACGCCTGCACTTATATCCATTTTAGAGCTATTGCGCTTATCACCTTCTTATAAAACTATCTTGGATCAAGCACTCCAAGAGGCGTTAGTCCCTACAAATCTGAATACAGACCAATTTCAAGCCATGGTTGGAAGTCTAAAGTCATCACCTTGTCTCACTTTTTCCGAAAGTGACAACTCTTCCTTTCAGCAACCTCATAATGCCTCACTCCACATCGAAGGATTTATTAACCAGCATAGGATCAAGCGAGTCTTGATCGATAATGGAGCAGGCCTGAATATTTGTACACTACAATTGGTCACAGCATTGGGATATGCGGTAGAATCAGTGGATCCTCGTAAGAAGATCACAATCAAAGCCTATGACGATGTAGAGCAGTCATCCAAAGGAGCTGTGGTACTACCAATCCGAGTGGGCCCTATGGTAAAGCACATCATCTGTCAGGTTCTGGACCTTCCTCTGCCATATAATCTATTGTTAGGGAGACCCTGGATACATGCCATGCAAGTCGTTCCATCTACCTACCATCAATGTATCAAGTTCCCACATAACGACGTAGAGATCACAATCCTGGGCAATGCAAATCCCTTTGCGTACTGCCATAATATTAGCCATCAACCAAAGATTACTATTCCTAATAATAGAGAAGCCATTTCCTCCACATCATATATAAGTCCCGCCTCTCTTGCCAGTTTGAACACCACTATACCAAAGAAAGAAAAGCTTAAAATGAAGATAGCAGAGGAAGGTCTTGGGGAATACAACTTGAGTCAACTCTTTTGTGTGGGACAAATGCCCACTTCTCCTAGAACACATGGTAAACCACAGCAGGTACTCCAGCAACCACTAAACATGCCTGCATCTGCTTTGACGCCTTTCATCCTTGGAAAGAGTCAAGAAGAAGAAACCCAAGATGAGGACTTAGCGGACTGGATCTATAAAGATCCCATCACCACTGATATACCGCAAGTTAGACTTCCTACGGATCAATATGGCAAAGGTCTCCTCATTATGCAAAGAATGGGGTGTGATGGTCAGAGTGCTTTGGGATATTGCAAACAAGGACAACATGAACCTCTGCTACCAAAATTGAAGCCCAAAATAATACAGGCCTAGGCTTTGAAAAGGAGATATTTCCTAAGCTCATATTCAAAGGAAAACCCAGCAAACCATTATGTCAGCCTATTGCAAAAAGGACACCTTTCATTATTAAAGCAACATCAAGCACCATCCCAACTGCCCCACCGAGGCTCAAAACTCCAACACCACCATCTACAATACCAATCATCTCACCAAGCGAACCAGTAATCCCATCAATAGTACCATTAGCAGCAACGACTGTATCGGAACCCGTAGTTGCATCTATGGCACCAGCAGTTCCAGCAGAAGCCACTGAGTCAATATTACCGATACTCCCTATACCATATTCTTTTATCCCCTTCAACCTTCCTGCAGCACCAATCACTACAAAGGTACATCAACCAATCACACCTGCAGTATTTAACTCAAAAGACATCCCAGTATGGTATAGTAATCGGATGCTAGAAAGTGACTCAAAGACCGACTCACATGAGTGGGAATTTGATTTTGTACAGCTTAACACTTCAGATGAGGAAGACACATCACCGCCTCCACCACGTAAAGACATCCTTATTTACGGAGAAGCACAGATAAAGACCACTTGGGTTCCTGAACTGGAAACATCTTCCACAAACCCTACGTCTCATCCTACGCCTAATTCTGACAGGGAGAGTACCATCAATGACCTTCACCATAATGTTTTAACCCTCATTGATACATCTAGCACACTTAACCTAATCGCTGAAGTAATGCCCATTATCCACCCTGAACTCATCGAATGGAACCAACCAAATCCCCCATGTCTTGACTTCTTCCAAAATGATGAGGCCATCATTGACTTTTTGGAGTTAAGGGATAACCTACCAAGCGGGGATCACAAAGTTGGATTTTCCGTTGAACTTAATAGCGCAGCATACTTCGGGGCGGATGCCAAACCTTTCAACTGCAAAAATATAATAATAAAACATGGATCTTCCAGTGAAAACCACACTGTGGCACTGTTTGATCCAACAAAAGTAAAAAGAAAGAGCGTATCCAATGGTAAAAACCTCTCTGAGGCACCTGAGGATGAAGGGTTTGACATTCTCCCTGCTAATGCGCAACAGGAACGATCAACGATTCTCATAGAGGAAACCAAAGAATACAATGTGGGGACTCCTAAAAATCCTCATATCATACATCTGGCATCTCTTCTCACTCCAGAGGAATAGCCTAAATTTATAGAGTTCTTCCAGAAGCATCAGATCAACTTTGCATGGTCATATGCAGACATGCCTGGACTTGATCCTGATTTAGTCATGCATCACCTCACCGTAGCAGAAGGAGCCAAACCTGTCAAGCAGAAGCTTCGCAAGATGCATCCTCAGATTGCAGTGCTAGTCAAAACAGAACTCAAGAAACTCCTAGATGTTGGTTTCATTAGACCAATCGATTATGCAGATTGGATCTCCAACATTGTACCTGTCGGCAAACCAAAAGGGGGCATCCGCATTTGTACTGACTTCAGAGATCTAAACAAGGCATGTCCTAAGGATGACTTCCCCCTTCCAAATATCGACATCATAGTGGATCTGATAGCAGGACATGCAATGCTTTCACTCATGGATGGATTTTTAGGATACAATCAGATAAAGATCACACCAAAAGATCAACATAAGACAGCCTTCACCTGTCCATGGGGCACATATTGCTGGAAGGTAATGCCTTTCGGTCTCAAGAATGCAGGAGCAACCTATCAAAGAGCAATGACCACCATCTTCCATGACATGATGCATACTATGATGGAAGATTATGTTGATGACTTACTAGCAAAATCACTCACCAGAGAAGGGCATCTCTACATCTTAGATAAAATCTTTGATAGACTGGAACAATACCATGTTCGACTCAACCCAAAGAAATGTGTCTTTGGAGTAACCTCTGGGAAGCTTCTAGGATACATTGTCTCAAGCAAAGGCATTGAGGTCGATCCAGCAAAGGTAAAAGCAATCATGGATATGCCACCACCAAAGAATATCAGTTAGCTAAGGACATTACAAGGATGGCTTCAATCCATCTGAAGATTCATTGCACAATTGGCTGATAAGTGTCACCCATTCACACACCTACTACACAAGAACATTCTCTTTAAGTGGGATGGCCGATGCCAACAAGAATTTCAGATGCTTAAAGACTATCTCATGAATCCACCATTGCTGATGCCACCAGATCCAAGTAGACCATTCTTACTCTATATCTCAGCAACAAGTACAACATTAGGTGTACTACTGGCACAACATAATGCAGAAGGAAAAGAGTGTGTTGTTTACTACATCTCTCGCACACCGGTGGGCTATGAACTCAATTACACCCCTATTGAGCGAGCTTGCCTAGCAGTAATCTTAGCAGCCTCTAAACTGAGGCACTATCTATTAACCCACAAAGTACAACTCATTGCAAAGATTGATCCACTCAAGTATTTACTTAGCAAAGTAGCATTGATAGGTCGCTTGGCCAAATGGGTAATGATTCTAAGTGAATTTGACATCGAGTATGTAGACCGTAAAGCTATCAAAGGGCAGGTTATTGTAGATCAATTGGCTGATGCACCACTCATAGGCAATCATCCTCTCATTTCCAATTTTCCAGACGAAGAGATATTCATGATCACAACAACACAACCATGGAAACTTTACTTTGATGGTTCATACACTAGGCATGGCTCAGGGGCAGGCATTCTATTTATCACACCCCAAGGTCATAGCATCCCGAAGTCTTATAGGCTCACATTTCCATGCACCAACAACATAGCAGAGTATGAGGCCTTAATCACAGGACTCAGGTTAGCCATACAATGTAAATTACAAGAGCTACAAGTATATGGCGACTCACAACTGGTCATTCAACAAGCAACTGATGAATATTAGACCAAGGATGATAAACTCATGCCATATAAGAAAATGGTGGACACTCTAAAGACATCATTTACTACTATCACTTTTGAGCAGATACCAAGAGATCAGAATCGAGCTGCTGACGCTATGGCTACCATCGCATCTCTCCTAGATCTTCCATAGAATTCCACACGCTATGAGTTCTTGGTCGAACAGCTTTGGATTCCCGCTTATGATATCCCTGAATCTGAAATGATATGTCACCTTGTTGGTTTTGAATCCCCATGGTATGGTGAGTTCTACACCTACCTCCGCGATCATAGCCTTCCTCCCAACCAATCGAATAACCAACGAAAAACCTTCATTCGCCAAACTGCTCGATATACCATTATTGCTAAAACCTTATACCGCCGCAGTCTTGATGGTACTCTCCTTCGATGTCTGGAACAAGATGAGATAACAAAGGCTTTGGAAGAAGTCCATGAGGGAATTTGTGGGACTCATTCAAGTGGTCCATCACTCACCAAGAAACTCCTGCGCAATGGATACTATTGGCCATCTATGGAAAAAAATTCCTACTACTTTGTCAGAAAATGCAAGAAATGTCAAGTTCATGGTGACCTGATACATACACTAGCAAAGGAACTACAACCAATCACAACACCATGGCCTTTTTGTCAATGGGGTCTTGACCTTGTGGGTAAGATTCATTCTTACCACCACCGAATATTTCACAAAGTGGATCAAAGCTGTTCCACTTACCCAAGTCACCAGCAAGCAGATCGCCTCATTCATCCTCAACTACATCATCTACCAGTATGGTGTGCCCATGTCCCTCATCACAGATAACGGTCTTCCTTTCAAAAATCAGGATGTCCGTGAACTTTGTGAGAAATTTCATATCCAACACCGCTTTTCCACTCCCTACAACCCACAAGGCAATGGTCAGGCCGAAGCATCCAATAAGAACATATTGAGGATCCTCAAGAAGACAGTCAATGATGCCAGTCGTGATTGGCATGTTCAATTGAATCCAGCACTATGGGCATATCGAACTAGCATTCGAACCCCTACAGGCACAACTCCCTACTCATTGGTCTATGGTGCAGAAGCTATCCTGCCTATTGAGGTTGAGATACCATCATTATGATTTTCCTTGCACAATCTCATCAATGATGAAGCATATCGAGTATCCCATCTTCAGGACTTAGAGTTACTAGATGAGAAGCGACAAGCTGCATGCAACCATCTCAAAGCCTATCAGCAGCACATGAGCAGAAGCTACAATCACCGAGTTAGACCTCATACATTTGAGGTAGGTGATCTTGTTCTATGAGAGAATCCTCACAACCAACCAAACAGAGAACATCAGGGCAAGTTTGAATCAAACTGGCTGGGCCCATATATTGTCACTGCTGTGTTTGGGTCCGGGGCATATCAGTTGGCTACATCAGAAGGAGAACCGCTTGCAGATCCCATCAACAACATGCACCTCAAACGGTTTTATACCTAAGGTGTACAGAGCATCAGGCTCACCTGCATACCAGAAAATACCAAAAACATTCAGAGAAATATCTTCAAGAAATACAAAAACATTCAAAAAAGTAAAGAAAAATCATGCATCCAAACGGTGAACAACCACTCTGGTGGCACCTTGGGTAAGTACGATGGTGAAAACCTGGCAAACAGGCGCCACACGTAAAGGCTATAGCTCCAGTATCTTTCAAGCTCGTCGTGATCACATTCATACATACACACATCCACCCATCCAAAACCATGGCTTATTATTCCTCTGCAATTACGATAGTACTCCATATATCTTGCATCCCACTTTTTCATAGTCATGTCTAAAAACTGGGGGCAATGCCTTTAACCTATTGATGAAAGTGGATTCTTCATTGTCTTATGATTCATTAAGTTCTTCATTCAAGCAATCATCCAAAAATCCAAAAACATTCAAAAATTGTTTCACAAAAATCCAAAAACATTCAAAATGTCTCACAAAAATCCAAAAACATTAGAAAACATCAAAAAATCACACAAAAACATGGCAACACCTTGTACATACTCATCCATGTAGATACCAAAACAAACATTGACATAATACTCACACAATGACCATTTATCAATCAAACCACACAATCAACATCAACACTCAAGAAACTGTCTTCAACAAGGATACATCCTTCCTTACCAAAACAAAGACAAAAGTGACATTTTCTTTGACAAGAAAATTATGTTAAGCTATTAAATACTTGGTTGATTTGTGAGTACAATCATTTGTTTATCTGTGTCGGGATCTTTCAGCATTGTTTTGTATCATTTACGCATTATTTCCAATGAAGTTCTGGGGCATGTACTAATGGTGTCTACGTGGGAAGTTCACTAAGCTACGTGATCATAGGCAAAAATACAGTCATAGATCACTACGGCTTGCTGACTACAGCATATACCTCAACCATATGGGCATGAACCATTACCAAGGATTCTTATTCTTTATTCTTTATGTATATACTGTTTGTTTGCAGGTAGATTGCTCTTCCTTTGGTTCCTCCTACCTCATCCAAACTGGATAAAGGTTTTATTTCTTAGTACGGTATGCACTTGTCTCAGGATATGATCAGCCTAAGATCAAGGAGGACGATCCAAGTCATGCATGAACGAAGATAATCCTTGTCTGTTCCGCAAGCAATACTCTAGTCGACTTGACCCTTATATCAAGTCGTTTGTATTAACTTGCTATATAAAATCCATGTAAGGAATACTTAGGTCATCTTGAATCATTATGTCAAGATGCTTGTATTCTCTTCCAACATTTTAAAGCTCAATGATGAAAATAGAGCACTATGGATCGTCATCTCATCTCATCTATATATATTGCATTTCGTTGCATTCCACCCATCCATACATTCATAATAGCTGCATATGATGCATACATAGTCATAATAATGCATACTCTATTTTCCTCTTCTTCCATAGGAATGAGTCATAGGTTCTCCATTTCTTCTATCTAACATCGAACCCCCCCCCTCTCACCCATTCTGGGGCATAATAGAGCACTATGGATCGTCATCTCATCTCATCTGTATATATTGCATTTCGTTGCATTCCACCCATCCATACATTCATAATAGCTGCATATCATGCATACATAGTCATAATAATGCATACTCTATTTTCCTCTTCTTCCATAGGAATGAGTCATAGGTTCTCCATTTCTTCTATCTAGCATCGAACCCCCCCCCTCACCCATTCATTTATCTGTGTCGGGATCTTTCAGCATTGTTTTGTATCATTTATGCATTATTTCTGATGAAGTTCTGGGGCATGTACTAATGGTGTCTACATGGGAAGTTCACTAAGCTACGTGATCATAGGCAAAAATACAGTCATAGATCACTACGGCTTGCTGACTACAGCATATACCTCGACCATATGGGCATGAACCATTACCAAGGATCCTTATTATTTATTCTTTATGTATATACTGTTTGTTTGCAGGTACATTGCTCTTCCTTTGGTTCCTACTACCTCATCCAAACTGGATAAAGGTTTTATTTCTTAGTACGGTATGCACTTGTCTCAGGATATGATCAGCCTAAGATCAAGGAGGATGATCCAAGTCATGCATGAACGAAGATAATCCTTGTCTGTTCCGCAAGCAATACTCTGGTCGACTTGACCCTTATATCAAGTTTGTATTAACTTGCTATATAAAATCCATGTAAGGAATACTTAGGTCATCTTGAATCATTATGTCAAGATGCTTGTATTCTCTTCCAACATTTTAAAGCTCAATGATGAAAATAGAGCACTATGGATCGTCATCTCATCTCATCTGTATATATTGCATTTAGTTGCATTCCACCCATCCATACATTCATAATAGCTGCATATCATGCATACATAGTCATAATAATGCATACTCTATTTTCCTCTTCTTCCATAGGAATGAGTCATAGGTTCTCTATTTCTTCTATCTAACATCAAACCCCCCCCCCCCTCACCCATTCTGGGGCATAACATAGCACTATGGATCATCATCTCATCTCATCTCTATATATTGCATTTCGTTGCATTCCACCCATCCATACATTCATAATAGTTGCATATCATGCATACATAGTCATAATAATGCATACTCTATTTTCCTCTTCTTCCATAGGAATGAGTCATAGGTTCTCCATTTCTTCTATCTAGCATCGAACCCCCCCCCTCACCCATTCGTTTATCTGTGTCAGGATCTTTCAGCATTGTTTTGTATCATTTACGCATTATTTCCGATGAAGTTCTGGGACATGTACTAATGGTGTCTACGTGGGAAGTTCACTAAGCTACATGATCATAGGCAAAAATACAGTCATAGATCACTACGGCTTGCTGACTACAGCGTATACCTCGACCATATGGGCATGAACCATTACCAAGGATCCTTATTCTTTATTCTTTATGTATATACTGTTTGTTTGCAGGTACATTGCTCTTCCTTTGGTTCCTCCTACCTCATCCAAACTGGATAAAGGTTTTATTTCTTAGTATGGTATGCACTTGTCTCAGGATATGATCATCCTAAGATCAAGGAGGACGATCCAAGTCATGCATGAACGAAGCTAATCCTTGTCTGTTCCGCAAGCAATACTCTGGTCGACTTGACCCTTATATCAAGTCGTTTGTATTAACTTGCTATATAAAATCCATGTAAGGAATACTTAGGTCATCTTGAATCATTATGTCAAGATGCTTGTATTCTCTTCCAACATTTTAAAGCTCAATGATGAAAATAGAGCACTATGGATCGTCATCTCATCTCATCTGTATATATTGCATTTTGTTGCATTCCACCCATCCATACATTCATAATAGCTGCATATCATGCATACATAGTCATAATAATGCATACTCTATTTTCCTCTTCTTCCATAGGAATGAGTCATAGGTTCTCCATTTCTTCTATCTAACATCGAACCCCCCCCCCCTCACCCATTCTGGGGCATAATAGAGCACTATGGATCGTCATCTCATCTCATCTGTATATATTGCATTTCATTGCATTCCACCCATCCATACATTCATAATAGCTGCATATCATGCATACATAGTCATAATAATGCATACTCTATTTTCCTCTTCTTCCATAGGAATGAGTCATAGGTTCTCCATTTCTTCTATCTAACATCGAACCCCCCCCCTCACCCATTCATTTATCTGTGTCGGGATCTTTCAGCTTTGTTTTGTATCATTTACGCATTATTTCTGATGAAGTTCTGGGGCATGTACTAATGGTGTCTACGTGGGAAGTTCACTAAGCTACGTGATCATAGGCAAAAATACAGTCATAGATCACTACGGCTTGCTGACTACAGCGTATACCTCGACCATATGGGCATGAACCATTACCAAGGATCCTTATTCTTTATTCTTTATGTATATACTTTTTGTTTGCAGGTACATTGCTCTTCCATTGGTTCCTCCTACCTCATCCAAACTGGATAAAGGTTTTATTTCTTAGTACGGTATGCACTTGTCTCAAGATATGATCAGCCTAAGATCAAGGAGGACGATCCAAGTCATGCATGAACGAAGATAATCCTTGTCTGTTCTGCAAGCAATACTCTGGTCGACTTGACCCTTATATCAAGTCATTTGTATTAACTTGCTATATAAAATCCATGTAAGGAATACTTAGGTCATCATGAATCATTATGTCAAGATGCTTATATTCTCTTCCAACATTTTAAAGCTCAATGATGAAAATAGAGCACTATGGATCATCATCTCATCTCATCTGTATATATTGCATTTCGTTGCATTCCACCCATCCATACATTCATAATAGCTCCATATCATGCATACATAGTCATAATAATGCATACTCTATTTTCCTCTTCTTCCATAGGAATGAGTCATAGGTTCTCCATTTCTTCTATCTAACATCAAACCCCCCCCCTCACCCATTCTGGGGCATAATAGAGCACTATAGATCGTCATCTCATCTCATCTGTATATATTGCATTTCATTGCATTCCACCCATCCATACATTCATAATAGCTGCATATCATGCATACATAGTCATAATAATGCATACTCTATTTTCCTCTTCTTCCATAGGAATGAGTCATAGGTTCTCCATTTCTTCTATCTAACATTGAACCCCCCCCTCACCCATTCATTTATCTGTGTCGGGATCTTTCAGCATTGTTTTGTATCATTTATGCATTATTTCTGATGAAGTTCTGGGGCATGTACTAATGGTGTCTACGTGGGAAGTTCACTAAGCTACGTGATCATAGGCAAAAATACAGTCATAGATCACTACGGCTTGCTGACTACAGCATATACCTCGACCATATGGGCATGAACCATTACCAAGGATCCTTATTATTTATTCTTTATGTATATACTGTTTGTTTGCAGGTACATTGCTCTTCCTTTGGTTCCTACTACCTCATCCAAACTGGATAAAGGTTTTATTTCTTAGTACGGTATGCACTTGTCTCAGGATATGATCAGCCTAAGATCAAGGAGGATGATCCAAGTCATGCATGAACGAAGATAATCCTTGTCTGTTCTGCAAGCAATACTCTGGTCGACTTGACCCTTATATCAAGTTTGTATTAACTTGCTATATAAAATCCATGTAAGGAATACTTAGGTCATCTTAAATCATTATGTCAAGATGCTTGTATTCTCTTCCAACATTTTAAAGCTCAATGATGAAAATAGAGCACTATGGATCGTCATCTCATCTCATCTGTATATATTGCATTTAGTTGCATTCCACCCATCCATACATTCATAATAGCTGCATATCATGCATACATAGTCATAATAATGCATACTCTATTTTCCTCTTCTTCCATAGGAATGAGTCATAGGTTCTCTATTTCTTCTATCTAACATCAAACCCCCCCCCCCCTCACCCATTCTGGGGCATAACATAGCACTATGGATCATCATCTCATCTCATCTCTATATATTGCATTTCGTTGCATTCCACCCATCCATACATTCATAATAGTTGCATATCATGCATACATAGTCATAATAATGCATACTCTATTTTCCTCTTCTTCCATAGGAATGAGTCATAGGTTCTCCATTTCTTCTATCTAACATCGAACCCCCCCCCCCCCCTCACCCATTCGTTTATCTATGTTGGGATCTTTCAGCATTGTTTTGTATCATTTACGCATTATTTCTGATGAAGTTTTGGGGCATGTACTAATGGTGTCTACGTGGGAAGTTCACTAAGCTACGTGATCATAGGCAAAAATACAGTCATAGATCACTATGGCTTGCTGACTACAGCATATACCTCGACCATATGGGCATGAACCATTACCAAGGATCCTTATTCTTTATTCTTTATGTATATATTGTTTGTTTGCAGGTACATTGCTCTTCCTTTGGTTCCTCCTACCTCATCCAAACTGGATAAAGGTTTTATTTCTTAGTACGGTATGCACTTGTCTCAGGATATGATCAGCCTAAGATCAAGGAGGACAATCCAAGTCATGCATGAATGAAGATAATCCTTGTCTTTTCCGCAAGAAATACTCTGGTCGACTTGACCCTTATATCAAGTCATTTGTATTAACTTGCTATATAAAATCCATGTAAGGAATACTCAGGTCATCTTGAATCATTATGTCAAGATGCTTGTATTCTCTTCCAACATTTTAAAGCTCAATGATGAAAATAGAGCACTATGGATCGTCATTCCATCTCATCTATAGGAATGAGTCATAGGTTCTCCATTTCTTCTATCTAACATCGAACCCCCCCCCCCCCTCACCCTCCCCATCTTGATAATCAGCATCACATACCCTACATCATTTCTCAATCAAGCCACGTTCATCACCATCCATCTCTAAATAGGAGGGATTGTATTTCCTATGCTAAGTCATCCAATTAGCCAAGCAAGTTACTCTCTTTGCACAGGTACCTCGACTCACACACACCTAGACTATCAACAGATACTCTGATCAAGTATCTTCGGGTCTCAATAGGTAATCGATTATGGTAATCCTAGACTACATCAGGCATTTATCATAATGACCTAGTCTCAACAGGGCTGCCATGATTCCCCACAACCATCCATCACACGCACACACTATCAATTGATCAACCAATCAAGCACAATCACATCAGACAATTACATCAATTGTCTACGTCTCAACGAGTATTTTGCTTCATATACCTTGACTTCATCGGGCAGTTACATCAATTGTCTAAGTCACATTAGGTCACTTTGATTCACTTACTCAGACTTTATCATGTCCAAGCGACCAACTGACATCAACTGTCACGCTTTGACTTGACTGGAGCAATTAAACTGATTGCACCAGTTGTCCAACCAATTTTGATCAATTGTATAGCATCAATCCAAACCCCACACTACATCTGCTATGTATCTCTTGCATGACCTCAGGGTACTCACTGGCTTGTTGTTTCTTCATATTCACTCCATTTTCTCCTATTCTTTCATCATTAGTTCTAATTTCTTCTATTCTACCACCCTACCAATTTTCATTCTTTTTCAAGAGATCGCCCGATTTTTCAAAAAAATTTGGCCCATCTCTCGAGGGGGCATACCACCCATTAAATTTACATTTTATGGGGCATTTCTTCACACCAATTTTTCTTTCTTTGAAATGACGCAATAAACCGCACCGTCTCAAAGAGAGGCAAATGTAGTCACACAAATCTGTCTAGCTTAATTAAATAAATATTCGATATTTATTTGATTAAAAATCCACTAGCCATCAATTAATATTTAATTAATTCATCCCCAAACATTCTTCTATTAATTAAATAAATTATTCAATTTATTTTAATTAATTCATTAAATCAAATTCAAATCAATTAAATAAATAAAATCTATTTGTTTAATTAAATCCCCCTATTCCTCTTTTAAATAAATTAAATAAAAACATTTATTTAAATCATTATCCCCCCCCCAACTTGCATTTTCCTACAAATGCAACTTGCACACATTTATTGAAATAAATGAATTTTTATTTTAAATAAAATCCTATTTTCCCTCACCCACCAAATCCACTTGCAAAATCTAATCCCCTTCTAGATTCTTCTAACCCCTTCCTAATTAGCCTAATCCATCTCCTAATTATTGTCACATTCCTAAGCAAAATGGAGTCACTTCTCAAAGACTCCAAAGTCTTTGAAAAGCATTTAATGCTTTGTTTGTTCAACAAATTAACCCCCAAAGTCTTCCAAGACCACTAATGGCTCTTACATGACCATTTATGGCTCTTACATAACCATTTATGGTTATTTCAAACTTGTCCCCCCAAACATTTATTGTTTTGACCCTATTCATCCATTTCACATTTGCACAAGAGTTTATCCATTGGATAAAAGCTTTATTCTTTGAATAAAGAGTTTATTCATTCAACCAACCTTGACTTTAACTTCCAAAGTCATATCAAGCATTTAATGCTTATTCCCTCCCCTCTCAACCTATCTCACATTGACACTTGTCATCTTGGGATTGGGTTGAAAGCCCTTACATGGATTTGAAATCATTCAATCCTGACCCTTGTTGAGATTGCTCAATCTCAACCATCCATTGCTCCATTTTTCCTATAAATAGAGCCCATTTCTTCATAATCCAGATCCTAAAAACTTGTATGCATTTAAGCTATAGACATTTTAAGAGAGTATTTTAGCATAATTAACTCATGCATTGTCATCTTGGATAAAATAAATCATTTTAGTATCAATAGCATATTATTAGCTTTTCATTTCATATTTGGAGCACAATACTACAATCTCAATCCTCCATAAGCATCCATAGTGCAAAAAGCTGCTGAGAGCTACACTATTTTGGAACTTGGAGAGGAGAGGAACAAGGGAGAAAGAGTTAAGAGCATGTTAGGACGTATTTGGAGATGCCTCATCATATTTGCTTCTTTAGTTAAATATGCTTTCATGTTTTTAGTGTCTCTCTTGGTATGCCTATTTAGATTAGTCTTCGATTGAATAACGCTAACGATTTTATTGTGTGTCTTGTGTTGTTTTTCTTGTAGACTAACCTTGTCCATTTTATAGGGCATCAGTTCCCATCTAATAAAGCTAGTGCAAAGAATAAATGTATGGTATGTTATTATTTGATTCCTTGGATGTTGCTGAAATCTTTATGAAGATGGTTGATTAGTGTTATGTACTCTTAAGGGAATTTTAATGAATTGGGGTACTTGTATCTTGGAATAATTCCTAAATAGTTATTCATGTGGGAAAAGTGATGAAGATATTTCTTTGAGTAGATGATAGTGTTATTGAAAAGTACACCCCGTAAATGTGAATAAACTAGTACCAATGCTTATGTTGTGTGTTGCAAGAAACTAGTGCTTTCTTTGTGTGCCATGGGATGATGAAGTAATCAACCATGGAGAATATGTTTGTTTAAGGGTATGGGAATACCATACTATTTATGTGATGTTTCATGTTTTTTACCCTACTGAGTACCAACCCACGGGTTATTGATAAGTCAATATGTGAAGGGGTAGTAGCAGAAGTCACCATTCCTCAAATAGTATGGATCAGTGTACGAATAATGATGGCATGAAGCGACCTTAGCATCTCTAATTTGAGGAATATATATATATATATATATATATATATATATATATATATATATATCAAAAATTTGTTAAAAAGGTGTACTCAATGCTTCCCCTTTTGATGAACCAACTTGTATGGTTCATATGTGCCAACCTAATCCCCATAGTTATTGAGCATGTTGATGGAAGTTCTTGAGCATAGTGATGGTATGTCTTGGAGGATCAGTTACCTTGTCTTCATGAAAGGTATGTTATTTCCACATGAGTTTCCAATTGGGGGTTAGGGTCGAGAGTAAGAAGGACTACCAGGATAACCCACTGGGACTATGTGATGACATGTGTCGCCACTTGGGGGTTGGGGTCTAGGGTGGTGGGGTTCACCTAGCTTGCTTACACTTCATCTAGCTGGTGTTGCTCAATTACACCAACTCTCTATGTCTAACTATTCTCTAAGACCTCCAATTCCTTTTCAATCTCTTCTAGGGCTTTCTTCTTTTCAATCTCAAGGTGTTTGCTTCAAGTGTTTAACTAGGAACCCTACCAATTCACAATGTTTCCCATGTGCTCATTATGGTTGTCTTGGCTTCAACTTGTCAATTTGACCTCCTGTTGTTGTGATTTGATGTAGAGGTGTGGAGGTGGCTTCTAAAATTATTTGAATACCTTTTGGGTCCATTTGAGTTTTTCATCCATTAGCTTTCTTACCGATTTCACCATTTTGCCTAGAAAAGGGCTACAAGGAAATGAACCCTATTAGGCCTCCAAAATCTGGTTTTCTAGGGCTTGGAAGAAAATGGTCAAAAAGACCCTACAACAAGGCTTGATTTTCTTCAATGATACACCTAATCCCAATTTATTTTAGTGGTTTGGGTTTCTCAACCCACCGTACAATTCCCTAACTCAAAAATGAGGGTTTTGAAGGGTTTCTAGGCCTTCTAACCGGCAGTGACTGGTCTGGTTTGGAAGATGAGCATCAAATGGTCTTTTCAGGGATTCCCCTTGCATTGGAAACTCTATATGAACTTCACGGACCCCTCCAAAAGGTTAGATTGTGGTTTTTCATTCACCCCTACACTTTACACTCCAAATTGACCCTATCTCCTCTAGCCGGGTTGCTCCTGGACTTGCCTAGAACAAGGTGACAGTCATATCAAACTTCATCTTCAAAAATTGTACCTACATATTTACATTTTACAAGTTTTTTTCTTCCATTTCCCAATATGTCATGATGGTAGCACACAGGGAATTCATAGGGCAACCATTTTACACAAAAGTGTTATTTACAAGCCAAAATTGGCTGTTTGCAAACAAAGCAATGAAAACACTAATAAAACCTAACTTCAAAGCTTTAAATAAAACTAATAACTCTAAAACACACCAAATAAACTCAATCCATTACTAGATCAGTGGATTCAATCCATTTGTATTCACAATATGAGCAAAATAAGCCAAAATGATGTCAAACAGTTCGAAAATGAGTAGTTTCAGATTGTTGATCTTACAAAAACAAAACTCCAAACTTGGTAACCATGCAAGAGAAGTTTTTTATAGTATTACCCATGTTTGGAGGAATTCTAGGGTATTGGGCTATCCCTAACTCCATCGCTAAGCAATTTAGGATAAAAATTGTCATGACAACTTTCAAAAGTTGTCATGACAACTTTTTGCAACTTTGCACTTTTTTATTTTCTAATCTATGAAACCTATTTTAAGTCATTAATCATGACTTTTTAAGAATTAATAAGACTATTTCAAACCTCCCTAATTCTTATACCAATTTTTACCACTTTTGACCATCAAGAAGATCATTTTCCTACTCAAACCACTACTTATGCACAAAATGCAAACCTAAGAAGAACTAACTCAATCTAGGCCCAAATTTTACTCATCACACTCACTCTTTAGACCCTCCTGGAGTCCTTATTGAGTATCTTACTTGGATAAGGTCAGTACAAGCCAAAATTGAGAAAAACCTACAAGCCTAGGTCCTAGGTGCTCCTGCACCATTCTCCCAAACAAAAGAAAATTATGTCACCTCCTTGGGAATCAGATTTTGATCAATGCCTAGATTCTTAAACTCTATCTCAATCACCCATGTAGCTTTAGAATCATCAATACCTTGATTTGATTAGGTTCTCCCACTAGATTTGATGCCTTGTCTTCTTAGCGATCCTAGAACTCAACACCTTCTCAGCCCTTGGATTTGGTTTTGTTGGTAGTTGAAGGTTGTTGGCATCATCTGATACCTCTGAGTGACTGCAATCTAAACCTTGGATTGGTCCTTTGTAGGCAATTAAGTCTGCTATGTTGAAAACCGGTGACAATCCTATGTCACTAGGTAGGTCCACCTTGTATGCATTTTCTCCATACTTGGCTAGAATGGCACATGGACCCAACCTTCTCATTTGCAACTTGTTAGGCACTCCTTGTTGTAGCCTTGCTTTGTTTAGGTGCACCATGACAAGATCTCCTACTTGGAATTGTAGGTTCTTCCTTCTCTCATCAACTTTTTGCTTGATTTTGTGTGTGTTCTCCATCAAGGCTTTCTTGACTAATTCATGTACTTCCTTCATTGACTGAGCAAAGTCTTCTGCATATCCACTTCTTGTTGTTGCACTACCTAAGTCTCTCAACTCCAAAATACCCTTTGGGTGAACACCATAGACCACTTCAAAAGGGCTCTTTCTGGTGGTCCTATTTATTGTGGCATTATAAGCATATTCATCTAGTGAAAGCACTCTATCCCATGTCTAACCATAGTCCTTGGTAAGGCACCTCAATAAGTTCCCTAAGCTCCTATTCACCACTTCGGTCTGTCCATCTGTTTGTGGATGGTAGGCTGATCCAAAAGATAGGTTGGTGCCAAGATTTTGCCAAAGTGTCTTCCAAAAATGACTCATGAACTTTGAGTCCCTATCTGAAACAATGCTCATGGGTAAACCCTGTATCCTTACTACTTCTTTGAAGAATAAATGAGCTATTTGGCATGCATCAAGAGTAGTCTTCAAAGACACAAAGTGGGCCATCTTACTAAATCTATCCACAATGACATAAATGTTGTCAAATCCCTGCTTTGTCCTTGGTAAACCTACTACAAAGTCCATACTAATGCACTCCCAAAGTCTATTTGGTATGGGAAGAGGCTGGTATAAACTGACATTTGAAGTTGTGCCCTTGGCCTTTTGGCAAACTGTGCAAGTCTCCACATACTTTTTCACATCCTGATTCATCCTAGGCCAATAGTAGTACCTCTGAAACAACTCTTGAGTCTTATTGACTCCAAAATGACCACTAAGGCTGCCATTATGCTTCTCTTGTATGATATTTTCTCTCATTGAGCCTCTAGGCACACAAAGTTGCCCACCTCTAAACAATAGTTTATCTTGAAAAGTAAAATCAGAATACTCACTATGGAAATGATTTTGATACTCCTTACACACCTTGTAGGCATTTGAGAAGTCTTCATCCTCCGGGTATAGGTCTCTAAAATTGTCAACTCCTATGCTCCTCAATTGGATTTCTTGGACTGTCAAAAGTCTCCTTCTTAATGCATTAGCAACCCAGTTTAACTATCCTTACTTGTGCTTGATTGTGAATTTGTAGGACTTCATGTACTCCACCCATTTCATTTGTTTATGATTGAATTTGTCTTGTGAGTTTAGAAAGCTCAATGCTTGGTTGTCCGTATAGACTACAAATTCCTTAGGAAGGAGATAGTGTCTCCACTTCCTCAAAGCCTACACTAAAGCATATAACTCCAAGTCATAAGAGGAGTATTTCCTCTTTGCATCACTTAGATTCTCACTATGAAAAGCTACTAGTCTTTCTTCTTGGCTTAGGACAACACCTACTGCAAAATTGCTTCTCACTATGGAAAGCTTTTCATCATACAATCTTTGTAGCACATTTTGCAAATGATTAATATGATTTGCCCTATCCTTACTGAAAACCAGCATATCATCTAGATATACCACCACAAATTTACCTATGATGTCCTTCATCACCTCATTCATGAGTCTCATGAAGGTTCATGGAGAACTAGATAAGCCAAATGGCATTACAAGCCATTCATAAAGACCCTCTGTAGTCTTAAATGCAGATTTCCACTCATCGCCCTCCTTAATCCTAATTTGGTGGTATCCACTTTTAAGGTCAATCTTGGTAAAGTACTTGGCTTCCCCTAAACAATCCATTAGGTCTTCTATTCTAGGAATTGGAAACCTAAATTTGATGGTGATCCTATTTATAGCTCTAGAATTATTACACAATCTCCAAGTACCACCTTTCTTTGGAGCTAACATGGTAGGGACGACATAAGGGCTAATGCTTTTCCTAATTAGGCCTTTGTCTAAAAGCTCTTGGATTTGTTTGGCAATCTCAACATTTTTTGGGGGGTCATTTTGGAAGCTGCCTTGTTAGGTAAGGATGCTCCAGGAATGAAGTCTATTTGATGGCTTATGGTTCTTTTTGGAGGTAAGGTGGTTGGTTGTCCATCACTTACTATGCCTTTGAACTTCTTCAATAGGTCTTGAACCTCTATTGGCAAATCTGGCTGCTCTTTCTTGTCTTCCTCTTTAGGATTCATTACTAATACAAACCCTATACCTTCACCTTCCTCTAGTGTCTTCAAAAATTATTTTTCACTCACCAAAAGAACATTAGGACCTGCTGCCCTCTTTTCACTTTCCTCAAGGATAGACTGAATCTTGAATGTGACTCCATCTTTCTTGAATGAGTATGCATTCTTGGCTCCAACATGAATAGCTTGTCTATCAAATTGCCATGGTCTTCTTAATAGAAGATGGCATGCATCCATGGGTAGGACATCACATAACACCTTGTCCTTATACCTCCCAATGGTAAAATCCACCCATGCTTGCTCATTGACTAGGACATGTTGGCCTTTTCTCAACCAAGTGACTCTATATAGGTTGTTGTGAGGTATCCTTTGCAATTTGAGCTTACTCACTACCTCTTCTGACACAAGGTTGTCTATTGACCCTGAATCAATGATCACTTTGCAAACTTCGTCTATAATCTTGCATTTGATCCTAAACAAGGACCTTCTTTGACTTGGCTCTTCTTTGACCGATTCTTTGGTCAAAGTTCTCCTTATCATCAAGTTGTCACCTACGTCTGATTCTAAGGCAACCTCTAAAGTCTTGCTGCTTGAAGACTCTTCTTGAAGATAGTTCACTCTTCTTTCACCACCTTGTGATGATGACCCCTTCTCTGGGAACCTATATGTTGGATGACCAAGTTGGTTACAATGGTAACACTTCATTGTTGTAAAATATGAGGAACCTCTACCTTGTCCACTAGATCTTCCTCTAAAACCACTGTTTGATCCCCTTCCTCTATTGAATCCTCCTTTACTAGTGCCACTCTCTTACTACTCAGTAAGTTTAGACTCACCTTGTGTCCTTTGTTCAGAAATTCCTCCAAAGCCTCCCCTATGGCCTCTATTGTCTTTTCCTCTACCTCTGCCCCTATTTCTACTTGATTCATGTCTTCTTTTTAGTTTTTCTTCCACTTTAAGGGCAAGTTGATAGGTTTGATGAACTATTTTGGGACTCATTAAACCGATTTCTTCTTGGATGTTCCACTGTAGACCATTTAGGTACCTAGAAACTTTGAGACTCTCTTCTTCCACTGCATGAGATCTATGGCTAAATTTATGGAACTCCTCTATATAACTACTGACATCAAGGTCTTTTTGTCTTAAGTATTGTCTCTTCCTATGAATTTGCACTTCATAGTCATCAGGGAGATAGACTTCTTTAATTTTGACTAACATCCCTTTCCAAGAAGAGATGGGTGCTTTGCCCATTTTATTTGTCTCATCTTGCACAAATTTCCACCATGTGAAAGTAGCTCCTCTCATCCTTGACTTTTCCACTTTAACACTTTTGGCTTTAGCTATGCCTTCAAATTCAAAATGGTTCTCCATGCCTTCTATCCATTCTAGGACCACTTTTGCTTCCATCTTACCAGTGAACAATGGCAATCCTTCTAGCGATTTACCACTTAAGGCCTTCAATACCTTTAGGAAAGGTTCTTGTTCTAAGATAGGATCAAGTTTAGGTACTTTTTCTATCTCTGACACTTCTTTACCCTTCCCTTCTGCTCCTTCAACCTTTACCAGCACTTCAACTGCCTTGGTTTTAACCTCACCAAGCTTACTCTCCAATTCAAGCAACTTCTCCTTTAGGAGTCTATTTTCTTCCTCCTGATCATCCACCTTCTTTTCCAAATCTACATTGGTCACCATTTTTTTGTCTCCTATAGATTCCACTGAGGACATCTACTCACCTAGCCCAAATCTTATAGGCTCTGATACCAATTTGGTGCGGTTCACCTAGCTTGCTCACATTTCACCTAGCTGGTGTTGCTCAATTCCACCAAATTTCTAGGTCTAGCTATTCTCTAAGACCTCCAAGTCCTTCTCAATCTCTTCTAGGGCTTGCTTCTTGTCAATCTCAAGGTGTTTTCTTCAAGTGTTTAACTAGGAACCCTACCAATTCACAATGTTTCCCATGTGCTCATTATGGTTGTCTTGGCTTCAACTTGTCAATTTGACCTCCTATTGCTGTGAGTTGATCCAAAGGTATGGAGGTGGCTTCTAGAATTATTTGAATACCTTTTGGGTCCATTTGAGGTTTGCATCCATTAGCTTTCTTACCGATTTCACCATTTTGCCTAGAAAAGGGCTACAAGGAAATGAGCCCTATTAGGCCTCCAAAATTCGGTTTTCTAGGGTTTGGAAGAAAACGGTCCAAAAGACCCTTCAAAAAGGCTTTATTTTCTTCAGTTATTTTAGTGGTTTTTGTTTCTCAACCCATTTTACAATGCCCTAACCCAAAAATGAGGGTTTTGAAGGGTTTCTAGGCCTTCTAACTGGCAGTGACTGGTCAAGTTTGGAAAATGAGCATCAAATGGTTTTTTCAAGGCTTCCCATTGTATTGGAAAATTTTTATGAACTTCATGGACCCCTCCAAAAGGTTAGATTGTGTTTTTGCATTCACCCCTACACTTTACACTCCAAATTCACCCTGTCTCCTCTAGCCGGGTTGCTCCTGGACTCGCCTAGAACAAGGTGATTGTCATATCAAACTTCATGTTCAGAAATTTTCCCTAAATATGTACATTGTACAAGTGGTTTCCTTCCATTTCCCAATAGGCCATGATGGTAGCATAGAGGGAATTCATGGGGCAACCATTTTACACGAAAGTGCTATTTACAAGCCAAAAGTGGCAATTTGCAAACAAAGCAATGAAAACACTCATACAACCTAAATTAAAATATTGAAATGAAACTAATAACTCTGAAACACACCAAAGAAACTCAATCCATTACTAGATCAATGGATTCAACCCATTTGTATTCACAATATGAACAAAATAAGCCAAAATAATGTCAAACAGTCCAAAAATGAGTAGTTTTGGATTGTTGATCTTACAAAAACAAAACTCCAACCTTGGTAACTGTAAAGCGGAAAAATCGAACCCTAGTCGTTCTCCCCTCCCCAACTCCAAGGAGAGAGAAAGGGAGAGTCACTAGGGTTGATGGTTTTCACTTAGGAGCGACTTTACAATCAAAAGAGGGGTTGAAACCCACAAGATCCAATCCCACGCAATGCAAGATTGGATTTTAAATGAGTTTCAAGGGTTAAGACATCAAGGATACCCTCTTTTGTCAAGAATGTAGATAAAAAGATTGAACTAGGAATGCATGTAAAGTAGGAAAGATTCACTTATAAATAGAGATAGGGATATGGGATGAAGCTGCGGACCTGGAATCAGTAGTAAAATGTCGAGATGGTGTTGTTCTGCAAATTTGAGTGAAAGTTGATGGGACAATGGCGCCCGACGTGCACACGGTCCTCCGAAAAATCCGTGAAACGAAGGGGGATCTATTCGTCTCTGCACAAGGATTCTAGATCTTCAATTACAGCCGCGTACCTGCAACCTACACATAGAAAAGAGAGGATGATTGGGGGGTTAGGGATGAGGGGTTTGCCTTTAGGTCAAACCCCGGTTTTGGAATTAACCAAGAAACGAGAATGCTGTAAATGTAAATGTTTGTAATGTAAACAAGTACTGATACCTTGTTGTAAGAATGTTTGTATTCTTACATGCGAAGGTGTAATGTATGTAGTATGTTGTATGTTGTATTTGATCTCCTCTTCAATGGTTGAATCCTTGTCTTGAATGCAACACTTAGCCTTGAATGGAGACTTAGAATGCTCAATTGCTTGAAGGAATGCTTGAATGCTTGAATGTTTGAATGTTTGCCTAGCGCTTTCACCTCTTGTACACATATGTCCTTCCTCCTCAAAATGGGAGAGGAAATGTAGTTTATATATTTGTCAATTAGGGCTGATGGACTGATTTTCCTGACCTTAGGCCGACCAGGAAACATTACTTTCCAATTTGCAATCTTAAAGACCCGATGCCCACAAGAGACCGGGCCCAAAATAGGGCCAGGGACCAGGGCGCTGGGTGCCATGGTCTTGGGGGACCAGGGCATTGGGTGCCCTAGTCCTAAAGGACCAGGGCGCTGGGCGCCATGGTCCCACCTCTAGGGACAGCAGGGTGCAAGGAGGATCAGGCCAGGGTGTAGAAAAATGCAGTTTTTGGTGTCATGAACAAGTTTCGGGGTCTCCATTTAGGTTCAACGTTGTGCCACCATCGTGAAGACCCAAATGCAGTCAAAATTGCAAGTGTCACAATTTTAGGATGCTACATTTAACCCCCACTTTAGCGGGAGTATAAGCGTACGCTCATACTTCCGGTAAAGTACAAGGAATCAACATTGAAAAACTTTCACCACGTCAAGGAGGCAAGATACACCAAGCCCCCAGTGGACTAAGGATCTTACGACTTCGGTTGACAAAGTAAAAGGGAAGATCATGAGGGAGAACCATGATTGTCAGTAGTAAGGTTCCCTCACTATGAGTCATGCAAGAAAGATATCAAAATTTTTTAAGGCAAAGCTAAATTTGTCAAGAAATTTTCAAGTATCTTGAAAAGATATGAACGGGATGTATGCCCCCTACGTTAAAGCGATCGCACACGCCTCACCGGGGGTGATTGCTTTAAGGTAGTGATTCATATAAGAAATGAGAAAGGAGCACATTATCACAAGGATTTATCCCCCAAGTGTGAGATAAGCCCAAGGATAATAGACACAAAACACAAAGCACGAGGTGACTTCACTTTCCTCGGGGTCAGTATGTTGTATGATAATTCATGTATATCATATGTATGTATGTATAATTGTTCTTCATTCCCCAATCAAGGAAGGTCACCTAGAAGAAGGGAACACATGTGTCTTTTGAGTCAACATGAGAGAGACCAAAAAAGATCTCAATGTTTTGCATCGTCCTCAAGTAGACAAAACTAAGGACAACGAATAGAAGAATGAGAATAACACATAGAAGAAGTAACAAAAGAGATCAAGAGAGGAGGAGAGAGTCTGCTATGCTAATGAACTAGTCCAGCACGTCATCTACCCCCCGATCTTGCTGATCAATATTTCGGGAAGGTAGGAAACACGCTAGAGGAGGAACATCCAACATAGCAGATGGAGCTATCACAAGATCCAAACAAGGGCTATGTTCATATCCCAAGCCACGGTGTTCTTGTCTAGGAGCTAGGATAAGTGCTTTAGAAAATTCGTTAGATAAATGGTTATCAACATCAACATATTCATATTCACTATCAGAATGAATAGGAGTAACATTTTCATCATGAATAACATTTTCATCTATATCATCATCAAGATTTATAAAAATAGGATCTTTAATTCGCACAGGATCAAGACCATCATGCATCTTATGTTTAGGAGATTTCGGCTCAATCGTCGGCTGAGGAGAAAATGGAATAATACTAGTTGAAGGTGTTTTTGGGGATTGCAAAGTTTGAGAAGCAGCTGCCTGAGCTCTAAGATGACGCTTTCGTCGGCGTTCACGTGCAGAACGATTTCATCTAGCCTTAGTAGGAAGTTGAGAAGATTGAGGAGGAGGAATGTTCTCATCCTTTTCACTTGGGTGTTTCGGTTGTGGTCTCTTAGGTTGAACAATAGGAGAAGAGGAAGGTCTCTTCTCTCCATAAGAGGAAGGAGGAGGAACTGCTCCATACAAAGGAGGAATATTCGGTTTAGGAAGGAGACCAAGTCCATCATGACGAGGAGGATAGGTCTACTTTTAGGAAGTTTATTAATCATAGGCATAGTCACATCCATAGGGATAGGTTGGGAATCTTCTTGAGGAAAGACATTAGTTTTATCTTTCAAAGGAAGAACTTCCTTCTCAAGAACGATAGGAATATCAAGTTTGGGTGTTCTAGGTTCACTTAGAGATAAGATCATATCTTTTTTCCACTTTTGATAAGAAATGAAAAGATGATCACTTCACGGAGGAAGAGATTGGAATTGTTTAGGCCAAAAGTAATCAATAGGAACGCTAGAAGTTCTTTCAGCTAGATTAAAGAGACTATGATTGACAGTAACAACTTCACCATTATGGGGAAATTTCAAACACTTGTGAATAGGAGAAGCAATAGCTTTCATGGAAGATAGCCAAGGATAGCCTAGCTTCACACAAAATTGTTCGGATGATGGAATAATAGCAAAGCTCATATCAAGGGATTTGTTATGAACCTCAATAGGTAATGTAATAGAACCAATTGCAGGAGAAGAAAATGCGTCAAATAGTTTCACAACCACATTTGTTTCATCATAGATCACTTGATTCAATTGCAAAGTAAAAAGGAATTCTTCAGTAATGATATTAACCATACAAGAAGGATCAATAAGCACTCCACGACAAGGTGTATTCTTGACTTTTGCAACTATATATAAAGGACCATCAGGTGCCCTGATAGTTTCACCGGAATCAAATGTGATGGAAGGTTCTTTAGGGATTTTCTGCTGCTCTACAAAGTTAATCACATTCGGAGTCATAGACACAAGATCATCAGGTGAGACGGAGGAATCATTAGTATCGATCGCATTAGAGGTATGAGAAGGTAATGGATCAGTAAAAATCTTAAGATGTTGGTTAGGAGGAGCTACAGATGTGTTGCCTTTATCATTCACACCAGAAACAGAGATAGTATTATTATCAATCAAATCTTGAATTTTACCTTTTAAAGAAAAAAAATTTTCAGTATCATGCCCAGGTTGACGATGAAATTGACAAAAAGATTTGTTATCAAAGTAGGGTGAATTAATCTTTGCAGGATCTATTTGCCTTATAGGAGGAAGAGTAAGCACATTTTGTTCCAATAACTTATTCATAATACTATGCAATGATTCATTCAAAGGAGTAAACTTTCTTTCTTTCTTGAAAAACTTAGAAATAGGAGGCACACCTGATGCCGCATTCACATTGTTGTTGATGATGTTTTCATTGAATTTAATGGACTCTCTGTTCGGTTTAAACTTCCCAAATGGTTGTTGACTACTATCACCCTTATCACTCGGAGCCATAGGATTTGCTTGTTCCATTTGACTCACAGTCAGTTGATAATTGTGAAGAGTTGCGCACAACTGTTGGAAAGAAGTAAACTCAGAAAACAAAAGTTTTTCTCTAATATCTTTTTGTAAATTAGAAATAAAGATTCTTTGAATGTCATTGTCAGGTACTGGAAAAGAAATTTGAGCATACAAATGCTTATCTCTACCAATGAAATCAGTCACTTTTTCTTTAACACCTTGTTTACAATACATTAAATCAATCAAAGTAACTTTAGGACTTATATTGTTTTGAAATTGTTGAATAAAAGCATTTGCAAGTTGTTTGAAAGAAGTAATAGAATAGGAAGGCAACGAGCAATACCATTGTAGGGCTTTATCTCTTAATGTTCTAGTAAACAGTTTTGCAAGCAATCTTTGGTCATAAGCAAAATCGGTACATATTGTTTGAAAGGTCTTAACATGTGTTAGAGGATCACCCTTACCATTATAAAGCTCCAAATGTGGAATTTCAACATGTTTAGGGGGGATAGCTCGAACAATGTCAAGAGAAAGTGGGCTCGCAACATCAAATGTGGGCACACTAAACTTAGATTGATTCATAGAGGCAATTTGTTGCTGTAAAGAAGAGACAGTTTGTGCAAGATTGTTAATGGTCTCTTCAGTCGAAGAGTTCATATTAGATGTGTTAGATTGTGATGGAGGTGTTATGTTATTGAAAGAAGGTAGAGAGTAAGGTGGTGGGACACTATGATAGTTAGTCATAGGAGATGATTGGAAAGGAGGAACACTACAAGGAGGAATGGAAGGGTTAAATGAATTGCCCCCTTGCGTCATGTTTATTTGTGGAGATATAATAGGAACACTCATTGAAGGAATGAATGAAGAAGTTGGATTGAATGAAGGAAGAGGGTTGATTGAAGAAGAGGGATTGCCCCCATGACTAGTGATCATAGGAGGAATATCTTGTATTGAAGTAGTCATTATATTTGATGTAAAAGTAGGTATACTAGCAATAGGAGTTGTCAAAGGAATAGAATGATTAACTTGAGTAGGAGGTTGTGTATAACCTAAAGTTTCGGCACAACTTTTCATAGGCATCACATTCGAATCCACAATGTGTGCAATACCACGCAAAATATCAATTCCATTCTTATCACTTTGAACCATACGTTTTAGACCCTCAATTAATGAAAGAGCTTCACTATCAGGGTATTCTTGAGACATCCATTGTCGAAAATCATCAAATTGGTTATCCAATTTTGAAAGTTGTTCTACAGAAACCTCATGGAGAGCTTCTTCATCATTAAGAGGATTAGAGGAATTACCCATGTCCTCGTTAAAAAGGCCATTCAAATTAGGTTCCATCTCCTCGGTAATTACACCTTGGAAAGACTTAATTCTAAGGCTTCGTCTAACGAGAATAGTGTAAGTAGGACTTATTGTTGTAAAACTCATGCACTAAAGAGAGAGAGAAGATTTTGAATTTTAGAGGTAGCAAATTTCAATAAAATCAGCCAATCTCCTAGATTTAAGCTGTTAAATGCAATCAGGACAATCTCCCGAAATTTCAGAAAAAATGTCCAGGACCGTGGCGAATGGAGTGCACACGGTCCTCGCAATTTTTTTTGAAATTTTCAGGTTTGAAAGTTATGATGATTTTAAAGCTAATCTGAAAAAATTGAGTGATTTTACGATTTGTAGATAGGCCAAATTAAAGTTGCAATCTCAAAATTGAACCCTACCAAGATTGTTGAAAAATGTAAAATTTGAATTTTGAAAAAGAGGGGGAAACTAAAATTTTGAATTTTATGATTTTAGAGGGAATACTAAAAGCAATGCAAGTTTTGAAATTTAAAAGTTGACTCAATTTCATGCAAAATTCAAATTTGAAAGCGGAAATCAAAGTTGTTGTAATTAAACACTTAATTTCAAAAGTCACAAACTGCAAAAATCTGAATAAAACACTGAAATTTCGAATGAATGCCAACACACTTTTCAAATTTAGGACTGTAAGAAGCACAATTTTGATATGAATTTCAATTTCAACAATTTTGAATGATTAGAAGCCTCGATCCAAGCAATCGCTAGACCAACTTTGACTTTAATTTTGAAGGTGTTAAAATTGATAAAATCAACCAAAATTCTGGATTTTAGCATAAAAATACAGTAAGATCTAGCTCCCGAAATTTTAGAAAAAATGTCGGGGACGATGGCGCTTGGGGTGCACACGGTCCTCGCAACTTTTTTCCAAATTTTCAGGGATGAAAGATATTGTGATTTTATTGCGGAATCCAAAGTTACAGCCGATTTGGAGGTGTTTTGATTAGTGAAATTATCAGTCAAAGGTTGAATCAAGAAGGTCTTAAAAATTAGGGTTTTGACATTTAACCACTTAATTTTCAGAATTAAGGCACAAATATGAATTGACAATTTGCAATAGAAGGGTAGATCTGAAACAAGCATTAACAATTAAACGTTTCACAAGTTTAATTACTTAAAAAGAAAATTTTAGGGTTTTTATGCAATCAACCTCTAAAATTTGCAAAAGATCAAACATGGAAATTTAGGAAAGCAAAATTTTCAGATCTAACCATGAATAATCAGAATGAGGATTTTCATGTCGGGTTCACCAAAATGTAAAGCAGAAAAATCGAACCCTAGTCGTTCTCCCCTCCCCAACTCCAAGGAGAGAGAAAGGGAGAGTCACTAGGGTTGATGGTTTTCACTTAGGAGAGACTTTACATTCAAAAGAGGGGTTGAAACCCACAAGATCCAATCCCACACAATGCAAGATTGGATTCTAAATGAGTTTCAAGGGTTAAGACATCAAGGATACCCTCTTTTGTAAAGAATGTAGATAGAAAGATTGAACTAGGAATGCATGTAAAGTAGGAAAGATTCGCTTATAAACAGAGATAGGGATATGGGATGAAGCTGCGGACTTGGAATTAGCAGTAAAATGTCGAGATGGTGCTGTTCTACAAATTTGAGTGAAAGTTGATGGGACGATGGCGCCTAGCGTGCACACGGTCCTCCAAAAAATCCGCGAAACGAAGGGGGATCTGTTCGTCTCTACACAAGGATTCCAGATCTTCAATTACAGCCGCGTACCTGCAACCTACACAAAGAAAAGAGAGGACAATTGGGGGGTTAGGGATGAGGGGTTTGCCTTTAGGTCAAACCCCGGTTTTGGAATTAACCAAGAAATGAGAATGTTGTAAATGTAAATGTTTGTAATGTAAACAAGTACTGATACCTTGTTGTAAGAATGTTCGTATTATTACATGCGAAGGTGTAATGTATGTAGTATGTTGTATGTTGTATGTGATCTCCTCTTCAATGGTTGAATCCTTGTCTTGAATGCAACACTTAGCCTTGAATGGAGACTTAGAATGCTCAATTGCTTGAAGGAATGCTTGAATGCTTGAATGTTTGAATGTTTGCCTAGCGCTTTCGCCTCTTGTACACATATGTCCTTCCTCCTCAAAATGGGAGAGGAAATGTAGTTTATATATTTGTCAATTAGGGCTGATAGACTGATTTTCCCGACCTTAGGCCGACTAGGAAACATTACTTTCCAATTTGCAAACTTAAAGACCTGATGCCCACAAAAGACCGGGCCCAAAATAGGGCCAGGGACCAGGGCGCTGGGCGCCATGGTCCTGGGGGACCAGGGCACTGGGCGCCACGTTCCCACCTCCAGGGACAATAGGGTGCAAGGAGGATCAGGCCAAGGTGTAGAAAAATGCAGTTTTTGGTGTCATGAACAAGTTTCGGGGTCTCCATTCAGGTTCAATGTTGCGCCGCCATCGTGAAGACCCAAATGCAGTCGAAATTGCAAGTGTCACAATTTTAGGACGCTATGGTAACCATGCAAGAGAATTTTTTTATAGTCTTCCCTACATGTGGAGGGATTATATGTTGTTTGGATATCCCTAACTCCATCGCTAAGCAATTTAGGATAAAAATTGTCATGACAACTTTCAAAAGTTGTCATGACAACTTTTTGCAACTTTGCACTTTTTTCTTTTCTAATCTATGAAACATGTTCTAAGTCATTACTCATGACTTTTTAAGCATTCCTAAGACTATTTTAAACCTCCCTAATTCTTATACCAAGTTTTACAACTTTTTACCATCAAGAAGGTCAATTTCCTACTCAAACCACTACTTATGCACAAAATGCAAACCTAAGAAGAACTAACTCAATCTAGACCTACATTTTACTCATCACACTCACTCTTTGGACCCTCCTAGATTCCTTATTGAGTACTTCACTTGGATAAGCTCAGTACAAGCCAAAATTGAGAAAAACCTATAAGCCTAAGTCCTAGGTGCTCTTGCACCATAGGGTGAGAGGGATGATGTCGTGTTGTTGATGGTATGATGCCGCACCCCACTGATGTTTCGACATAGCGGTAGGTGATGATGTCATGTTGCTAATGGTAGTGAGTCGAGATCCAGAGCATAATGCTATGTACATAGATACATGAAGGCACATATGTATGTTATGTATTCCTAAATGATGTAGAGTGATAGGAAGATGCTTGCACATGTAGAGGGGAACCCATGGTTTCGCAACTGTTTTTGCATCGATAGGCATATGGGTGGTCCCTGTCCATGTATACCTTTGGCTTATGACATGTATCTTGAGAAGCACGTCACTATGCGGGGTGTGACCTATGCATGCCTTTTTCGTGAGGTACACTTCCATGCAGGATACGTCCATTGTGTTATTTTTCCTCTTAGAGTATTCCATCTCATGTGGAGACACGATGAGGGATGTAGTAGGCATCACCATGCGGCCTACCAGTTTTGTTTGGGGTAGGGCCATGCTGCATGATGACATGATGTGGGGTGATAATGAGGTGCACACCATCATGCTACGTGGGTAGTGTAACTATGTCGCACCACATGATGAGCTAGTGCGATAGCTGGATGATTATTCCCTCCTTCCTCGTTGGGTGGCTAGATTCTAGTCACATAGTGATGTTATGTGCAATTTATGATATTCTTGTTTATTTACATATGTGGACCAACATTTTATTCTATTTTAATTATGTAGGTTTAGCCATGATCATGCGATATTTTGCATATTTGACTTATTGTTGCAATTCCATGGATATTTCTTGTCTTACTGTCAAATTGATGATTAATTTTCTTTATTTACTCGTATCTTGGTGGCTAAACTAGTTTATATTTATTGTTTTTTAATGTTGGTTGTGTGTCGTAATGTGATTCCTCTCCAAGGACGTATGAGGCGGTCTTGGTTGAGTGTATACGAGGAAGTAGACATAGGGAACCTTTGAGGATGGGGGTATGTGAGGCTGTGATGCAGCTAGGATCCACTACCTACCTATGTGTGATGATTATCTCTTAGAGGTTAACCACCTTATGTTGGCATTTGGCATAACTGATGCAGTTGAAGTTAGATGACTACATGGGTAAAGGATAGAAGTCTATTTGTGATGAAGAGATTGAGATTCTATGAATAGATGACATGATTAGTTATTTGTGTTGTCTTTGCTGGCAAATGATGTCAACAGATGTTCCTGATATTTTGATTTGTCATCTTAGTGATTTGGTTTTCCAGAAGTTACCAACAGAGAAATAAAGTTTATGAAATAGAACTTTAACTAGTAAAGTGGAGATGTTTTGATTGACTCAAATGATTGGTGATCATTGGTGATTTGCGGTTGGATGGTGAGCTTGTATCATGGAAAGATGTATATGACCAAAAATGAAACTTATGAAGATTACTGGAAGATGTGTATCAAATTTCTGATGAAGTTTTCCTAAGGTTTTAGTAGGGTGTAAGACCGGTGAAGAAATCATCAAACCGGTAATGATTTCTATTATGACGGTGATCGACGGTGAGTCTACATGAAGTTGGTAACACGACACAACCTGCATGAAAAGATTTGATAGTTGTTTTGGCACGATTCAAGGAAGATTTTCTTTGGAATCAACAAAACACTTAGTAGAGTGTTTTGAGGGTTTGACTTTGGTACAGATCGGGTTTCCGTGATGGATTATGATCAACCGATTGATATTGCATTGTAATTTATTGTAATGATTTATATATCGATCTATGATGATCTCTTATGATTTTAATTATAAATTCATGATGTAATTAGGGTTTTGTTTCTGACCTAGTTGAGATGGATATTTAGGATGACACAGTTGATGTTTATGATGTCTGTGGTCTTCGAGAATGTGTTAAGGGATCAAAGTGAAGTGTGAGATCTTCCTGAGAGTTGTAGAGTGTTGTGTATAGTTGGATGGGATCAAGCAAGAAGAGAAGTGCAAGTAATAGATCATTTTCTTATTGTTGTTCTCTAATAGTTGCAGCAGGTTAAATCCCTTAATCGGGTAGGTCCTAACAGGCCTTAAACATTTAAGTCCCCTAAAATGGAAGCTCTCAAACGAGTGTTAAATCCTCTCATGAGGTTGATCCTAACAGATCATCAATCTCCTAACTGAGTGACTCCTAACAGGGTCTTCTACTAACTAAGTGTATTGTAAACTCCTAATAGGGCTAAGATCCTAACAGGGCTCAGCTCCTAACAGGCCATACTTTAAAAGAGAAAAAATATTTGTGGGTGCCAACTCCCACTGTGGTTTTTCCCTATTTGGGTTTCCACGTCAAAAACTTATGGTGTTCATGTATGGAATGGTTTTCATGTGATGTTCTTGCTTATGTTTCATTTCATGCATTATTTCTGAGACACCGGTTATGATGTTTTATCAAAAGTTTATCAGAGGTTACCGGTATTGATAAAGAGTTGTTTGAGAAAGTATTTGATCTAATTGATAAGGTTAATGAGTTGGTAAATGATCACATTTATATGATTGCTTTGGTGGTGAAAGTATTGATAGTTGTAGTAAATGATTTGATTAATGTGTTAAGAAAATATGATAAAGAGGTTATTAGATCTGATTAAATAAGTTGAGATATTTGTTAAATGGTTTCAGATCTGATATACATTTGATTTTGGGTTTGAATTTTCAATTTGTCTTAATATTGATTCACCCCCCCCTCTTAGTATTAACCGATTCCACATAGGATTAACAATTGGTATCAGAGCCTAACTTCCTTAAGGCTTAACAACTTGGAAGGGATCTCTAATCCTAAGGTAAATATGGGGGAAGAAATGAGTTACTGAGAAATGTCTAAGGAACTTGCAGAAACCAAGGAAGAGCTAGAAACCCTAAGAGGCAAGTATAAGACATCACTAGCTAAAAGGAAGGAACTGACCCAAAAATTGTTGGAGATCAATAAAAGTAGCTCTTCTAAGGGATAAAATATAGATGCATTGGTTGAGGAAGTGGAGAAACTAAATGGTGAGAAAATTAACCTAAGGAGAGAGCTTGAAGCCCTTATAATCCATATGAGTCAAGAACTTGAAGCTAGGAGGGTAGCTGAAGACAAGATCAAAGAGAAAGATCATGAGATCTTTAAGATAAAATAGGAGAATAACACTCTTTTTGAACACTGGCATGAGGAGAAAGAAGAGAAAGAAGAGAAAGAAGAAATCAAAGCAGATCTTGATATGGCAACGTCTCTTAGAGCAACTCTTATGAAGCAAAACGAAGATCTTACTAAAGAGCTTACAAAAGATAATGAGAAGCTTGCAAAATTCAACAAGAGTTCTACCATACCGGATGAATAGATCCAATCTCAGAGGATGAAAGGCGATAGATCTGGGTTAGGATACAATACATTTGAGAAGGGAGAACCTTCTGGTACCAAGAGCAACATTCATGAAGGTAAAACAACTCCGAAGGCTTAGAAGCCTATCGGTAAGAAAGCTTACAAACCTGTTTGTTTTAATTGTCATAAACCAAGACATACTGCTAATGTTTGTAGAAGAAAATCTGATGCTAATACTGGTTATAGACCCAATACTAGATATGTGTCTAGAAAATTTGAAGGTTACTGTTATACATGCAACATGTATGGACATAGATCTATTGAATATAGTTATGGAGCAAATATCCAACACCTCATATGAATCCAAGAACTAATGGTGATTGGAGAAGGAATTTCATTGATCGGAGAAGCTCTAGTTGGCAAAGACCCTAAGTTAACCGATTTAGTCCTTATGAGATGGAGAAAAAAATTAATGTGATTTATGCGATCTGCAACAAATTTGGACATGTGGCAATGAATTGTTGAAGAAGGACAGGCAGAGGCAATGTAGGACTGTGGAAAGCATCTAGAATGGCATATTATCATTGTAACAAACCATGACACATTGCTAAGTTTTGTAGAACATAGAAGAACCTAATGGTATGATGAATCAATAAAGATCCGGTAAACTACTGAGAGGGGGGGTGAATCAATAGATAGAAAACTGAAATAAACTTTTCACCAAACAAAAACAACCTCTAAAGTCAAACTCATAACTGACAAATTGCAATATCACTGTCAAGTAAACTGGTTGACTGTCATAACATAATAACAGTAAAACAACTCTAAAACTCTCAAAACCTTCAACCAAAATATCTAAATACTTTACTAACAAAAGTAAAAACTCATTTTAGATTGTTGTCGGTCATCATATCATACCAAAGTGGATTTATCTGTTAAGAAAATTAACCACAAAAACATTCACCACTTGACACAATATTTTGACATGGAAACCCAAATGGGAAAAACCATGGTGGGGATGAATACCCACAAGTATTCTGAACTCTTTTGAAGTTCACCCTGTTAGGAGCCAAGCCTGTTAAAGCTTTACAATAAGTCTTGTTAAGAACAGATCCTGTTAGGGACCACCCGGTTAAGGGATTGACTATAATGCTCTATTAAAAGAAATACCCTGTTAGGAGTAACCTTGGTAGAGGATTTAAAAATCCAAGCTAATGGATCACGTGGTTAGAGGATTTAGATAAAACTAATCTTGTTAGAGCTTATCTGGTTAGGGGATTTGACTGTTGGAATTGTTAGAAAACAATAGGGGTTTGCTGATTTGTTTGAATAGCACTATACTTTCTTGTTTAGATCCTTTTCATGCTCCTATCTGCCTTTACACATACTGCAAATACATCATCTAGTTCGGAAACCACACTCTCTCACTCTCAACCACAAATTTCCAGCACTACAACAAAACAACTCATCGACCTTATAAACAAAACACTAGATCAGTAACACATCACAAATTTAATTATCTCACAGAGATTACAAACAAATCGGTTCAAGTATGACCATTGGATCACATAGCAAATTACATAGAAATCAATGCACACCATTCAAGATATCCTTGACCGCTCCTTGATCACTACTTCATTGAACTCTGTAACTCATCACGTAGTTTCCATTGCATGCAATGAACTTTCTCATTCCCAAGACAAAAACCATTATCTCTCCATGCTAAAACTATTTGAAACTCTTCTCATACAACATGCATACGTGTTATAATCATTACCACTCGTCCTTTGATCATAAACCAATACAACTAATTCACCAAACTTCATCGGTTAGGGTTTATCATATCAACAGGTAGGGTTTACTGATGGATCTCACTTCTTCTCTAGTAATATCGATTTCCTTCACAAGCTCTCTTACCGGTTGTAGTTTCCTTTACTATCTCTTACTACCGGTTGCAAAACAATATTATTTTAACATCATTGCCAGTTATAATTGACTTCAATGACAACATGAAAGTTCATCAATGCAATCTTCATGCAAATGTTGATAACTTAATGATGAACAAATAGTACCAAATCAGTACTAAGAGGGGGGGGTGAATCAGTACAGGAAAAAACTCAACCTTAAACTAGTTTTTCAACTAACACTTATGCACTGATAGACAAACAGCAGCACCGGTCCTTCAACAGAGTTCAACCGGAAAAACCTAGTGTAACTAAGACAAGAAAAGACCGGTTGACACTTATCTTCTCATACAATCTAACTCTTCATTCCCATTTCACTCTAATGCATGAACAGGCAATCTACCATCAAAGATGTACATATTACAGCAAGATCAACATGCATCACCACTTAATCAAAAAACAATCATAACATCACACATGACACACATATTTTTCACGCGAAAAACCAACTGGGAAAAACCACGGTGGGGATGAATACCCACAAGCTTGTTTTTGAACTCTTTGGAAGTTCACCCTGTTAGGAGCCTGGTCCGGTTAAAGACAGATACACTAGGTTTTGTTAGGAACCGATCCTGTTAGGGATCACCCGGTTAAGGGACGGCTACAATACCCGATTAAGGGTTAAACCCTATTAAGGGTACCTTGTTAGAGGATTTCAAGAACTCAATAGCTAAAGGATATCAATAACTCAGCAGCTTCGAGTTACCTTGTTAGAGGATTTTCAACAAGTCAGTTAAGGCTACCCTGTTAGGGGATTTCACAACTATTGAAGTAGTTAAAGATCAACAGGTATATCAATGACCTGATAATAGCACTCAATGCCAATGCAGATCCACTTAAGCTCCTCTTCACCTTCTGCACTTACACTCTGCAAATATGACTTCTCTCCTCTGGTCTGCCAAGAATCACGTATCTCTTCTCTTAGATACACACACACAACTTTTGCCAACAAACTCTGAATGAATCACAACATCGACCTTATAGGACAACAAATAGGTCAGTAGCATAAACCCGAAACCCTAGACCTGTTAGGTTAAGGAATTCAAATGGTTCAATCCTGACTGTTGATCATACTGTATTGAATGTAACAGTCTTGATCCAATCTCAAGGCATTCTCCATCGTTCATTTTCCACCGATTTCATGGCGGCTGATAACCCATCACACGTTATCACCGTTTACAGACTTCACACATTCTCGAGGTAGATAGGAACACACTTCTTCATGCAAGATCCTTCATGCACACAAGGCTTACGTGGCAACACTATCTGTTCTTCATTATCATGCAATATCCTTCTGTAGCGTCCTAAAATTGTGACACTTGCAATTTTGACTGCATTTCGGTCTTCGCGATGGCGACGCAACACGCAACCTGAATGGAGACCCTGAAACTTGCTCACGACACTGAAAACTGCATTTTTCAAGCACCCTGGCCTGAACCTCCTTGCACCCTGCTGTCCTGAGAGGTGGGACCAGAGCGCCCAGCGCCCTGGTCCCTTAGGATTAGGGCGCCCAGTGCCCTGGTCCCCAGGACCATGGCGCCCAGCGCCCTGGTCCCTGGGTCCTATTTTGGGCCCGGTCTCCTAAGGGGCTCGGGTCTTTTTGTTTGCAATTTGGAAATTAACTTTCCTGGTCGGCCTAAGGTCGGGAAAATCAGCCTATCAGCCCTAAATGACAAGTATATAAACTACATTTTCCTCTTTCATTCGACATGATGGAAGAGGCGTGGAAATTATATTCAAGTATTCAAGCATTCAAGCATTCAAGCATTCAAGCATTCCTTCTAAGTCTCCATTCAAGGCTAAGTGTTGCATTCAAGACAAGGATTCAACCATTGAAGAGGAGATCACATATTACATACTACTACAACATACAATATACAACATCTAAACCTTCGCACATAAGGATACAAACATCCTTAGAACAAGGTATTAGTACTTGTTTTACAGTCATTTACATTTACAGCTCTTGCTCATTTCTTGGTTAATTCCAAAACCGGGGTTTGACCTAAAGGCAAACCCCTAATCCCTAACCCCCCAATCGTCTTCGCTTTTCTGTGTGTAGGTTGCAGGTACGCGGCTGAAATTGAAGATCTGGAATCCTTGTGCAGAGACGAGCAGATCCCCCTTCGTTTCGCGGATTTTTCGGAGGACCGTGGCACCGGGCGCCATCGTCCCATCAACTTTTGCTCAAATTTGCAGGACAAGGCCGTATCGACATTTTACTGCTAATTCCAAGTCCGCAGCTTCATCCTATAACCCGAACTCAGTTTATAAGCGAATCTTTATCACTTTTTATGCATGCTTAGCTTAATTTCCTTAACAACATTCTTTACAAAAGAGGGTAGCCTTGCTTTCCTAACCCTTGAAATTCATTTAGCATCCAATCTTACATTGTGTGGGATTGGATCTTATGAGTTTCAACCCCTCTTTTGAATGTAAAGTCTCTCCCCTAAGTGAAAAACCATCGAATCCTAGCGAACCTCCCTTCTCTCTCCTCAGAGTCGGAAGAGGGGAGAACAACTAGGGTTTGATCGCGATTTTTCCGCTTTACATTTTGGTGAACCCGACGTGAATCATCCTTTCTGATTTTTCATGCTTAGATCTAAAAAAAAATTGATTACATTTCCACGTTTGATCTTTTGCAAAATTTTAGAGGTGATTGCATAAAAACCCTAAATTTTCTTTTTAGTAATTGAACCTGCGAAATGTCTAAATGTTAATGCCTATTTCAGATCTGCCCTTCTATTACAAATTTTCAATTCATATTTGTGCTTTAATTCTGAAAATTAAGTGGTTAAGTGTCAAAACCCTAATTTTTGAAACCCTCTTGATTCAACCTTTGTCCGACAATTTCACTGATCAAAACATCTCCAAATCAGCTGTAACTTTGGATTCTGCAATAAAATCACAATATCTTTCATCCCTGAAAATTTGGAAAAAAGTTGCGAGGACCGTGGCGCCGAGCGCCATCGTCCCCGACATTTTTTCCGAAATTTCGGGAGCGAGATCTTACTGTATTTTCCTGCTAAAATCCAGAATTTTGGCTGATTTTATCAATTTTAACACCTTCAAAATAACAGTCAAAGTTGGTCTTGTGATTGCTTGGATTAAGGCTTCTAAACATTTAAAAATCATTGAAATTGAAATTTTGTGTCAAAATTGTGTTCTTACTGTCCTAAATCTGAAAAGTGTGTTATCATTCATTAAAAATTTCAGTGCTTTATTCAAATTCTTGCATTTTGTGACTTTTGAAATTAAGTGCTTAATTACAACAACTTTAATTTCCGCTTTCAAAATTGAATTTTGCGTGAAATTGAGTCAATTTTTGAATTTCAAAATTTGCATTGCTCTTGACATTCCCTCTAAAATCATAAAATTCAAAATTTCAGTTTCCCTCTCTTTTTCAAAATTCAAATTTTGCATTTTTCGACAATCTGGGTAGGGTTCAATTTTGAGATTGCAACTTTAATTTGGCCTATCTACAGATCGTAAAATCACTCAATTTTTTCAGATTAGCTCTAAAATCATCATACCTTTCATCCCTGCAAATTTCGAAAAAAGTTGCAAGGACCGTGTTGCACTCCGGGCGCCACGGTCCCAGACATTTTTTCCGAAATTTTGGGAGACTGTTGTGATTGCATTTAACAGCTTAAATCCAGAAGATTGGCTGATTTTACTGAAAATTGCTACCTCTAAATTCAAAATCTTCTCTCTCTTTCTAGTGCATGAGTTTTACAACAATAAGCCCTACTTACACTATTCCCGTTAGACGAAGCCGTAGAATTAAGTCTTTCCAAGGTTTAACTACTGAGGAGATGGAACCTAATTTGAATAGCCTTTTTAACGAGGACATGGGTAATTCCTCTAATCCTCCTAATGATGAAGAAGCTCTCCATGAGGTTTCCGAAGAACAACTTTCGAAATTGGATAACCAATTTGACGATTTTCGACAATGGATGTCTCAAGAATACCCTGACAGTCAAGCTCTTCCTTTAATTGAGGGTCTAAAATGTATGCTTCAAAGTGATAAGAATGGAATTGATATTTTGCATGGTATTTCACAAATTGTGAATTCGAATGTGATGCCTATGAAGAGTTGTGCTGAAAATTTGGGTTATACACAACCTCCTACACAAGTCAATCATTCTATTCCTTTGACGACTTCTATTGCTAGCATACCTACCTTTACATCAAACATAATGGCTACTTCTACACAAGACATTCCTCCTGTGATCACTAGTCATGGGGGCAATCCTTCCTTTTCAATTAACCCTCTTCCTTCATTCAATCCGACTTCTTCAATCATTCCTTCAATGAGTGTTCCTATTACATCTCCACAAATGAACATGACGCAAGGGGGCAATTCGTTTAACCAATCCATTCCTCCTTGTAGTGTTCCTCCTGCCCAATCATCTCCTATGACTAATTATCATAGAGTCCCACCACCTTACTCTCTACCTTCTTTCAATAACATAACACCTCCATCTCAATCTAACACATCCAATATGAACTCTTCGACTGAAGCGACCATTAACAATCTTGCACAAACTGTCTCTTCTTTACAGCAACAAATTGCCTCTATGAATCAATCTAAGTTTAGTGTGCCCACATTTTATGTTGCGAGCCCACTTTCTCTTGACATTGTTCGAGCTATTCCCCCTAAACATGTTGAAATCCCGCATTTGGAACTTTATAATGGTAAAGGAGATCCTCTAACACATGTTAAGACTTTTCAAACAATATGTACCGATTTTGCTTATGACCAAAGGTTGCTTGCAAAACTATTCACTAGAACATTAAGAGACAAAGCCCTACAATGGTATTGCTCGTTGCCTTCTTATTCTATTACTTCTTTCGAACAACTTGCAAATGCTTTCATTCAACAATTTCAAAACAATATAAGTCCTAAAGTTACTTTGATTGATTTAATGCATTGTAAACAAGGTGTTAAAGAAAAAGTGACTGATTTCATTGGTAGATATAAGCATTTGTATGCTCAAATTTCTTTTCCAGTGCCTGACAATGATATTCAAAGAATCTTTATTTCTAATTTACAAAAAGATATTCGAGACAAACTTCTGTTTTTTGAGTTTACTTCTTTCCAATAGTTGTGTGCAACTCTTCACAATTATCAACTGACTGTGAGTCAAATGGAACAATCACATCCTATGGCTCCGAGTGATAAGGGTGATAGCAGTCAACAACCATTTGGAAAGTTTAAACCAAACAGAGATTCCATCAAATTCAATGAAAACATCATCAACAACAATGTGAATGCAGCATCAGGTGTGCCTCCTATTTCTAAATTTTTCAAGAAAGAAAGAAAGTATACTCCTTTGAATGAATCATTGCATAGTATTATGAATAAGTTATTGGAACAAAATGTGCTTACTCTTCCTCCTATAACGGAAATTGATCCTGCAAAGATTACTTCACCTTATTTTGATAACAAAGCCTTTTGTCAATTTCATCATCAACCTGGGCATGATACTGAAAAATGTTTTTCTTTAAAGGGTAAAATTCAAGATTTGATTGATAACAATACTATCTCTGTTTCTGGAGTGAATGATAAAGGCAACACATCTGTAGCTCCTCCTAATCAAAATCTTCAGATTTTCACTGATCCATTGCCTTCTCATACCTCTAATGCAATTGAGGCTAACGATTCCTCTCTTTCATCTGATGGTCTTGTGTCTATGACTCCGAATGTGATTAACTTTGTAGAGCAGCAAGAAATCCCTAAAGAACCTTCCATCACATTTGATTCCAGTGAAACCATTAGGGCACCTGATGGTCCTTTATACATAGTTGCAAAAGTTAAGAATACACCTTGCCGTGGAGTGCTTATTGATCCTTCGTGCATGGTTAATGTTATTACTGAAGAATTTCTTTTTACTTTGCAATTGAATCAAGTGATATATGACAAAACAGATGTGATTGTGAAATTATTTGATGCATTTTCTTCTCCTGCAATTGGTTCTATTACATTGCCTATTGAGGTCCATAACAAATCTCTTGATGTGAACTTTGCTATTATTCCATCTTCCGAACAGTTTCGTGTGAAGCTTGGCTATCCTTGGCTATCTTCCATGAAAGCTATTGCTTCTCCTATTCATAAGTGTTTGAAATTTCCCCATAATGGTGAAGTTGTTACTGTCAATCATAGTCTCTTTAAACCAGCTGAAAGAACCTCTAGTGTTCCTATTGATTACTTTTGGCCTAAACAATTCCAATCTCTTCCTCCACGAAGTGATCATCTTTTCAAGTCTTATCAAAAGTGGAAAACAGATATGATCCTATCTCTAAGTGAACCTAGAACACCTAAACTTGACATTCCTATCATTCTTGAGAAGGAAGTTCTTCCTTTGAAAGATAAAACTAATGTCTTTCCTCAAGAAGATTCTCAACCCATCCCTATGGATGTGACTATGTCTATACCTAATAAACTTCCGAAGAGTAGACCTATACCTCCTCGTCATGATGGACTTGGTCTTCTCCCTAAACCAAAAATTCCTCCTTTGTATGGAGCAGTTCCTCCTCCTTCTTTTTATAGAGAGAAGAGACCTTCTTCTTCTCCTATTATCCAGCCTAAGAGATCACAACCTAAACACCCAAGTGCTAAGGATGAGAACATTCCTCCTCCTCAGTCTTCTCCACTTCCTACTAAGACTAGACGAAATCATTCTACACGTGAACGCCAACGAAAGCGTCGTCTTAGGGCTCAAGCAGCCGCTTCTCAAACTTTGCCATCTCCAAAAACACCTTCAACAAGCATTATTCCATTTTCTCCTCAGCCGGACATTGAGCCTAAATCTCCTAAACATAAGATGCATGATGGTCTTGATCTGGTGCGAGTTAAAGATCCTATTTTTATAAATCTTGATGATGATATGGATGAAAATGTTATTCATGATGAAAATGTTACTCCTCTTGCTTCTGATAGTGAATATGAACTTGTTGATGTCGATAACCATTTATCTAATGAATTTTCTAAAGCACTTATCCTAGCTCCTAGACAAGAACAATGTGGCTCGGAACATGAACATAGCCCTTGTTTGGATCTTGTGATAGCTCCATCTGCTGTGTTGGATGTTCCTCCTCTGGCGTGTTCCTTGCCTTCCCGAAACATTGATCAGCAAGATCGGGGGGTAGATGACATGCTAGACTAGTTACATTAGCATAGCAGATTCTCTCCTCCTCTCTTGTGTTACTTCTTCTATATGTTATTCTCATTCTTCTATTTGTTGTCCTTAGTGTTGTCTACTTGAGGACGATGCAAAGCATTGAGATCTCTCGATCTCTCTCATGTTGACTCAAAAGACACATGTGTTCCCTTCTTCTAGGTGACCTTCCTTGATTGGGGAATGAAGAACAATTATGCATACATACATATGATATATATACATGACTTATCATACAGCATACTGACCCCAAGGAAAGCGAAGTCACCTCGTGCTTTGTATTTTGTGTCTATTATCCTTGGGTTTATCTCACACTTGGGGGCTAAATCCTTGCGATAACGTGCTCCTTTCCTTTCTCATTTCTTATGTGTATCACTACGTTAAAACAATCACCCCCGGTGAGGCGTGTGCGATCGCTTTAACGTAGGGGGGCATACATCCCGTTCATATCTTTTCAAGATACTTGAAAATTTCTTGGCAAATTTAGCCTTGGCTTGAAAATCTTTTGATATCTTTCTTGCATGACTCATAGTGAGGGAACCTTACTACTGATAGTCATGGTTCTCCCTCGTGATCTTCCCTTTTACTTTGTCAATCGAAGTCGTAAGATCCTTAGTCCACTGGGGGCTTGGTGTATCTTGCCTCCTTGACATGGTGAAAGTCTTTCAATGTTGTTTCCTTGTACTTTACCGGAAGTATGAGCATACATACTCCCACTAAAGTGGGGGCTAAATGTAGCGTCCTAAAATTGCGACACTTGCAATTTCGACTGCATTTCAGTCTTCACGATGGCGACGCAACACGCAACCTGAATGGAGACCCTAAAACTTGCTCACGACACTAAAAACTGCATTTTTCAAGCACCCTGGCCTGAACCTCCTTGTACCCTGCTGTCTGGGGAGGTGGGACCAGAGCGCCCAGCGCCCTGGTCCCCAGGACCATGGCGCCTAGCGCCCTGGTCCCTGGGTCCTATTTTGGGCCCGGTCTCCTAAGGGGCTCGGGTCTTTTTGTTTGCAATTTGGAAATTAACTTTCCTGGTCGGCCTAAGGTCGGGAAAATCAGTCTATCAGCCCTAAATGACAAGTATATAAACTACATTTTCCTCTTTCATTCGACATGATGGAAGAGGCGTGGAAATTATATTCAAGTATTCAAGCATTCAAGCATTCAAGCATTCAAGCATTCAAGCATTCCTTCTAAGTCTCCATTCAAGGCTAAGTGTTGCATTCAAGACAAGGATTCAACCATTGAAGAGGAGATCACATATTACATACTACTACAACATACAATATACAACATCTAAACCTTCGCACATAAGGATACAAACATCCTTAGAACAAGGTATTAGTACTTGTTTTACAGTCATTTACATTTACAGCTCTTGCTCATTTCTTGGTTAATTCCAAAACCGGGGTTTGACCTAAAGGCAAACCCCTAATCCCTAACCCCCCAATCGTCTTCGCTTTTCTGTGTGTAGGTTGCAGGTACGCGGCTGAAATTGAAGATCTGGAATCCTTGTGCAGAGACGAACAGATCCCCCTTCATTTCGCGGATTTTTCGGAGGACCGTGGCGCCGGGCGCCATTGTCCCGACAACTTTTGCTCAAATTTGCAGGACAGCGCCGTATCGACATTTTACTGCTAATTCCAGGTCCGCAGCTTCATCCTATAACTCGAACTCATTTTATAAGCGAATCTTTATCACTTTTTATGCATGCTTAGCTTAATTTCCTTAACAACATTCTTTACAAAAGAGGGTAGCCTTGCTTTCCTAACCCTTGAAATTCATTTAGCATCCAATCTTACATTGTGTGGGATTGGATCTTATGAGTTTCAACCCCTCTTTTGAATGTAAAGTCTCTCCCCTAAGTGAAAAACCATCGAATCCTAGCGAACCTCCCTTCTCTCTCCTCAGAGTCGGAAGAGGGGAGAACAACTAGGGTTCGATCACGATTTTTCCGCTTTACACCTTCACGCGTACAAGGCTTCCATGTGTCAGTTCCCATGACTACATGTCGGTTCACCTTGACATGCCGGTTCACCTTCAACAAATATATCGCTTTACTTTGGCATATATACCGGTTCTCACATATGCAGGTTCTCTCTTCATATCACATATTGACATCAATGACAACATACAATATGATTATGTCCTCATACCGGTTCACATAATGCCAACAATCTCCCCCTTTGGCATTGATGGCAATATAAAAAGATATCTTTCTGTAAACTCATCTTCTCCCCAATTTCTATAGATATCTTCTCTACCACACATCTTCTCCCCCTTTGACAACAATGTCAAAGTGGAGGCACAAACATCCCTGTTCCATTATGCTACTCCCCCTGAGGATTAGCATCCTTCAACACATCAATCAAAAAAAAATTGACTATGCAATACCTAACTGATGTGGAGCAAATACTTTTAATTTACCTCTTGAAGGGGCAGTACCCCCAATTCACCTCTTAAATACACAAGTGTAGTCTTTGGGAGAGGCTTGGTAAATATGTCTGCTAACTGCTCCTTACTGGAAACATGTTCTAGTGCAATCTCTTTATTTTGAACCTTTTTCCCTCAAGAAATGATACTTAAGCTCAAAATGCTTGGTTCTAGAATGTAAAACCGGATTCTTTGAAATATTGATAGCACTTGTGTTATCACAGAATATACTTACCGGTTCAGATACAGGGATTTTGAAGCCATCTAATACATGCTTCATCCATATTGTCTAAGTGCAGTTCATGAAAGTTGCAACATACTCCCCATCCGCTGCAGATTGAGAGATACAACTCTGCTTCTTACTCATCCATGAGACCAGTCTAGCACTGAGAAAGAATGCACCACCGGTTGTGCTTTTCTGATCATCCACATTACCTGCCCAATCAAAATCTGTGAATACTTTCAGGTTGAAATCATTATTGTATGGGTACCATAATCCATAATCAACTGTTCCCTTTAGATACCTAAGAATCTGCTTGACTACAACCAAGTGGGATTCTCTTGGATTTTTCTGGAACCTTGCAGTAATGCCAACTGCATGTGCAATATCTAGTCTGCTATGCACTACATAATGCAACTTACCAATCATTGATCGGTATTCCTTCTCATCAACCAATGCAGAATCATCCTCTTTTGATAATTTGATATTGGTCAACATCGGTGTACCAACTGGTTTGCTATCTTCCATGCCAAAGGTCTTCAACACCTCTTTGACATATTTGGACTGAGTGATAAAGATTCCATCTTTCATCAGCTGGATCTGTAGTCCAATGAAGAACTTAATCTCCCCTATGAGTGACATCTCAAACTCTTCCTTCATCTCATCAGCAAACTCATGACTCATCTTGTCATCTCCAGCAAAGATAATGTCATCAACAAAAACTTCATAGATCAGGATCTAATCTCCTTTAGATTTCAAGTAGATATTACTATCTTCACTTGTTCTCTCAAATCCAATCTTCACAAGATGGGAATGTAGATGTTCATACCATGCTCTATGTGTCTGGTTTAGACCATATAAGGCTTTATGTAGCGTGCACACCATATTACTATCTTCACATATGGAAAACCCATTTGGTTGCTCTACATACACCTCGTCTTCATGTACACCATTTAGGAATATAGATTTTACATCTATTTGATATACCTTGAATCCTTTAAAAGTTGCACATGCAAGAAGCGTACGAACTCCTTCCAATCTGGCTACAGGAGAAAGGTTTCTCCATAGTCTTCTCCTTCTTCTTGAGCATATCCTTTGCACACCAATCTGGCTTTGTTCCTGATCATTGTGCCATCCTTATTCAGCTTGTTTCTAAACACCCATTTGGTGCCAATGACATTTTTATGCTCCGGTCTGGGTACCAAGGACCATGTACCATTTTTCTCTATCTATTCAAGTTCCTCTTCCATTGCCTTGATCTAGTCTTCATCTTTATGAGCCTCTTTGAATGACTTAGGCTCAAATTCAGAGATCAAACATGAGTTTTCTTTGATCTTTCTTCTTGTAAGGATTCTTGCATCCTTATCTCCTATGATCTGCTTAGGATCATGATTCAGCTTGACATACCGAGGAATAGTCTTGACTGGTTCTTCTTTCTTTTCCTCTTCATCCTCATCTTCATCAGTATCAACATTCATCAGTTTAGGAACACTGTTACTGGTACTTGGTTGACTGACAACCGGTTCCCAGAAGGTTGCAACCGGTTCATTTACAACTTTCTCACTGCCTATTTCTTCCAGTTTCTCAAAGGTTTCATCAACTCTCACATTGATACTTTCCATAATTCTCTGAGTCCTATTGTTGAAACACTTGAGAGCTTTACTCTTGGTGGAATATCCTAGAAATATTCCCTCATCACATTTAGCTTCAAACTTGCGCTGATATTCACTCCTCTTGATGTAACATTTGCTACCAAATACCCTAAAGTAGCTAACCATAGGTGTCTTACCGGTCCAATACTCATAAGGAGTTTTATCCTTACCTTACTTGATGAGTACCCGGTTCATTGTGTAGACTGCAGTGCTTATTGCTTCCCTCCACAAGGTGTGAGCTACTTTTCCTTGAATCAACATGGTTCTAGCTGCTTCAACCACAGTCCGGTTATTCCTCTCTACTAGGCCATTCTGTTGTGGAGTCCGTTGGGCAGACAGTTGCCTCTTGATGCCAAATTCTTCACAATACTTGTTGAATTCACTGGAAGTGAATTCCCCTTGATCATTTCTGAGACACTTCATCCTTTTACCATTTTCCTTCTCCACTAATGCTTTGAAAGCTTTGAACTTCACAAAGGCTTTAGACTTGTCTTTCAAGAATGTGACCCACATCATTCTTGAGCAGTCATCAGTGAGAATCATGAAGTACCTATCACCCTGTACACTTCTAGTTTTCGTAGGACCACACAAATCAGTATGCACAAGATCAAGCAAGTTGTCTGCAGTGAAAGATTTACCTTTAAAGGTTAAGGAAGATATTTTCCCCAATTGACACTCTCTGCACAAGGTATTATCCAGTTTGCTTAGCACTAGAAACCCTCTAACTAGCTTGATCTTACTAGCCTTCACAATGTTATCAAAGTTTACATGGTAGAGTCTCCTATGCCATATCCAGCTATCATCAAACTTAGCCATAAGACATGTACTTATATTTGCATTTAGATGAAATAGGTTACCTTTGGTCTACATGCCGGTGGCCACCAATTCACCATCTTTTCCTTTGATTATGCAGATTCCATTCTTGAATTCCAGAGTGAGGCCATTGTCATTCAGCTAGCCAACACTCAGAAGGTTGTGTCTGAGATCATCAACCCAATACACATTGTCACCACTACACTTTCCATTCAGAGAGATGGACCCTTTTCCTTTAACCATACATGTGATGAATACTAAGAGGGGGGGGTGAATTAGTATGCCAAAAATCAATGTACTAAAACACTTAAACAATCTAAAGATAAATCGGTAAAACAGTTTAACAGACAGACCAGTTATCACACATGCAAACCGAAATGCAAGTAAAGCATTCACCCATAAAAGCAATACAACCATAACATAAGATATTTGACATGGAAACCCAAAAGGGAAAAACCACGGTGAGATGGAACTCACAAGTCACTATCTGCAGAATAGAAACCAGACCGGTTGAGGTCTTACAATGTTCTTCACCAGAACAGATCCTGTTAGGAATCTCAATCTCTGTTAGGAGATAAGTCTGATTAAATACTACCTTGCTAGCGGATTTTAGATTCACAGAAGTGAACCACCTTGTTAGAGGATTTTACAAAGGCTTTTGGGCCTACCCGGTTAAGGGCTACAGACTTGTCAAAGATGTGAGTAATCAACAAGTGTTTGATCTATCTAATAGCACAAACTGCTTGGTTAGATCCAGTATTGCTCACTATTAATGCATTCCAGCATTACTTCGGTCTTCTCTATCTCTCTCTTAGTTACAACTTGATCTTCTCAGATAAGATCACTCTTACAACAACTCAACAACCACCTTAAACCCTAGCACAACATAAACCCTTTTAGCAACAACTTAAAACCCTAGACATGATGTCCTTTTAAAGGAATCTGATTTCATGTCGGTCCAATAGGATTACATTACAATTTCCTAACTCATCACAAAATGCCAGTTGGTAACTCATCACAGAGCATTACCGGTTCATACGAAATATCGGTTGCCGGTTTGACAAAAATGAAGACTAGTAAGAATGTGTTATGCCACTTTGCTACCTCGTACGGCTTGAGATATACGAACCGCTTGGGGTCGACATGCCGCTTTAGACCGGGAAACACATTCTGCAAAATCACCAATAGTCTAAAGACTAGAATACAACATACCGGTTGGAAAAAATACCGATTTAGCTCTAGCTCATACATATAAAGGGGATCTCAATACAAGTGTGTGTCCATCAATGACAATCACAACATAAACATCAAAAATGCCAACAATCTCCCCCTTTGGCATTGATGGCAACACTTAGGAAAATAAAATTTTGACATCTAAGTGTTTTACAACAAAAACATGCCTTTAACAAAATTGCTCCCCCTAGACATATACACTATCGTTTAATCAATACAATGTATAGCAATTTTGCATACAAAATATAAACATTGAGATATCAGAGCACATAGCATATATCAAAACATATATCAAAATTTTAAAATTATATACTTCTCCCTATTTGTCTCTAAAATAGATAGAGTACTTCTCTCCCTTTGCCAACAATGACAAAGTACCACTGAATAACCATGTTTCCATTTGATTTGAAATAATAAAAGTTTATGACAACAATTAGCAATACTTGTCAAAAACCAATTTGTAGTCTTGCAAAAATTGTTTCATGGATAGAGTCCAGGACTCAAGTAGGGAGGTTGCCACTTCTTTTTCTGTTTGCATTTGGGATACATGTTCCTCCATTGCATCAACTATGCTCAGCTCCTGCGTAACTGTCAAGGCATCTAGGTTCAGATAACACATCTGAAGAATTTGCAGACATGGAAGTAAAACCAGTTGTAGCTCCTACAAATCCCTAGACTGTGTACTGATCTCTTGCTCCATCTTGACTGACTAGATCTAAAATCGACGAACGGTTTGCCTATAAGTTACAAAGGAATCATAAGGAGGCTTAAATGTGCTCAATTAGGACTGTAAGTCCATTTGAAGCTTTTTCTTCTGAGTTAGCACATCATCGCAAAATAGATGGGGTTGACAGATTTTGCTTAGTAGCAATTTTCCCTCATCCAAAGTGTCCCTTATATCATTTTGGTCTTTCAGAAGTTCAGACCGGAGCTCATTCAACTTTTTCACCAGAGCAATGTTAAGAGCCTTTTGATGCTCTTTCTTGACATTTGCCTCAGCTGCTTCTTCCAGGCTCTGCACCTGATCATCCACTATAGTACATAGCAGCTTAAGCTGTGCTAGTGATGATTCAGTGCTGGGAAGATTGGTACTGGGGATCAAACCAGTAAGGGTGTCTATAGCCGCTTGACTGATATCTTGCTTCTTTTTCCTTTGTATGATTTCAAGGCACTCTTGAGAAACCTTGATGCTCTGCATAAGCTCCGACTCACTAGCAGACTAGAGATCAATAGGACTTGAGATATCAACCGGTTTGGCTTGACTCCTGGTTGCTTTCGGAGTCTCCATCTGTGTGCTCTTCATCGCTTCCGCTGCCTTATCTGCTTCTTCCTTCTTCCTTTTCTCTGCTTCCTGCTTCTGTTCTTGTGCCTTGTCTTCCTCTACTTTCTTCTTCTTTTCTGTTTCCTTCCTCTTCTCTTCTTCTTTCTCTTCCTCTTCCTCCTTCTTTTCTTCCTCTTCCTTCTTCTTCTTCTCTTCCTCTTCCTTCTTTTCCTTTTGTTCCTCTTCCTTCTTCTTCTTTTGTTCCTCTTCCTTCTTCTGCTTCTCTTCCTCTTCCTTCTTCTTCTTTTCTTCGTTATCCTCTTCTTCTTTCTTCTTCCTATAATCTTCCTGCTTCTTCTTCTCTTCCTCTTTTTGTTTCTCATCTTCCTCTTTTCTCTTCTCTTCCTCTTTCTTCTTTTTCTCATCTTCATCCCTTTTCTCCTTCTCTGTCTATTCCTTAGCCACTTCCTATGTTTCCTTGGCTTGCTCACTGCCATGTTCTGCTTGTTGCCCCTATTATGTTCCCTCATAAGGTATGGCCTGAGTGACATCTTCTATGTCCAGTGCATCGACATCAATGGTGTCGATTGGTTCTTCAACCAGGTTTCCTTCTTCATCAAAAACTTCATCTGGTTTGGATACAACCAGTTCTTTTTCCGCTTGGAGGTTGGCCATTCGTGCTTTGTGAGAATTGATGGCATAATCGATATGCTGATGAGTGTCTTTTTCAACATCATCAATTCTCCCTTCTAACAACCAGAGTCTTCTTCTCCTTGTGAAGAAGAGTCCTTTATTTTGGTCCAAAACATCAAATAATTCTGAATTTGAGAGGTCGGGAAAGTACTGTGAAAAGACTTTCTCCCTAATCTCATGTTCTTTTTCAATGACAATGCGCCATTTGTTATCTAATGCTTTTTATAAAGAATCTAGTGTCTGAGATTTAATCTCTGATGGCAACCGGTCATTTTTACACAAATAAATAATGATTTCCTATAATACTTCTTCTTTCTCCTCTTCACTAAAATCAACATAATAATCTACTAAATCATGAAGTAATTTTCTCCTAATATTCTTTATTGTCCTTTGAAAATGTGTCAAAGGTTTGTATGAGGAGATATCAATATTTACCGATGCTGATGTTGTCGGTTCATTCTTCTTCATTTTCTTTGTTTGTCTGGCCTTCTTTGACTTTTCATCAGACTTGGTCTCTTCAAAATCTGGTTCATTTGACTTAGTCTTTCTTTTTCTTTCAAAGACTTTTGCCAGTGCCACTTCCGATTTCTTCTTTATAGGTGACCGCTTGGTCACTCTTGGAGTTGCAGTAGTACCCAGTGCCGATGTTGCAGGCACTATCTTTGCTTTCTTTGTAGCCAGTTTTTTTCCTTTCTTAACAGATGGTTCCTCGACCAGTGCAATCCTCTCCAAGTAGGTTCTGGTCCTTTTAGCCTTAAGATCAAGAGGCGAGGCAATAAGGGTTGAGGCATACCCTTCCAGCAAATCATACATAACCGTATAGCCCATTGGCTCCACTTCTTCCATTCTAGGCTCAACAGCCTCCATTAGGCATTTGTCCACCTGAATGGTGAAACAGATGTCATCTTCATATTTCTTAATGATGTCACCTGAGATTCTTACCCTTTGACTCATCTTTCTTCTTAACTCATCAAAATACGTGTTCAGCACCTCAGGGTAACCGGTTCCAATGGCTTGTATGCTTTTCTTGATCTGCTTGGTTACTGGTTGGTCAAGAGACCACTGGACATCTCCTACTCCAGGAAAGAATCCTTGGAAATAGAACAAAAACCCGACCAATAGTTGTCCAAATTTGAATCTCAGTGCATTATATTGTTTAATTGACTTCAAATTAGACAGGAATTGCCTCTGCATACTAGTGCATAGGTCAAATGATGCGTCCTCTTTAATCATCTGGTAAGTGGTATTTACTGTTGTAGCAGATACAAAATTAATCCTGTTGGCTGAGAATGTTCTGTAGCCTATCACCATGCAGGCATACTTAACCAGATCATCCTTGATAGGGTTGACTATCATTCCTCATGAGTCACTTGTTGAACCGGTGAGCTTGGCCATTTCTATTTTGCTTACCGTTCTCAGGGTTGGCACTTCCCCTGTGTTGCAAAAACTGGTGACTACATGAATTGCCTATGGCATGATATCATGGGTCCTCTCTAGGTACATCTTGTCACCATGGGCTCTACTCAAGATGATCCTGATGTGATCCTCTATGAAGTCTTCCAAAAAGTATACTGCATTATGGAGTTTCTTCTTCTCTAGGATACTAAACTCTGGTTTGATTTTCTTGTCCTTGCCGCAAATAAACCCAACTAGGTGTGAATGGCTAAGGACCCTAGGTCTTCTATTTTGCAATCAATATAATCCAAAATTCCCTCTTCAACTATGACTCCAGCCGGAACTTGTGATAAGGCATTATATTTGGACTTCCTTTGAATAAAACTTTTCGACTCAATGGATGTAGTAGAACTGGTATGAGATGCGGAAGCCATTGTTGAGTATTTCAAGAACACGAAAAATACCTTTACAACATGAATTTAGGGCTTCCTGATTCTACTTCACTCCACTCTTCATCGGTTGCCAAATCACCGCTTTGTGTTCTCCACGACCATTTGCAAACTGGATTTGAATCTCCTTCAAGACTTGTCAATTTCTTGAAATCTTAGCTCAAATCGCCTTTTCTTCACTCTGCACTTTGAAAAACTTTTCTTCACTCAAAAATAGATAGTGAGAAATGATTTGAAATATGCTTTTATACATGTCTCTCACCTACCACCATTAATGCTCCTCTATTAAGGCGTAAACCCTAATTTGCCTTTTTTACCATTTCCAGTCTTCTGTCAAGCGATAGATATCACATACTTGTTAAGGTCTTTTACCAGTGTAACCGAGGGTTCGAAAACACTTCGCTGTTTGCTCCCCCTAAGCCTTTTTGGAGCTTAGTTTGCCAGTTCCGATATTTCCACACTAGGTGCAGAAACCGGTTCCTCTTCCAACATTGTTGGTTTCTTCATGCAAGTTTTGTTCATGTCCGCTTGAACTATTTCAACATCAATTACTCCTTTCTGAGTGACCGGTATACCATTAGATATACTCTTTCTGCTTTTGCAGAATCTTGCAATGTGACTAGGTTTGTTGCAGTGATAGCAAACCAATCTAGGTGCTCTCCAAGGTCCATTGTTCATGTTTCCATTCTTCCTTCTGCATGTAGCAGTAGTGTGACCATTTCCATGACAAATCCAATAGTTTTCTCTCCATCTAGTTGTTGGTTGATAATGATTGTTTCCTGAATGATAATTGTAAGCATTAAACCAGTTAGGGTTCTGGTTCACAAAAGATTTTGGACCTGCTCCTTGGGTCCTCTGAGGATGTCTTCTGGTGTTGTTCATGACAGACCTACATTCAGATGCTCTATGCCCAAACTTGTTGCATGCATAACAATGACCATTGATCTTATTGGATCTAGGTACATTGTTGATAAAATAAGGAAAATTATTGTAGGCTTTGCTCCTACATACATTGGCAGTGTGTCCTTCTTTAAATCAGTTAAAGCAAACAGGTTTGAATTTTTGCTTACCTTTTCCTTTGAGTGTCGGTTGCTTCTTTGATGCTTCAGCATTTGTTCCTAAGGATTCTCCTTCCTCATTTCCAGAGAAACCAAGTCCATTGGTATTCTTTACAGGTCTAGATGACTCAAGCTTTTGCTCTAACTTGACAGTAATTTTGTTGAACTTAGCAAGTATTTCCTTTGACTCAAAGAGTTCTTTGGAAATAACAGCATTTGACTCCATTAGGCTTGCATTATCAAAGATGGCTATGTTCAGTTCTCCTTGCATGTCTTCCTTTTCCATTCTGCTCTCATGAAGGCGAGCAGTTAGTGCATTAATCTCTTGTTTCAACTTGGAGATCTCATGATCTCTGTCCTTTACCAGATCTTCATCTTTTCTCCAATTCTCAAGCTCTTGAGTAAACCGAATAGTCAGTCCTTCCAACTCCTTTCTCAGATTGGAGTTTGAATCATTCAGTTTATTTACTTCTACAATCATGGCTTCCATATTTGCTTCATCTTCAGAACTACTTTCAGATAGCTCCATCAACTTCTCTGCATGTTCTCTCCTTTTTGCTTGAGATGCCTTGTATTTGACCATAAGATCATCATAGGCTTGCTCAGACTGAGTGAGTCATTGAGTAAGTTCCCTTAAGGTGTATTCTCCCATATCTCTTTCCAAGTGGTTAAACTTATAGAAAGGTAGGCTCTGATACCAATTGATGAATACTAAGAGGGGGGGTGAATTAGTATGACAAAAATCAATGCACTAAAACACTTAAACAGTCTGAAGATAAACCGGTAAAATAGTTTAACAGACAGACTAGTTACCACACATGCAAACCAAAATGCAAGTAAAGCATTCACCCACAAAAGCAATACAACCATAACATAAGATATTTGACATGGAAACCCAAAAGGGAAAAACCACAGTGAGATGGAACTCACAAGTCGCTATCTGCATAATAGAAACCAGACCGGTTAAGGTCTTACAATGTTCTTCACCAGAATAGATCCTGTTAGGAATCTCAATCTCTATTAGGAGATAAGTCTGATTAAAGACTACCTTGCTAGAGGATTTTAGATTCACAGAAGTGAACCACCTTGTTAGAGGATTTTACAAAGGCTTTTGGGCCTACCCGGATAAGGGCTATTGACTTGTCAAAGATGTGAGTAATCAACAAGTGTTTGATCTATCTAATAGCACAAACTGCTTGGTTAGATCCAGTATTGCTCGCTGTTAATGCATTCCAGCATTACTTCAGTCTTCTCTATCTCTCTCTCAGTTACAACTTGATCTTCTCAGATAAGATCACTCTTACAACAACTCAACAGCCACCTTAAACCCTAGCACAACATAAACCCTTTCAGCAACAACTCAAAACCCTAGACATGATGTCCTTTTAAAGGAATATGATTTCATGTCGGTCCAATAGGATTACATTACAATTTCCTAGGTTCAATGAATCTAGACATACTCGATAACACGACACAAAAAGCACCGTCAAACAATCAGTGGATTGGTAACTCATCACAAAATGCTAGTTGGTAACTCATCACAGAGTATTACCAGTTCATACGAAATATCGGTTGTCGGTTTGACAAAAATGAAGACTGGTAATAATGTGTTATGTTGCTTTGCTCCCTCATACCGCTTGAGATCTACGAACCGCTTGGGGTCTACGAACCGCTTGGGGTCGACATGCCACTTCATACCAGGAAACACATTCTACAAAATCACCAATAGTCTAAAGACTAGAATACAACATACCAGTTGGAAAAAATACCGGTTGAGCTCTAGCTCATACATATAAAGAGGATCTCAGTACAAGTGTGTGTCCATCAATGACAATCACAACATAAACATCAAAAATGCCAACAACATGGTGCATCATTGCCAAAATGAACCACACTACCATCATACTATTCCAAAGATAGAAACTTGCTCTGGTCACCAGTCATATGGTGTGAGTAACCACTGTCAATAATCCACTCATTGGAATTATCAAAGCGGGAGATAAGAGCCTTCTTGTCTGACACATTTTCCTTTATAGCAACAAACACAATGTCTTCATTCTCTTCGTCTTCTAATTCCTCATATATGACACCTTCATGCAACAAAATAGTTTCTCCGGTTTCCTTCTTTGAATTTCCTGAATCTTTCCGGTTTATCCTTGTTGTCACTATTAGGATAGTTCATAGCAATATGTCCTATCCGGTTACACAAAAAACATTTCAAAGGGAGCTTACCTCTATATTTACTGGGTCCTTTTGGAAATTTCCTAGCAAGAAGAGCTTCAAATTTCATCAGGAACTCCTCATCATCCATTACTCTACTTTGTCTTGGTTCACCACTAGTGCTTGCTTCTTTTCCTTTCCTGGATGGTACAACATAAGCTCTAAAAGTTGATTCAGTCTTTTGAACACTGCCATCAAAACTATTTAGCTCATAGGCTATCAACTTTGCTATGATGGAGTCCAAGGATACCTTAGTCTTGTCTATTGATCTCAGCTCCTGAATAGCAGCAACCCTTATTGCATAGACCGACAATAAGGATCTTAGGACTTTGCTAACCACAGTGGAATCTTCCATTTTACCACCTACACTCTTGATATCTCTGACAACAGTTTTGATTCTAATACCATACTGTTGAATGGTTTCACCTTCAACCATTCACATGTCTTCAAACTTTCCTACTAAGGCTTTCTTCCTTAGCTTGTTTTACATGCTCATCACCTCCATAGATATTTTCAAGAGCATCCCATACCTCTTTGGGATTTATCTTATCTTGGACATCAATGAACTCAATATCAGATAAACTACTGATTAGGGCTTCCATGACTTGCCCATTCTCTTGTATCTCTCTCTTTTGATCATCGGTGAGAGTACCGGTAGGGGCAACATAGGGATTCTCAACATAGCTCCAGTGTTGAGCACCCATGCTTCTGATATATATCTTCATTCTGTCTTTCCATATACTAAAATTTTCTTTGTTAAAATTTGGACCTTCCCTCTTCATCATTACAATAGGATCTTTCCCTCAAGCGGTAAAGCTTACAACATAGAGGACGTGGAGGATGCTCTGATACCAATTGATAACTTAATGATGAACGAATAGTACAAAATTGGTACCGAGAGGGGGGGGTGAATCAGTACAGGCAAAAACTCAACCTTAAACTAGTTTGTCAACTAACACTTATGCACTAACAAACAAACAGCAGCACCGGTCCTTCGACAGAGTTCAATCGGCAAAACCCAGTGTAACTAAGACAAGCAAAGACCGGTTGACACTTATCTTCTCATATAATCTAACTCTTCATTCCCATTTCACTCTAATGCATGAATAGGTAATCTAACATCAAATATGTACATATTATAGCAAGATCAACATGCATCACCACTTAATCAGAAAACAATCATAACATCACACATGACACACATATTTTTCATGTGGAAACCCAACAGGGGAAAACCACGGTGGGGATGAATACCCACAAGCTTGTTTTTGAACTCTTTGGAAGTCTGCTCTGTTAGGAGCCTTGTCTGGTTAAAGATAGATACAATAGGTTTTGTTAGGAACTAATCCTGTTAGGGATCACCCGCTTAAGGGATGGCTACAATACCCGGTTAAGGGTTAAACCCTGTTAAGGGTACCTTGTTAGAGGATTTTAAGAACTCAATAGCTAAAGGATATCAATAACTCAGTACCTTCGAGTTACCTTGTTAGAGGATTTTCAACAAGTTGATTATGGCTACATTGTTAGGGGATTTCACAACTATTGAAGTAGTTAAAGATCAACAGGTATATCAATGACCTGATAATAGCACTCAATGCCAATGCAGATCCGCTTAAGCTCCTCTTCACCTTCTGCACTTACACTCTGTAGATATGACTTCTCTCCTCTGGTCTGGCAAGAATCATGTATCTCTTCTCTTAGATACACACACACAACTTTTGCCAACAAACTCTAAAGAATCACAACATCGACCTTATAAGACAACAGACAGGTCAGTAGCATAAACCCTAAACCCTAGATCTGTTAGGTTAAGGAATTGAAATGGTTTAATCCTGACCATTGATCATACTGTATTGAATGCAACCGTCTTGATCCAATCTCAAGACATTCTTCATCATTCTTTTTCCATCGAATTCACGGCGACTAATAACCCATCACACGTTATCACCATTTACAGACTTCGCACATTCCCGAGGTAGATAGGAACACTCTTTTTCATGCAATATCCTTCACGCGCACAAGACTTATGTGGCAACACTATCTGTTCTTCATTATCATGCTAACTTCATCACATAAAGATCACCAATTGAGTCACACAGGCTTAAGATACTCCAACCGGAAATCCTGAAGTGGAAACAACCTAACAAACGATAGTCATATAATGCTTCCATGTGCCGATTCCCATGACTACATGTCGGTTCACCTTGACATGCTAGTTCACCTTGAACAAATATACCGCTTTACTATGGCATATATACTGGTTCTCACATATGTCGATTCTCTCTTCATATCACATATTGACATCAATGACAACATACAATATCATTATTTCCTCATACCTGTTCACATAATGCCAACAATCTCCCCCTTTGGCATTGATGGCAATATACAAAGATATCTTTTTGCAAACTCATCTTCTCCCCAATTTCTACAGATATCTTCTTTGCTACACTTCTTCTCCCCCTTTGAAAACAATGCCAAAGTGGAGGCACAAAAATCCTTGTTCCATTATGCTACTCCCCCTAAGGAGTAGCATCCTTCAACACATCAATCAATAAAAAATTTGACTATGCAATACCTGACTAATGTAGAGCAAATACTTTTAATTTACCTCCTAAAGGGGTAGTACCCCCAATTCACCTCTTAAATATAGAAATGTAGTCTTTGGGAGAGGCTTGGTGAATATGTCTTCTAACTGCTCCTTACTGGAAACATGTTCCAGTGTAATCTCTTTATTCTGAACCTTTTCCCTCAAGAAATGATACTTAAGCTCAAAATGTTTGGTTCTAGAATGTAAAACTGGATTCTTTGAAATATTGATAGTTCTTACATTATCACAGAATATACTTACTGGTTCAGATACAGGGATTTTGAAGCCATCTAATACATGCTTCATCTAGATTGTCTGAGTGCAGTTCATGAAAGTTGCAACATACTCCACTTCCATTGTAGACTAAGAGATACAACTCTGCTTCTTACTCATCCATGAAACCAGTCTACCACCAAGAAAGAATGCACCACCGGTTGTGCTTTTCTGATCATCCACATTACCTACCCAATCAGCATCTGTGAATACTTCCAGGTTGAAATCATTGTTGTATGGGTACCACAATCCATAGTCAACTATTCCCTTCAGATACCTAAGAATCCACTTGACTGCAACCAAGTAGGATTCTCTTGGATTTTTCTGGAACCTTGTAGTAATGCCAACTGCATGTGCAATATCTGGTCTACTATGCACTACATAATGCAACTTACCAATCATTGATCGGTATTCCTTCTCATCAACCAATGTGGAATCATCCTCTTTTGATAATTTGTAACTAGTCACCATCGGTGTACCAACCGGTTTGCTATCTTCCATGCCAAAGGTCTTCAACACCTCTTTGACATATTTGGACTGAGTGATAAAGATTCCATCTTTCATCGGCTGGATCTATAGTCCAATGAAGAACTTAATCTCCCCTATGAGTGACATCTCAAACTCTTCCTTCATCTCATCAGCAAACTCATGACTCATCTCGTCATCTCCAACAAAGATAATGTCATCAACAAAAACTTCATAGATCAGGATTTGATCTCCTTCATATTTTAAGTAGATATTGCTATCTTCACTTGTTCTCTCAAATCCAATCTTCACAAGATGGGAATGTAGATGTTCATACCATGCTCTAGGTGCCTGCTTTAGACCATATAAGGCTTTATGTAGCCTGCACACCATATCATTATCTTCAGATAGGGAAAACCCATCTGGTTGCTCTATATACACCTCCTCTTCATGTACACCATTTAGGAATATAGATTTTACATCCATTTGATATACCTTGAATCCTTTAAAAGTTGCATATGCAAGAAGCATACAAACTCCTTCCAATCTGGCTACAGGAGCAAAGGTTTCTCCATAGTGTTCTCCTTCTTCTTGAGAATATCCTTTGCACACCAATCTGGCTTTGTTCCTGATCACTGTGCCATCCTCATTCAACTTGTTTCTGAACACCCATTTGGTGCCAATGACATTTTTATGTTCCGGTCTGGGTATCAGGGATTATGTACCATTTTTCTCTATCTGGTCAAGTTCCTCTTCCATTGCCTTGATCCAGTCTTCATCATTATGAGCCTCTTTGAATGACTTAGGCTCAAATTTAGAGATCAAACATGAGTTTTCTCTGATCTTTCTTCTTGTCAGGATTCCTACATCCTTATCTTCTATGATCTGCTTAGGATCATGATTCAGCTTGACATACCGAGGAATAGTCTTGACTGGTTCTTCTTGCTTTTCCTCTTCATCCTCATCTTCATCGGTATCAACATTCACCAATTCAAGAACACTGTTACTGGTACTTGGTTGACTGACAACCGGTTCCCAGAAGTTTGCAACCGGTTCATTTATAGCTTGCTCATTGCCTATTTCTTCCGGTTTCTCAGAGGTTTCATCAACTCTCACATTGATACTCTCCATAATTCTCTAAGTCCTATTGTTGAAACACTTGAGAGCTTTACTCTTGGTGGAATATCCTAGGAATATTCCCTCATCACATTTAGCTTCAAACTTTCCCTGGTGTTCACTCCTCTTGATGTAACATTTGCTACCAAATACAATAAAGTAGCTAACCACAGGTGTCTTACTGGTCCAATACTCATAAGGAGTTTTATCCTTACCTTTCTTGATGAGTACTAGGTTCATTGTGTAGACTACAGTGCTTACCGCTTCTCTCCAAAAGGTGTGAGCTACTTTTCCTTGAATCAACATGGTTCTAGCTGCTTCAACCATAGTCCGGTTATTCCTCTCTGCTAGGCCATTCTGCTATGGAGTCCATGGGGCAAACAGTTGCCTCTTGATGCCAAATTCTTCACAATACTTGTTGAATTCACTCGAAGTGAATTCCCCTCCTTGATGTGTTCTGAGACACTTGATCCTTTTACCACTTTCCTTCTCCACTAATGCTCTAAAAGCTTTGAACTTCACAAAGGCTTCAGACTTGTCTTTCAAGAATGTGACCCACATCATTCTTGAGTAGTCATCAGTGAGAATCATGAAGTACCTATCACCCTACACACTTCTAGTTTTCATAGGACCACACAAATCAGTATGCATAAGATCAAGCAAGTTGTCAGTAGTGAAATATTTACCTTTAAAGGTTGAGGAAGACATTTTCCCCAATTGACACTCTCTGCGCAAGGTATTATTTGGTTTTCTTAGCACCGGAAACCATCTAACTGCCTTGATCTTACTAGCCTTCACAATGCTATCAAAGTTTACATGGCAGAGTCTCCTATGCCATATCCAGCTATCATCAAACTTAGCCATAAGACATGTACTTATATTTGCATTCAGATGAAATAGGTTACCTTTGGTCTGCATGCCGGTGGCCACCAATTCACCATCTTTTCCTTTGATTCTGCAGATTCCATTCTTGAATTCCAGTGTGAGGCCACTGTCATTCAGCTGGGCAACACTTAGAAGGTTGTCTCTGAGACCATCAACCCAATACACATTGTTAGCACTACACTTTCCATTCAGAGAGATGGACCCTTTTCCTTTAACCATACATGGTGCATCATTTCCAAAATGAACCACACCACCATCATACTCCTCCAAGGATAGAAACTTGCTCTAGTCACCAGTCATATGGTGTGAGCAACCACTGTCAATAATCCACTCATTGGAATTATCAAAGCAGGAGATAAGAGCCTTCTTGTCTGACACATCTTCCTTTACAGGAACAAACACAATGTCTTCATTCTCTTCATCTTTTGATTCCTCATTTGTGACACCTTCATCAACTTCAACAAAATAGTTTCTTTGGTTTCCTCCTTTGAATTTCCTCAATCTTTCTGGTTTATCCTTGTTGTCACTATTAGGACAGTTCATAGCAATATGTCCTATTCGGTTACACAAAAAACATTTCAAAGGGAGCTTACCTCTATATTTACGGGGTCCTTTTGGAAATTTCCTAGCAAGAAGAGCTTCAAATTTCATCAGAAACTCCTCATCATCCATTACTCTACTTTGTCTTGGTTCACCACTAGTGCTTGCTTCTTTTCCTTTCTTAGATGGTACAACAGAAGCTCTAAAAGCCGATTCAGTCTTTTGAACACTGCCATCAAAACTATTTAGCTCATAGGCTATCAACTTTGCTATGATGGAGTCTAAGGATACCTTAGTCTTGTCTATTGATCTCAACTCCTGAATAGCAGCAACCCTTATTGCATAGACCGGCAATAAGGATCTCAGAAATTTGCTTACCACAGTGGAATCTTCCATTTTACCACCTACACCCTTCATATCTCCGACAACAGTTTTGATTCTAATACCATATTGTTGAATGGTTTCACCTTCAACCATTCGCATGTCTTCAAACTTTCCTACTAAGGCTTTCTTCCTTAGCTTATTTTACATGCTCATCACCTCCATAGATATTTTCAAGAGCATCACATGCCTCTTTGGGATTTACCTTATCTTGCACATCAATGAACTCAATATCAAATAAACTACTGATTAGGGATTCCATGACTTGCCCATTCTCCTGTATCTCTCTCTTTTGATCATCGGTGAGAGTATCGGTAGGGGCAACATAGGGATTCTCAACATAGCTCCAGTGTTGAGCACCCATGCTTCTGATGTATATCTTCATTCTATCTTTCCATATACTGAAATTTTCTTTGTTAAACTTTGGACCTTCCCTCTTCATCATTACAACAGGATCTTTCCCTCAAGCGATTAAGCTTACAACACAAAGGATCTGGAGTATGCTCTGATACCAATTGATAACTTAATGATGAACGAATAGTACAAAACTGGTACTGAGAGCGGGGGGTGAATCATTACAGGCAAAAACTCAACCTTAAACTGGTTTTTCAACTAACACTTATGCACTAACAGACAAACAACAGCACCGATCCTTCAATAGAGTTCAACCAGCAAAACCCAATGTAACTAAGATGAGCAAAGACTGGTTGACACTTATCTTCTCATATAATCTAACTCTTCATTCTTATTTCACTTTAATTGATGAACAGGGAATCTACCATCAAAGATGTACATATTATAGCAAGATCAACATGCATCACCACTTAATCAGAAAACAATCATAACATCATACATGACACACATATTTTTCACGTGGAAACCCAACAAGGAAAAACCACGGTGGGGATGAATACCCACAAGCTTAAATTGAAGTCTATGGAAGTCCGCTCTGTTAGGAGCCTTGTCTGGTTAAAGATAGATACAATAGGTTTTGTTAGGAACCGATCCTGTTAGGGATCACCCGGTTAAGGGATGGCTACAATACCCGGTTAAGGGTTAAAACCTGTTAAGGGTTAAACCCTGTTAAGGGTACCTTGTTAGAGGATTTCAAGAACTCAATAGCTAAAGGATATCAATAACTCAGTAGCTTTGAGTTACCTTGTTAGAGGATTTTCAACAAGCTGGTTAAGGCTACCCTATAGGGGATTTCACAACTATTGAAGTAGTTAAAGATGAACAGGTATATCAATGACCTGATAATAGCACTCAATGCCAATGCAGATCTGCTTAAGCTCCTCTTCACCTTCTGCATTTACACTCTGTAGATATGAATTCTCTCCTCTGGTCTGGCAAGAATCATGTATCTCTTCTCTTAGATACACACACATAAATTTTGCCAACAAACTCTGAAAGAATCACAACATCGACCTTATAGGACAATAGATAGGTCGGTAGCATAAACCCTAAACCCTAGACCTGTTAGGTTAAGGAATTCAAACAGTTCAATCCTGACCATTGGTCATACTGTATTTAATGCAACAGTCTTGATTCAATCTCAAGACATTCTCCATCATTTATTTTCCATCGATTTCATGGTGGTTGATAACCCATCACACGTTATCACCATTTACAGACTTCACACATTCCCGAGGTAGATAGGAACACTCTTCTTCATGCAATATCCTTCACACGCACAAGGCTTACGTGGCAACACTATATGTTCTTCATTATTATGCTAACTTCATCACATAAAGATCATCGATTGAGTGACATAGGCTTAAGATACTCCAACCAGAAATCCTGAAGTGGAAACTACCTACCAACTGGTAGTCATACAATGCTTCCATGTGTCAGTTCCCATGACTACATGCCGATTCACCTTGACATGCCGATTCACCTTGAACAAATATACCGCTTTACTTTGGCATATATACCGGTTCTCACATATGTTGGTTCTCTCTTCATATCACATATTGACATCAATGACAACATACAATATCATTATGTCCTCATACCAGTTCAAATAATGCCAACAAATGCCAACATAACCAACTGGTTAATCATCCTGCAGACCGAAAAGGAAAGCAAAAAGTTAATATTGAAGAAACTAGAGCTAAGATGAATAGAACTTGGAAGAAGAAGAGTGATGACACACCAGCTAAGGAATCAATTTCTTCACCTAGTGTGGAGAATCCATCACCGACAAACTAAGTTGTTTCTACAACTTGGGGTGAGCTTATTGTCAAATCTTGAGATGAACCCCTGGATGAAGTACTGTAAGTTAAATTTGCATAGTTTGATGCATTTTGATGTTTATGTATTTTTGAATAATAAATTGTAAATATCATCGAGTTTTTGCAACCGGTAATATGCTTAAGAGCATTTTAAGGCATTTTAGGGTTTTGTCAGTTAAAACATTTAATGTAGTAGTTTGAAATCAAATAAAAGGAACATTTTGAATTTCATTTGACACATTGCAATCTTGAGAGCATTTGGTGAGAAAGCATATTAGAACCTGAAAAGGATGATAATGAGGAAAAGTTTGTGATCATTGAACCAAAAGAAAAAAATAATGAAGAACCGGAAAGTGCAGAATTGGATGCTCAACTAGAAAGTGATGATAGTGAGGAAGAAGATGAAGAACCTAATGAAGAAGATACAAAACCAGCACAGACAATACCTAGATATGTCAGATTGAATCATTCACAAGAGCATATAGTTGGTGATAAGAATGCAAGCATGCAAACCAGGAGAAAGATCTGAGAGAACTCATGTTTGATATCTACAATAGAACCTAAGACAGTTAAGGAAGCACTAAAGGATGATGATTGGGTGAATGAAATGAATGAAGAATTAGATCAAATTGAGAAGAATCAGCCATGGTCACTTGTTCCTAGACTAGAGGATAGGAATATAATTGGACCAAAATGGGTCTTTAGGAATAAATTGGATGAAGAAGGAAAGATTGTAATAAACAAGGCAAGTTTAGTCTGCAAATGGTATGCACAGGAAGAAGGTGAGGACTATGGTGAAACTTTTGCACTGGTTGCTAGATTAGAAGGTGTAAGGATGCTACTAGCATTTGTTGCATATAAGGGATTCAAATTTTACCAAATAGATGTCAAATCAGCCTTTTTGAATGGAATTCTAGAAGAAGAAGTATGCATTGAATAGCTGGATGGATTTTCCTTGATCGATGATAAGGACATGGTGTGTAAATTTCATAAAGTAATGTATGGTCTAAAGAAAGCACTGAGAGCATGGTATGATAGATTACATGCACATTTGATCAAGATTGGATTCTAACGTACCAGTGAGGACAACAAAATTTATTTGAAGACTGATGGAGACAAGATGCTGATAGCAGAAGTATTTGTTGATGACATAATTTTTGGTGGAAATGATGATATGTGTATGAATTTTGCTGATAAGATGAAAAAGGAATTCCAAATGTCTCTAATCAGTGAAATAAAGTTTTGTATTGGCTTACAGGTTCAACAACTAGATGGTGGTATCTTTATTTGTTAGACCAAGTATATCAAAGAGGTATTGAAGACTTTCAACATGGAAGATTGCAAACAGATAGGAACATTGATGGTGACTAGTTGCAAGTTGTTAAAGGGAGATGATTCCCCTGGTGTTAGTGAAAAAGAGTACAGGTCTATGATTGGCAAGCTACACTATGTTGTCCATAGTAGACCAAGAATTGCTCATGCTATTGGATTAGTGGCTAGATTTCAAAAAGAGCCTAAAGAGAGTCACATGGTGGTTGTGAAGAGAATTTTCCATTATCTCAAAGGCACAATAAACTATGGTTTATGGTATCCCTATAAAGGAGATTTTACTTTGGATGTCTTTACTGATGCTAATTGGGCAGGTAATGTGGATGACTAGAAAAGAACAACCAGTGGAGCCTTTCTACTTGGTGGAAGATTAGTGGCATGGACAAGCAAGAAACAAACATGTGTTTCTCAATCTACAATTGAAGCAGAGTATGTAGATGCATCCATGAATTGCACGCATGCCATATGGATGAGACATGTGCTAGAAGGATTCAAGATAGATATTTATGAACTGATGACTATCTATTGTGATAATACAAGTGCAATCAACATTTCTAAGAATCTTGTACTTCATGCTAGAACCAAGCACATTGAATTGAATTATCATTTCATAAGGGAAAGAGTTCAAGAAAAACAAGTGAAGATGGAATATGTGAAGAGTAAACATCAGTTAGCCGATATCTTTACTAAGCCCTTATCAAAGGCTACCTTTGAGTTTCTTAGAGATAAACTAGGGGTTAGACCCCTACACCAGAAGAACTAGAACAAGGGAGATCCATAAATCCTATAGATTTCATGTATATCTTTCCCTAAGTATTGATGAAGGTGCAGGCTACTCCTTTTGGGGAGCAAGTTTGATATAAAGTTCTGTTTTAATGCTATGTTATAATTTTTCTGATTTGAATAGTAGAGATGATGGAAGAGGCAGCAATAGAATTGAAGACAAGTGATGCATTTACATCTTTGGCATTGTTGTCAAAGGGGGAGAAGAACAAAAATCAGATATGGCAGATATGGGAGAAGAAAAGAAATCAAATATGGAAGTTGAAGATCAGATTGAGAGAAGCATTGGTTAAGACGGAGATGACAAAAGGAGGAGAACTGATAGATGATGTGATGTAGTTGAAGTTGGATGACTACACCGGTAAAGGATAGAAGTCTATTTTCAATGAAGAGATTGATATTTTATGAATAGGTGACATGATCAGTTATTTGTGTTGTCATTATTGGTAATTGATGTCAATAGATGTTCTTGATGTTTTGTTTTGTCATCTTAGTGATTTGGTTTACCAGAAGAAAGGGTTTACCGACAGAGGACTAAAGTCTATGAGATATGACTTTAACTGGTAAAGAAGAGATGTTTTGATTGAATAAAATGATCGACGATGATTGTTGATTTGTGCTTTAGATGGTGAATGTGTATCATGGAGAGATGTATATGATCGGAACCGGAACTTGTGGAGATTACTATAAGGCATGTTTCAAATTTTTGATGAAGTTTTACTAAGGTTTTAGGATTTAAGACCGGTGAAGAAATCATCAAACTGGTAATGATTTCTTGTATGACGATGATCGACGACGAGTCTACATGAAGTTGGTAACACGACACAACCCGTGTCAAAATATTTGATAGCTGTTTTGGTGTGATTCAATGAAGAGTTTCTTGGGAATCAACAAAACGCTTAATAGAGTGTTTTGAGGGTTTGACTTTGGTATAGATTGGATTTCTGTGATGGTCTATGATCAACCAATAATTGATATTGCATTGTAATTTTTTGTAATGATCTGTATATAGATATGTGATGATCTCTTATGATTTGAATTATAAATTCATGATGTAATTAGGGTTTTATGGTTGATCTAGTTGAGATGGCTATTTAGGATGACATAGTTGATGTTTATGATGTCAGTGGTCTTAGAGAATGTGTTAAGCCATCCAAGTGAAGTGTGAGATCTTCCTGAGAGTTGCAGAGTGTTGTGTATAACTGAATCTGATCAAGCAAGCAGAGAAGTACAAGTAATAGATCATTTTCTTATTGTTGTTCCCTAACAGTTGCAATAGGTTAAATCCTTGAACCAGGCAGGTCCTAAAGTCCCCTAATAGGGCATCTCTCAAAAGAGTGTTAAATCCTCTCATGAGGTTGATCCTAATATATCATAAAGCTCCTAGCTAGGCTGAAAGGCAAATCCCCTAACCGGGCGTATTGTAAGCTCCTAACAGGGCGTACTTCAAAAGAGTACAAATATTTGTGGGTGCCAACTCCCACCGTGGTTTTTCCCTATTTGGATTTCCACGTCAAAAAATTATGGTTTTCATGTGTGGAATGGTTTTCATGTGATGTTCTTGTTTATGTTTCATTTCATGTATTATTTTCGAGACACTGATTATGATGTTTTATCAGAAGTTTATCAGAGGTTATCGATACTGATAAGGAGTTGTTTGAGAAAATATTTGATCTGATTGATAAGGTTAATGAGTTAGTAAATGATCAAGTTTATATGATTGCTTTGCTGGTGAAAGTATTGATAGTTGTAGTAAACAATTTGATTAATGTGTTAAGCAAATATGATTAAGAGATTATTAGATCTGAGTAAAGAAGTTGGGATATTTGTTAAATGGTTTCAGATCTGATATAAGTTTGATTTTGGGTTTGAAGTTTCAATTGGTCTTAATACTGATTCACCCCCACCCCCTCTGTATTAACCAGATCCTCATAGGATTAACACCATGTTTTGGCTTGCAGCTCACAACAAGATTCTTACCATTGATAACTTGGCTCATAGAGGTTTCATGTTTCCTAACAGGTGTAAGTTATGTCAAAAAGAGGCAGAATATGTGAATCATTTGTTTATCCATTGTTCTTTTACCTGGGAAATCTGGAGTAAAGTCTGGATGCAATGGAAAGTTGATTAGGTTATGCACAATAGTCTTAAGGAAGTCATCTTGCAATGGATCTTCCCTACCAAATTTCCTCTCATTAAGATCCTTTGGTCCTTTGTCCTTCCTATGACCTATTGGTACATCTAGAAGGAGAGAAACAATAGAATTTTTAGGGAGGCTAAGTGTTCATCTCAGGTGGTTTTTGAAAATATTTGCAGGGCAATTAAAGAAAATATAAATACTCTTCACAATAACAACAAGAAGTGGAGCTATCTTAATATGACTGATAATGAGAAAAGCATCCTCACTGAATGGAATTTGATTCACAAGGTCTGCAAATCTGATATAAAGAGTAGGAGACAAAATGTTGTTTGGAGATTTCCTTTTCATGATTGGGTTAAGGTGAATTTGGATGGTGCCACTAAAGGCAATCCTGGGAAGGCTGGAGGGGGAGGAGTCATCAGAAATTCTTATAGTTTTTGTGTTACTTCAATTGCCTCTCCCTTTGGAGTTCAAAACAATAATGTGGCAAAAACTTAGGCAATGTTAAAATGCCTCCAGCTTGCTCAGAGTTGTAACTTTAAAAAAATATGGCTGGAAGGAGACTCTCTCAATATTATTCAGGCTATCAAAGGTACTAGTTCACCCTCTTGGAACATTTATAATATCATTGAGAGTGCTAAAAAATTATTAGATGCCTATGATAGTGTGTTCATTTCCCATACTCTAAGGGAATGTAACAAGGTAGCTAACTTATTAGCTAATGAGGGGGTTTATTTAGATGAGGACACTTAATATATCAGAGAAGTTTCTTGTAAGAAGGGAATCCGTGAGCAATTATTATTTGATAGAGTCCATGGTACAAGTTAAGTTCATTACTACTTTTCTGGGTTTGGATATCAAAGACAGATATTGGAGTTATGTGAAGTGTTAGTTGATGACCTGTTTAAGGCATTGTGATTATGATAACCGGTGTGATGGGGCTAATCATATTAAGTGTTGGTTCATTTTGAATGTTTTAAAAGGCTATTTGAATAACAAGGAATTACCCTATTTTTCAATTCCAACATCTTGTTACAAAGTCTGAGCTTAAATCTAGTTATCTTGTTTCTTCAGCATTTGAGTATCTCATGCGTTGTTGAGGGTTTCGACTTGAATCACATTATGGGGGTAAATCTTAATCAAAATGAGCCTTCTAGCTGTGATAACTGGAAAAGTGAATGGAAAATATGGTGAAGGTTGCACAGATATGGTTTCACTGATTACATGGAAAAACTACCCGGGAGTAAAAAGTCGGTGTCTCATGGTTTCGCCAAGGGATGGAGCAATAATAAAGTCACTCTGTTCGGACAGACTTGGAAGCTAGATGAAGATTTGGTGGCGGAGGTTACAGGTTTACAGAAGGATGGTACCAAATTTTACAGAGACTGCAAGTTCTCGGTGGAAGCTACCAAGAACTTCCCTAAAAGTGATGAAGAGAGGGTTCGACTCGCTAAGAAGGACAATGTGTCCTACTATCTCCCTCATCAGGTAAAATATTTCTAGCAGAAGATGTTAAGAGTTTTAATGGAATACCTAGCAGTTGATGGTAGGTTTTCGAAGGTTTACAATTACCATTTTGTCATCCTAAACCATTTTCGCCATGGCTCGAAGATCTCTTTGCCTTTCTATTTAGCTTCTTCCCTTAACAATAGCCTGGCCAACCATGCCAAAAAACCTAAATCCTATCCCATTGCTCACCAAGGCCTTATATCGTTATTTTATGAGCATTTGAAGGGTAAAGCTAGGGCTAATAGGGAAGATCCTATGGTGGAAAATGCCCACATTTCTGAGGGTCATGATGGCTTTGAGTCTGATGAAGATTCATCTAATATTTCATTGCATAAGAAAGTGAGGGTTGGTTATGAAGCTAAAGATGACATGGAAGTGTTTGGTTCAAAGGAGGAATAGGGGAAGGTAGTTGATGATGAGGTGGAGAGTGAGTAGAAAGAGGTTGAGGGCAAGGAAGAGAAGGTGCAGAGAAAAGAGCATGTTGAAGAGCTGGAAGCAAAGAATTACCCTTATGTCTCAGATAGCAGGAATGAAGCTCAACACACTACGGAGGAGGGAAAACCTATGTTTGTGAGCTTTGCTCTGGTTATGGAGATCGCGGATTCCATTTTGAATGCTACCAGAAATAGTACTCTCAAAATTTTCAACTTCCAAAAATGGGTGATTGAAAATATCTCCAATATTCAGAATAAATAGAGAGATTTGGATTATAAAATTTAGAATTTGATTAAGGATACCAATACTAAAGGTAAAGAGGATGCGGTGGTGGATACCAGTGAGGTAGAGGATGAAGAAGAAATGCAGGATTGGATAGAAAAAGATATGATTAAGGGAGATTTGAAGCATCTTGAAGATGTGATCAGAATCATCAAAGAAAATGGAGAGATTGATAATGAAATTATTATCAACCGAATTACTAAAAATGAGAAGGCCTTGAAGAAATTTATGGAGCATAGCCTTGAGGTTTTGAAGGTGTCGTCTCAAAACATGAATGCTCTGGTTGCTTGTCTGGAGAAGAACAAGCAGGATAAAGAGATGGTGATCATCGATGATGTGTTGGCCACTAGTTCTGCTCCTCACTCCTCCAGACGAAGAACAAGGCAAACTACCAGTGATCTGGAGATGAAGACTAAAGACACCCATCAGAGTCTATAAATTTTTTTATCTGACATGTAATCTAGTCTTTGGTTTCCAGTCTCTCGCTGGATTTTTGCTATTCTTTTCCTTAGTTGTTGTTTTCTCTGCTAGTCTTTTGCGGCTTTTCTTTCTATGTCTTGTTCTCTCTAGTTTCTTTTATGCTTATCTTCTCATTTTGTAAGCAGGTTTTGGGTCCCTTAAAACTTGATTTTGCTTAATCAAAAACACCATACACAAATAAGGGATGGTCATGAGAGTCTTGTATGGAAGGGCTCACCGCTATGTGTGTGCCCTACCACCATCAAGTCCTAGAGTGAGATGTGAGATATGGAGATGTTGGATATATATGATTATGTACATTGTTCTAAGACCATGCATGTAGATGTTGGTTATGCATATTATCTATGACCGAGCATGGAGATGCTCATGTAGACTTGTGATGTGCACTTTCGAGTGATGTGGATGAGTATGTATGTGTAAATTATTGAGTAAAATGTGTGTTTTGACACTATATTACTATGATTGGACATTAGAAAAGTATAAAATTATTGTGTTACATGTTTTTCATGGATACTAACATGGAGATGGAATTTGTAAATTGAAACCATTTTTATGAAATAATATATTAGGAAGAGGATGAAACAATAAAAGAAATTGAAAATGATGACATGTTTTTCTTGTATGAGCTAGTAGACGAACACTATAATTTGTTATTTACCTCTAGTAATGCATAGATTTGGTATGATTAAAGGAAGACAATTCTTTTTTCACTATTGTGATTATAGTTAGCCCTAAGAATGTCAAGAAATGTATGAATTTGGATGTACCTAACTAATGGATTATTGCATTTATAAATGATTTAGCAATGATTTTTCATTATCTAAAAAAAAAAAATGTACAAATTGATATTTATTAATAAGTTTCAAGACTAATTCATTCTTGTTATCATCTAAGTTGTTGCGACTTCTAGGAGTAAGTTGAATTTGGGGGGGGGGGGGGGGGGGGCGATGTAATGGCCCTCTACGTCGGCTACCGAATAATGAGGCATTGTGTATTATATTCTTCCAATGATGTTATCAATAAATATAATCGTTATTAAAAGTTAATTAATATAGCTAGGAATATGGATAATGGAGTTTAATTAATTATTATTATTACTTACAAGTAACTAATAATTGGTGTTTATGTCTGTATGTATAAAGATATTAAGGGGGATAGATTAATACTAAATCATTTGGTTAATAAATTAATAATAATCAGTCAATGATTTTTTATAATTTTTTTTTTATAGGTAATGGGCCAAAGTGATAAGGTGTACATACCCTACCCCCTTATGGGATTTAAACTTGTGACCTCTCTTTCAAGAGAACAAATTCTCCACCACTAGGCCTATTGGGACCTATAAAAATTTTATGAATTTGGGAGGCCCGTTTCTATTTTTTTTCATCTTCTATCAAAGGACTACCTAATGGATTAGATCAATAAGGATTCATTTCAAGGAAGGAAAAAAGAAAGCCCAGTTTGCATCTTCCCCTCGCGCGAAAAATTCCAATTGGTTGGTGTATTGCCAATGCCCCTACGTGGTTCTTGAAGAGGCTCAGAAACCTTCAGGCAAAAGCAAATGGCAGGAGTCGCATGAGGCAAAAGAAAATTTCAAGCAAAGGGCCAAGCGTAAACCATTTATCCCACATTGGTGGTGGGGAGGATTGTTTTACCATTTAAATGTAAAGCTGCACACATTCATAGTGTCAAAGCTTAAGGGATTTTGACAAGGAGGTAGCTCAGTGACCCAATGGACCCTATGTGTGTGCACACATCCTGAGGCAACCCAATTTTGCAACGGAAAGGCAAAATAACCAATGGGAAAGTCAAGAAATATCCAACGGTGATCACAGCTAATCTAACGGTGGTCGCTAGGTCGTGATGGGAAGCTGCTCATTAGAGTATCCATCACGACTAGGCGACAAGGCAGGCCCAGGTCTAGTGAAGGGTCCGGCCTAAGGTGACGTGGCGGTTAAGGTGGCACACAGTTGAATCCAAAGGTGAACCAGTGGTTGATATGTGGCGGGCCCGATAGAAGGGGTGAGCAGCAAAGACCGATTCAAGACCTCGCGACTTAAACCCAGTCTCCAGCTCGCTAGCATAAAATGCTAACACCCAAAAGACTAGAGACCTCACGAGTGAGCAGATAAAAGATGATCCAACGATGGTCGCTAGGTCACAATGAGAAACTACTAGTTGTGATATCCATTGCGACCCCGCGACAAAAAAGGGCTCCATTCGAGCAGTGAACCATGGCCGATAATTAATACAAGCGGTTAAGGCAGGTGGTTCACTCCGATGGTTAGTGGAGGTCGTGCTAAGGTGTCAGAGTGGAGAGCCCAGAATGAATACCCTCGCAACAGGTGGCACCTAGTTGTGAACTCCAAAGCCAATCAAAGGGTGCCACGTGGTGACACCTTGGCATAAGAGAGAGCCACTTAGAAAGAGATAAGGATCGAGCAGGTTGAGAAAGATCCAACGGTCAACTGAGTTGATTGAATGGTGGTCGCTATATCATGATTAGGAGATGTGCGATGTTTATTCACCACAACTTGGCAACCGAGTGTCAGGACCTGCTAAGAGAAGCAGATCAAGATTGATCGGATGGTCGTGGTTTCATTTTGGTCATGAGTCAATTAGGGGATGCCAGGGCTAGGACCCCAGAGCCAATTAGGGGATACCATGTGTCGGGCCTGTCAGAAGAGAAAGTGATAGAGGCAAGGTAAAAGGCCAAACATGTTAGAGCACATCAATGGTGATCCGAGGCAAATCAACAGCTATCGCCAAGTCACAACGGAAATTTGCTCGATGGCTAAACACCACGACTCGACAACCAAGTGGTGGGACCCGATAGAAAGGAAGAGCAGTTTGGAGGAAGTAAAGAATAAGCAAGTTCAGAGAAGATCTATGGTTGTTGCTATACTGCGATGGAAACTACATCCGATCTTTAAAGGTTGGGACGACGACTAAAGAAAAGTGCTCAGAGAGGAGGCCTCTTGATCCATTGGTGCTAAAGAAATTTAAATATTCAAAAGACACAATGGTAGAGATGTGCAACTCCCATCAGATATTTCTTCAAGATGAAAGTGGGTTGGTGAGAGGTACTCAAGGCAATTTACAGAAACATAATGGTGCACAGCTATGTGTTTTCTTAAGATAAGAACTCATCAATGCTCTCATACAAGATGATCCACCGGCATTATGAAGCTGCCAGTTGTTGCAACCAATTTTGGGTGATAGGGCCTGCCCTTTTGTCCATTGTCCATGTGACTGCCCAGTGAATTAATGAGGCACGCATCCCAGAAGGAATGTTAGATGTCTCCCTCAAATGCAATGGAACTTTTGCATTAAATGACTGTTAGGGTAATATTTTTCTTCTAGGTGGTCCAAAGCTTGTTGCATCTTGATTTTCTATAAAAGGATACCATGGCTACCTAGAGAAGGGGACACAATTTTGTAGCTAAACTCTAGCAAAATTAATGCAGGTCTTTGTCTTAGCATTTTCTAAGTCAAATATGAAGTACCTGTAACCTTTTGAGAGAGGAATGAAATATACAGTCCAGAGAATTTAAACTCAGACTATATTGTCTCTATGTTATTGTACTGGTGTTTATTCCATTTAAGTAATGAAGGATCATTTATTTTGAATGATTTTCTAGGCATCTAATGATGTTGTTTTTAGTCTTTTTCTCAAGGAGGAAAATATAAATATACTTGAAACAAAATCATTGATATCAGTACTTTTGGTGTGGATTGGATGATGAAGTCTAGTGTAGATTGGGACTTTGTATATGTTAGGCATATTCAGGGTTAATAGATCAAGAATTTGTGATGTGTATATTAATTTCTCTTGTCAGATTGCAGACTGTTATAGGTGACTCTGTTGCCCAAATAAGACACTAGTTTATCTGTTGAGTCTTTGGGTGCATTTTGTGATCCTATTCAAAAGACAAAATCAACTTTCCATTTATGTTTTATTTGTACTAGTCAGTAAGGAAAATTTACAGGAATTTACGCTGGTTTTTTGCAAAACATTTAATACTTTTAGGAGAAAATAGTCTTAAAGGGTTCACCTGGCCAAGCTTTTATAAGCTTAAAGTGTAGGAGGTTTCCTAAGTCTGGAACCTCATATTGTTATCTTTATTTCAAAATTTTGTTGTTCTCTTCCATTGCAACATAGAGGCACTAGTTTTCACTTTTCAAGAGAAGGAACAAAAGTTTTCAAAATGGAGAACAACAAAAATGGTGACTCTGCTAGGGAGAGTCAAATAAGATAAGTCTTATACTACAGATCTGTGTCTTTATTGCATAAAGTGTTGAGATCAGGTTCCCTTGGTTTCAGTCCGAAAATTATTGTGCTTACCTTTCTAAAGAAAATCCTTGGTTTATCTCATAGTATCTTATAATACTATGTTGTTCTTTTCTAAAGATCAACGGTTTCATTTTTAGGTGTCTTGTAAGTGATTCATTGTGTTAAATTGTATATTTTATTCCCACGATATTGGGTGGTGACTCTGAATTTAAAAAAAACCAATGTTCTTTTAGAAAAAAATAATAGTCACTTCACAAGATTAGCAAAATAAATAGGAGAAGGAATTAGGTCTTATATGAAGAAAAAACCTCAAGAAAAGTTACATGAAGGGTTACCTGAAACAGTCAAGAAGGGCTGGAGAGGGACTGTTATTCCTAAGCAGTCAAATCAGTCATGGAAATAGAAGAGTAATCAAATAGGCAAGTCTTCTGAGTGTCTTGTATATGCAAGATCCAATGCCTCTTCTCATGACTCTAACCATGATATTATGGGTTTTCATGCTGGCCTATTTGGCACTAACGATGATATCCAAACCTTTCTCGCAAGATTGTCTAATGCCAACGTTTCTAGGAGAGATAAGCATAGTACAACTAATAGAGCCAATTCCATTCCCAAAACTGTGAAAGGAAATATTATCCTGATTGATATGGACCAGTTAAATGTGTTTGATTCAAAGGAAAGTTTTCCAGACCAAGATGAAGTGTCTCGGGAGATTAAGGTATTAAATCTGAGAGTACATCAATTGATTGCATTAAGAAAAAAGAAAGAAAAGGAAAAGAAGAATGAAACCAAAGCCAAACTCATTGAAAGAGATAGATTATTAAGACAGATTGCAGAGCTTGAGTTGTTTGCTCAAGAAGAACCTGTGAGTAAAGAGCAAGGTCCTATTATTGGGGAAATCCTTGATCCAACAATTGTTTTTGCACCTAAGGTTGTATCACAACCTAGTAGGGAGGTCCTAAGTGATCCCCAACCTGCCAAACCTGTTATTGACAAAGGGAAGCAGAAGGTGGTGGAGAATAGATCTACAGGTTTGGTGTCAGAAAGTGTAGAAGGACCCCAGGGAATGATGTTGCATGAGGTCGAAGTAGAAAGGGTAAGGAAGGAAAATGAAGACCTGAAAAGAGAGTTAGAAAAGGTTGAAATAGAAGCACTAAATGCAGAGTTCAGAAGAAAAATATGTTGCTTAAAACCTCCTGCTATAACTATCCTACGTCCCAACATACTTTTGCCTCTCTATTTAACACCCAACCAATGATACAAACAAATTCTATCCCACCTGTTAACCAATCTCAAATTGCTGCCCCAAGTAATTCTGCTATTCCCTCAAGTGCAATTCCAACAAACCAAACTAGTCAGCGACTAGCCCACAATCAAAGTCATCAAACTCATATAGCTGGTAGTTCAGGCCCAAGAGTAAATACTGGAAACAACTTTATTGGAAATCAATTCAAAGGAGACTGATAAATGTTGAGCTGTATAGGCCATTGTATTTTGATGGAATTCCCAGATATCCAAACCATGTCCCTATTGAAATGAGGGATAAAATCCAAAAGTTTGTTGGGTATAATGTTGTCAGTGCTAAAGAGCATCTGAAATATTTTGGTGACATAATTAATGACTATGAAATTGCACATGAAGATGTCATCATGAAGCTATTTGTGCAATCCTTGATTGAGGATGCTAGAGATTGGTACAAATCATTACCTGTAGACAGTGTTGGTTCATGGGAAGAGTTCAAAATTTGTTTTCAAGAGCAATATGGAGACAAGACAAAGGTGAGCTTCATGCTCAATGAATTTAATAACATCAAGAAATCAGATAATGAAGTTGTCATGAATTTTAATGCAAGATTTCAAAAGGCAATGCATAGGCTTTATCAAGTAATGAGGTTAGATGAAAATGTGAGTCTAACTACCTATTATAATGCATTTGACCCCAAAATGTCTTAAATTCTCAAAGATAAAAACCCACTTAGTTTAAGGGATGATTTCAGAATTGCAATCAATGTAGAGAGTAATAGGAAAGCATCGTGTAAAGTGGGAGGACAGACTGATGGGAGATTATGGCAGGAACAAAAGCCACAACAAAAAAAGTCCTCTAAAGAAGAAGATAAGATAGAGAACCTAATGATTGTTGTCAAGGATCTTATTGCTAAAGTAGGTAAGCTTGAGAGGCCTCATTACAACTGGTAGGACAGACCGACTAGATTGCACAATATGCCATATAACACTACATGGAAAGATGGCAAACCAGTGCAAGATAAATCAAAGGCACACAAAATCAGAATACCCCTAATCCTTTAAAGGGAGGAAACATACACAATGTGGAAAGTACCCCTTGGTGTATGGCATGTGATGGGCCACATTCCCCCTACTAGTATATCATGGCTTAAGCTCTGAATGAATCCATGAGAGGCGAGGATGAACCTGCAGTTAATATATTTGAGTATATTGTGGAAACTAACTGTGAGTCTTCAGAGGATGAAGCAAGTGAATATGTTGTCTCAAAAGACAATGTGAATTTCCATGAGAAATTGATAATTGATTGACACCCCACTCTGAATGTAGTCACAATAGAAGACCAAGAGGTTCATCTGAGAAGACCAATGAGGAGGAAGTCAAGAATATCACTAAGGCAGCAATAGCTAAAGCCAAGCATAATCACAATCTGAGGAGCAACAAAAATGATAGGAGTCAAGGTATGTCTGGTTCTCTATTCTTTAAAGAACTTTCTTCTAAGAGTTCCACTGAGAATAAAAGTTATGCCAAAGATAGTCAGGCCAAAGGTGATCAGTCAAGTAGTTTAGTGAAATCCGATATTGCTGATACAAATGGATGTAAAGCAGAAACGACTGGTGATAAGAGAATTGGTCGCCAGAAGGTAGAAAAGGTTAAAGCTTATGTTGAGTCTAATATTAACAATGTTTTTGACATGACTCAATCTTTAACACAGATGAAGGTTTCAGTGTCATTAATAGAGCTGCTGAAAATAAAAGAACATAGGGAAGTTGCCTTTTCTTTGATTTCAAGTATATCAGATGGGGATGATTTTTCTAAAAAGGGAAATGCAAAAGATGAGAGTGTTCAAGAACAAGGAGTCCCAGAATTTTATTTGGGCACTACTATCAATCAGGAACCATCTCCAATTGATTCCTTTTATGTCTCACTATTAGTTAATAACATATTGATAAAAAATTGCATGATAGATTCTGGAGCAGCTGCCAATGTGATGCCTTAAGGGGTTATGAAAGAACTAGGTTTGTTTGTACACACTTCATATGGGAGGTGTTATGCTATGGATAATAGAGAAGTGCCTATTGTAGGTACTATGAGAGATGTAGAAGTAAAAATTGCAGCCTTCCCTGAAGCTACTTACAAAATGGATGTTATTGTTACAGACACCAAGCCACATTATGGCATGCTATTATCTAGACAGTGGGCTGTTGTTGTTGGAGGACATCTTCAGCTAGATTTTTCATATGCAACTATCCCCGTGAATGGGAATTTTGTAAAATTATATAGAGAACCATGTGCCCCAGTGGTTATTGAAAAATTGACCCAAACATGCTTAATTGCATGATTGATGTAGATCTTGATAATTGCAAGATCGAACCCATTCAGCCTCACTTAAAGAATACTGATCCTATTGTCAATGAGATGGAATCACAACAAGAAGGCCTATGGCAGATGTACTTTGATGGAGCTTGCTCTAAGGAAGAGTCTGGAGAGAGAGTGCTATTTGTTTCCCCATCAGGTATTACCTTCAAGTATTCTTTTCTGTTAGCATTCCAATGTACAAACAACACGGCTGATTATGAAGCTTTCCTATTAGGCTTAGAAATTGCTAACAGATATGGGATCAAATTGTTAAGGGTTTATGGAGACTCTAAACTTGTAGTGTCTCAGATAAGGTCAAGATATGCATCTAAAAATGACAAGTTAAAAAGATATAAGCATGTTGTTTGGGATGTCATTGAACACTTTAATGCATTTTCTATTGATTAGATTGAAAGGTCTAAGAACATTATGGAAGACTTTTTAGCTAATGTTGCATTAAAGAATGATGATGTAGCATTTCAATAATTGAAACAAAAGCCAGACCAGCCATCCCAGATAATGTGTACAATTGGCAAGTTTTTGATGATGATGAAGACATCCTTAGATTTGTACAATGCATAGACGACTATGAGGGTCAAAAGATTGATTGTAATGCATTGGTGGAAGTTGTAGATGGACAAGAAACCATTCTTGGAAGTGACATAGTGCAGCTAGAGACAAATGAGATACCCAGGGGACTAGTTGAACTTGAGGGTATGTTCAGTTATAGTGATGGTCACTTACACCAAGAATCATCTACAAAACTGGAGGAATTGGATGAGGTGAACTTAGGGACAAAAGCATCCCCTAAGTTGGCGTATATTGGGAAAAACTTGTCTCCCCATGTTAGGACCAACCTCATTAACTTATTAAAAGGGTATAAACATGTTTTTTCTTGGTTCTATGAGGACCTAAAGGCATATAGACAAGATTTATTGCAACATGAAATTCCCTTGCATGTTGATGCTAAGCCTTTTCGATAGAAGAAAAGACCTATTAACCCCCTTTTGGAGACCAAAATGCAACAAGAGTTAACCAAGTTAAGGGAAGGAGGGATTATAAAACCTATAAGAAATTCTTCATGGGTATCCAACTTGGTCCTTGTCAGAAAGAAGAATGTGGATATAAGGCTTTGTGTAGATTTTAGAAATCTGAACGTTGCCTCTTTAAAGGATAATTATTCTTCCCCAAATATGGAAGCCATGTTATAAAGGGTAATGGGTTGTGATCTATTGTCTATGATGGATTGGTTCTTAGGTTATAATCAGGTACTCGTGAAAGAGTATGAGCAATTTAAGACTTCTTTTACTACCCCTTGGGGGACTTATGTGTATGTGAGAATGCCATTCGGCTTGAAGAATGTTGGAGCTACTTTTCAAAGAGCAATGGATGTGGCTTTTAAGGAGTTTATCAACATAATAATGGTAGTTTATCAGGATGATTTGATGTGTTTTTCAAAGAAGGAAGATGATTGCTGCGGTCATCTAGAAAAGGTTTTTTGCAAGGCTCTGGAGTTTGGTGTATCCTTGAACCTGAAAAAATATCATTTTGCACTGACTGAAGGAAAATTATTAGGGCATATTGTCTCCAAGGAAGGGGTTAGAATAGACCCTGAAAGGACTGAAGCTATAAATAATGTACCTCGACCAAATAATGTTAAAGGGATTCAGTCTTTCTTGGGCAAGGTGAATTTTGTTAGAAGATTTATAGCTAACTTTGCTGAAATCATTAAGCCTCTTGTTAAATTATTTTAAAAAGATGCAAAGTTTTCTTGGGATGAAGAAGTTGCACATGCTTTTGACAAAATCAAGAAGGCTATTCAGGAAGCACCGATGCTAAAATCACCTGATTACAATGAGCCTTTCTCATTATTTTCTTTTGCTTCTTATCACACAGTAGCAATAGTTCTGCTTCAAAAGGATGATGAAGGATATGAACATCCAATTGCTTTCTATAGTAAATCATTACAAGCTGCTGAATTAAAGTATGGAATCATGGAGAAGCAGGCATATGCTCTAGTCAAAGTTGTAAGGCATTTAGGCCTTATCTGGTAAATGCTCGAATTGTAGCCTATGTACCACATGCAGCTGTAAAAGACATTCTATCTCAGTCTGAAGTAACTGGAAAGAGATGCAGATGGATAACTAGAATACAAGAGTTTGACTTGGAGATCAAGATCACCAAACTAGTAAGAGGATTAGGCCTTGCAAAGTTGATGGCTGAATCAAATCTGGTTACTGTTGATGTTAATAATGTTGAAATAGAGGAAGGCCTAATCACTAGTATCGAGAGGCAACCATGGTATTTAGATGTGGTACACTTCTTGAAGAATGCCTCATGTCCAGAAGGTATGACACACAACCAGATGAGAACATTGAAGTTAAAGTCGCAGAAGTATGTTCTTATTCAGGGAGACCTATATTGGAGGAACAGTGATGGGATGTTACTGCTTTGCCTGGATGAATCCCAAGCCAAGACGGTTATGAAAGACATGCACAATGGGGTGTGTGGAGGCCACTATTTAGATAAGACTACTACTCATAGGATAATCCGAGTAGGGTATTGTTGGCCAACTTTGTTCAAGGATGCTCATAAATATGTTCAGAAATGTGATCCTTGTCAAAGGTTTTCTTCTAGACTAAGGTATGTTGGTGCTTTGCCTTTGAATTTTGTTACAGTTTAAGCCCCTTTTGTTCAATGGGGCATTGATTTTATTGGAGAAATAATAGAAAAATCAAGCAGGGGTCACAGGTGGATCCTGGTGGCTACAAACTATTTCACCACGTGGATTGAAGCCATACCTACCAAATAGGCCACTAGTAAGGTAGTCATTAATTTTCTAAAGGATAATATAGTGAAAAAGTTTGGTGTGCTAGCTAAAATAGTCATGGACAACGCTATGTGCTTCAGATCTGAGGAGTTTGCCGAATTCTATGCCAACTATGGAATTATTATGCCATACTCTTCACCTTACCACCCACAGGGAAATGGCCAGGCAGAATCGAGTAATAAAAGCCTCCTCAACATCATCAAGAAGATCCTAGAGAAAAATAAAAGGTCCTGGGATCAAAAACTCAAATTAGCTTTATGGGCTGACAGGGTGACTGTAAAAAAGGCCATTGGTACATCCCCTTTTGAGCTAGTTTATGGAGTGAAGGCCAGGTTACTTGTGAACAATTTGCTTCCAGTTTACCAATTTTTGTAGATTGAAGAACATGAAATGTTTGAACCCATGGAAGAAAGGATGATTCAGTTGGTTGAGCTAGAGGAAATGAGGACTGCAGCCCATAAAAGGAACATGAAACTTCAATTACAGCCTAAGTACCTTTTTGATAAAAGGACTGGTGCAAGAAAGTTTTAGATTCATGACATGGTGTTGCAGTGGAATGCAAAAGACCAAGACAAAGGCAAGCATAAGAAATTTGAATCACTGTGGATAAGCCCTTTAATTGTTTGTGATATCAATGGAAAGGATTCATACTTCTTGCAAAGAATGAATGGCGAATTATGCGAATTTCAAGTGCATGGACATTTCCTGAAATATTACTTCTCTTGATCTATTTCAGTCCATGCACAGTAGTTGTAGGCTGTATATATTTGTTTTCAATTGTATGTTTTTCAATAAGGAGCCCTTGTTTGGAATTTAGGAGAAGCCGTTTGTTCCTAAGTGGTCTGCATTCTAGAGTTTTGCTAAATTTTTGTGTTGGCCTTGCGTACAACCATTCCAGTTCAGAGCCACTAATGGGACCTATAAAAATTTTATGAATTTGGGAGGCCTGTTTCTATTTTTTTTCATCTTCTATCAAAGGACTACCTAATGGGTCAGATCAATAAGGATTCATTTCAAGGAAGGACAAAAGAAAGCCTGGCTTGCATCTTCCCCTCACGCAAAAATTCCAAGTAATTGCAATTGGTTGGTGTATTACTAGTGCCCCTGCGTGGTTCTTGAAGAGGATCAGAAACCTTCAGGCAAAAGCAAATGGCAGGAGTCACGTGATAAAGGAAAGGACCCAGAGGGTTTTCAAGCAAAGGGCCAAGCGTAAACCATTTATCCCACATTGGTGGTGGGGAAGATCGTTTTAGCATTTAAATGTAAAGCCGCACACATTCATAGTGTTAAAGCTTAAGGGATTTTGACAAGGAGGTAGCTCAATGACCCAATGGACCCTACGTGCGCACACACATCCTGAAGCAACCCAATTTTGTAGCGGAAAGGGAAAATAACTAGCAGGCAAGTCAAGAAAGATCAAACGGTGATCACGACTAATCTAACGGTGGTCGCTAGGTCGCGATGGGAAGCTGCTCATTAGAGTATCCATCGCAACTAGGCAACAAGGCAGGCCCAGGTCGAGTGAAGGGTCCGGCCTAAGGTGACGTGGCGGTTAAGGTGGCACCTAGTTGGATCCAAAGGTGAACCAGTGGTTGACATTTGGCGGGCCCGACAAAAGGGGTGAGTAGCAAAGACCGATTCAAGACCTCGTGACTTAAACCCAGTCTCCAACTCACTAGCATAAAATGCTAACACCCAAAAGACTAGAGACCTCATGAGCGAGCAGATAAAAGATGATCCAACGGTGGTCGCTAGGTCGCAATGAAAAACTGCTAGTTGGCATATCCCTAGCGACCCCGCGACAAAGAAGGGCTCCATTCCAGTGGTGAACCATGGCCGACAGTTAATGCAAGCAGTTAAGGCAGGCGGTTCACTCTGGTGGTTAGTAGAGGTCGTGCTAATGTGTCAGAGTGGAGAGCCCAAAATGAATACCCTCGCGACAGGTGGCACCCAGTTGTGAACTCCAAAGCCAATCAAAGCTTGCCACGTGGTGACACCTTGGCATAAGAGAGAGTCACTTAGAAAGAGATAAGGATCGAGTTGGTTGAGAAAGATCCAATGATCGGTTGAGTTGATCGAACAGTGGTCGCTATATCGTGATCAAGAGACTTGTGATGTTTATTCGCCGTGACTGGGCGACCGAGTGTCAGGCCCCACTAAGAGAAGCAGATCAAGATTGATCAGACGACTGTGGTTTCATTTTGATCATGATTCTAGGTCATGCTGAGGTGACTGGACTAGGACCCCAGAGCCAATCAAGGGATGCCATGTGTTGGGCCCATCAAAAGAGAAAGTAATAGAGGCAAGGTAAAAGGCCGGACATGCTAGGATAGATCAATGACTGTTGCCAAGTCCCAATGAAAATTTTCTCAATGGCTAAAAGTCGCGACTCAACAACCAAGCAGTGTGGCCCGATAGAAAGGAAGAGCAGTTTGGAGGAAGTAAAGAACAACAAGTTCAAAGAAGATCTATGTGTTGGTATTTTGGATATGTTGATATGGTTTTGTCATTGATGTCAACACTTATCAACTCTGGCACTTAGAGAATTGGCAATGTTCATCGGCAAGGAAGTGACTTATGCATAGTCACCGATATCTTGTTCACCGACAAGATATATTGTTCAACGACACTTGGAATGACATGGAAAATACTTGGCTATGTCGAAGACATCGTTTGGACACTTTGTCTTGAAGATTTGTTTATTGGTATATTCGTGTTTTCATATTTGTTGTTACTGGAAAATAAGTCCAGGATAAGCACCGATAGGCTTATCTATTCCAGATCAGCACGACACGCTATGGAGATGAATTATTATTATTGTAAATGCATTAAGCAGACATGTTGAATCGGATATTGCATCGGTTATTGTTTTACTTGTAAATTATTTTATTGTAATGTCTTTTGTAAAGCCGACCTATACATTTTGGTCCTAAGCTTCGGTATATATGTAAGATCTTATTTGATAGAAGTAGAAGAGTGAGAAGGGAATGCGAAAAAGATTGTAATAAGGTATATGCAAGAATAAGCAGAGCTATACACATAGACATCATTTGAAGGTAGAAGGAAGGTTTTGTGAAGACATATCAGAACTAAACTAGTACTGAATCTAACATATGAAGATGCTATTTTGAGCAGTACATCATTATTGGATTTAACCATCCAATTGTAGTTAGTGTGACTCCTATTTGTGTTTTAGCAGTGAGCTCTAGGTGCTTGGCCTTTCTGCATGTGCAGACCCCCTATTGTATACACATACTATCTGCAGTAGTATCATCTGATTGTGGGTAAGGATTCCCACTATAGTTTTCCCCTTATAGGGTTTCCACGTACAAATACTGGTGTTATGTGTTGTGGATGTTACTGTCTTTCTATTTCATGCATTAATCTTTATCGGTACTGCAATTAACTAATAAAATATCTACCGATATTAAGTTTGGTTTACCGATATTAAGTATTAAGTTTGGTTAAGTTTTTTTTTGTTTGAATTTATTAGACAACTAATTCACCCCCCCCCCTCTCAGTTGTCTCTGGGACCTAACAATTGGTATAAGAGCCTAGTCCTCTTTTTGCAGAAGTTTAACAGCTTGAGGAGATCTAATGTCTTCTAACTATTTCAGGAAGGACAGTCCTAAAATTGATGGAACCAACTATGGCATATGGAAGATCAGGATGGAGACACATCTGAATTGCATTGGAAAGGACATCTAGAAAGTTACAAAGAATGGCTATACTGCTCCTACTCCCGGTCAGCCTAATCCACCAACCTTAGGAAAAGATGAAGAAAATGATTGCAAAGCAAGAGAAGCACTTTTGAGCGCATTATCATATCAACAAATCATGGGATTATTAGATAGATCTACTGCTAAAGCTAGTTGGGACCATTTGGATACATTAAATGAAGGAGATTCCACAGTCAAAATTGCAAAACTTGAAAGCTTCTGAGTCAGGAATGAAAATCTGAAAATGGAAGAAGATGAAAGGATTTCTGCTTTTATGAAAAGAGTAAATGAAATTGTTTTGGGTATTAAATATTGTGGAGGAACCTTAAGTGAAGATGAAATTGTTTCAAATTTTTAAGAGGATTGCCACCAGCATACAAAATGAAAGTTACTGCAATAAATGAGTTAAGAACAATGCCTAATACATCAGTAACTAGAGACACATTGATTGGAAAACTTTCAGCTTTTGAAATTGAGGAATTTGGTCATGTTGCTACTATAAAGATAGATTTAGCTTTTAAGGCATCAACATCATCTTCATCATCATTTGACAAGTCTGACTGGAAAGCCTTTTATGCAAGAGAACTTGAAGAAAGCAGGAGAGAAAATGAAGAACTTGAAGCACTATTTGCAAGTAAAATGCCTAAAGGTCCAGTTGGAAGTAAGTATGAAGGTAAAGCACCCTTTAAATGTTTTAACTGTAATAAGATTGGTCATATGGCTTCAAGATTCCCTGATAGACATGCAATATTGAAAGAAGAAGCTAGAAGAACATACAAGCCTAACCCTGAATATCAGAGATACAGATTTAAGAAGAATAAAGACAAGTCTTGTTATCTTATTGATGAAGGAGTCACTGATGATTCTGATGAGGATCTGATAGACAATGGATGGGTCTTTGTTGCTATAACAGAAGATCAATCAACACCTACTGCTCAACTGGTAGAGCAGGCCCTGAAAGCTAAAATTGAAGTTAAGGATGAATGGATCACTAATTCAAGATGTTCACATCATATGACTGGTGATAAAAATAAATTCTTGACCTTTCAGGAATATAATGGAGGTCTAATAATATTTGGAGATGATAAAGCTTGTTTGATCAAAGGAAAAGGTACTATATCTCTTGATGGTAAGCATAATACTGACAATGTTTACTATGTTGAAGGTTTAAAGCATAATCTTTTGAGTGTTGGTCAATTAGTTGTAAAAGGATTTCAGTTACAATTCAAGAATGGGAAATGCAAAATTATGAACTAAACTGGTTTGGAAATTGCAACCAGTAATCAAACTAGAGGTAATATCTTTCATTTGAATAACAATGAAAAGACATGCTTGATTGCACATATTGATGAAAGTTGGCTATGGCATAAGAGACTCTATCATGTAAATTTTGATTGCATTGTGAAAATCAGTACAACTAAAGCAGTTAGAAACTTACCTAAGATTGTTAAACCTCATATCCGGTATGTAAGGAATGTCAATTTGGAAAACAAGTTAGAGAATCTTTTAAAAGTATTCTAGAAAAATCCAATAATGCTCTTGACTTAATTCATACTGATTTATGTGGTCCAGCTAGAACTAAAAGCTTACAAGGTGATAGATATTTCATGCTAATCATTGATGACTATTCTAGAATGTGTTGGGTTACTTTTCTCAAAGAAAAATTAGAAGCACTTGGGAAATTCAAGCTATTCAAGGCAATGATAGAAAATGAAACCATTAAGAAAATCAAATGTCTGAGATCAGATCAAGGAGGTGAATTTACATCTAAGGAATTTAATGCATTCTATGAAGTAAATGGAATCAGAAGATAGTTATCAGCACCCCAGACACCCCAGCAGTTGTAGAAAGGAAAAATGGAACTATCTTGGATGCAGCTAGAAGTATGTTATCAGAAGCAAATCTACCACATGTATATTGGAGAGAGGCAGTAAGCACATCAGTCTACACATTCAACAAAGTTCACATCAAAGGTGAAACTCGTAAGACCCCTCATGAACTATGGTTTGGTATTACTCCTACTCTTAAATATTTTAGAATATTTGGAAGTAAATGTTATATTAGAAGAGATGAGTATATTGGCAAATTTGATCCTAGAAGTGATGAAGGAATATTTCTTGGTTATTCATCTAAGAGCAAGGCATATAGATGTTTTAACAAGAGATTGCAGAAAATTGTTGAGTACAAATGTGAAAATTGATGAACAGTTTAGAGGAACTTCAAGGTATATAGACTCTAAACTGGCAATGGAGATACTGACAAATGAACCTACATTGAACACACTGGTACAGAATGAAGATCCAATTACACCGGTATCTTCTAAAAATTCCACTGTAACTGAAGAACAACAGCAAACAAAGACACCTCGGTATGTAAGATTGAACCACTCTGAAGATCAGATAATTGGGAACAAATATCAAGGAGTTATGACAAGAGGAAGACTGGGAAATGAAGAGGTATGTCTTATTTCTCAAATTGAACCATCATCAATTAATGAGGCATGTGAAGATAAACACTGGATTAAAGCTATGGAAGAAGAACTAGAACAAATTGAAAAGAATAACACATGGACATTAGTTCCCCGACCTAAAGACAAAAAAGTAATTGGAACAAAATGGGTATTCAGAAACAAACTTAATGAAGATGGTAAGGTAATCAAAAATAAAGCAAGACTAGTGTGTAAGGGATATTCACAGAAAGAAGAAATTGATTGCAATGAAACCTTTGCACCGATAGCTAGAATTGAGGCAGTCAGATTATTCTTGGCTTTTGCAACACACAAGAACTACAAAGTATATCAAATGGATATTAAATGTGCATTTCTAAATGGAGATCTTGAAGATGAAGTTTACATTGAGAAACCTGATGGATTTTCTTTGACAAATAAAAAAGATATGGTTTGTAGGTTAAGGAAAGCTTTGTATGGGTTGAAGCAAGCTCCAAGAGCTTGGTATGCTAGATTGGGTAAATACCTTTTGAAGATTGGTTTTTCTAAAGGTAATGCTAACAGCAACTTATACTATAAAGTGACTAATGATAACATCTTGGTTATAGAAGTTTTTGTTGATGATATAATCTTTGGAGGAGAAGATAGATTATGTAAAGACTTTTCTATTGAAATGCAGCAAGAATTTGAAATATGATTGGAGAGATAAAATTCTTTTTAGGATTGTAGATCTCACAAACTAATAAAGGCATATTCTTGAGTCAATCTAAGTACTTGAAGGAGTTACTAAAGAAATTTGGGATGGAAAACTCTAAACCGGTAAGCACACCTATGACTACAAATGACAAATTATCAGTAAGGGATGAATCTACACCCGTTAATCCAACTAGGTACAAATCTATGATAGGAGGTCTACTGTATTTGACACAAACAAGACCTGATATTATGAATGTAGTATGTATTGTTTCAAGATTTCAGAGTAATCCTAAAGAAAATCATGAATTAGTACAGGATTTTCTGGTACTTTCAAGGCACTACAAATCTTGGCCTATGGTATCCTAGAGATGAAAACTTTGAATTATGTGCATACATAGATGCAAATTGGGTAGGAGATGTAGATGACAGAAAAAGCACCACCGGCGGAGCATTTTTTCTTGGAAGCAGATTAATTTCTTGGTTGAGTAAGAAACAAAGTTGCACATCTTTATCAACAGCTGAATCAGAATATGTTGCAATAGCAACCAATTGTACATAGGTATTATGACTTAAGAAAATGTTAAAGGACATAAAGGTGGAATGCAAGGAACCTATAACTATCTATTGTGATAATACAACAACAATTGATATATCTAAGAATCCGGTACTACATTCTAAAACTAAACATGTCTCTATCAAACTGAATTTTCTAAAAGAGAATGTTGAAGCAAAAGAAGTCAAACTGGTTTATGTGAATACTAAAGAACAAATTGTAGATATTTTCACTAAGCCTTTGCCTAAGGAGACATTTGAATATCTCAGATATCAGCTTGGGGTCATACCCCCACTGTTAGAGACTTAGACAATTGATGTTTTTCATCAATAGATAGAACTAACAGAGAAATATTTTACTCCAGCTTTGATGAGGAGAGCTACTTCTTAGGAGGAGTAGTTGGTATACTGAATAAGTTGGTATTTTGTATTTGAACCTAGCTTTTGTATTACTTTGGCATTTGATGTCAAAGGGGGAGAGATTGATATGGAAAAACACATGTTACTCCTAGGGGGAGAGACTTTATCCCTTGGGGAGAGATTGTTATTTTGGGAGAGATTGATTACTCTTTGTACCTAAATTTTGATTTCTGGATATGATATCTTTTGGGAGATTGTTGGTTTTTGGTATTTGGCATTTCTATTTTGGCACTTTGATGGTTTTTCCATCTTGTGTTGCCATCAATGCCAAAGGGGGAGATTGTTGGTATTTTGGATATGTTTATATGGTTTTGTCATTGATGTCAACACTTATCAACTCTGGCACTTGGAGAATTGGCAATGTTCACCAGCAAGCAAGTGACTTATGTACAGTCACCGGTATCTTGCTCACTAGCATGATATATTTTCACCGACACTTGGAATGACATGGAAAATACTTGGCTATGTCAAAGGCATCATTTGCACACTTTGTCTTGAATATTTGTTCATTGGTATATTCGTGTTTGCATATTTGTTGTTACCGACAAATAAGTCTAGGATAAGCACCGACAGGCTTATCTATTCCAGATCAGCACGACATGCTATGGAGATGATTTATTATTGTTGTAAATGCATTAGGCCGACATGTTGAATCGGATATTACATCGGTTATTGTTTTACTTGTAAATTATTTTATTGTAATATCTTTTGTAAAGCCGATCTATACATTTTGGTCCTAGGCTTCGGTATATATGTAAGATCTTATTTGATCGAAGTAGAAGAGTGAGAAGGGAATGCAAAAAGGATTATAATAAGGTATATGCAAGAATAAGCAGAGCTATACACACAGACATCATTTGAAGGTAGAAGGAAGGTTTTGTGAAGACATATCAAAACTAAACCGGTACTGAATCCAGCATATGAAGATGCTATTTTGAGCAGTACATCATTATTGGATTTAACCATCCAATTGTAGTCAGTGTGACTCCTATTTGTGTTTGAGCAGTGAGCTCTAGGTGCTTGGCCTTTCTACATGTGTAGACCCTCTATTGTATATACAAAATATTTGTAGTAGTATCATCTGATTGTGGGTAAGGTTTTAACCCCTCCCTCTTAGTTGTCTCTGGGACCTAACACTATGGCTGTCGCTATACCGTGATGGAAACTACATCCAATCTTTAAAAGCTGCGACTTGGCGACTAAAGGAAAAGTGCTCAGAGAGGAGGCCTCCTGATCCATTGGTGCCAAAGAAATTTAAATATTCAAAAGAAACGATGGCAAAGATGTGCAACTCCCATCAGATATTGCTTCAAGATGAAAGTGAGTTGGTGAGAGGTACTCAAGGCAATGTACAGAAAGCATAATGGTGCGCGACTATGTGTTTTCTTAAGATAAGAACTCATCAATGCTCTAGTACAAGATGATCCACCGACATTATGAAGCTGCCGGTTTTTGCAACCAATTTTGGGTAATAGGGCATGCCCTTTCGGCCATTGTCCATGTGAATGCCCAGTGAATTAATGAGGCACGCATCCCAGAAGGAATGTTAGATCTCTCCCTCAAATGCAATGGAACTTTTGTATTAAATGACTGTTAGGGTAAGATTTTTCTTCTAGGTGGTCTGAAGCTTGTTGCATCCTGATTTTCTATAAAAGGATGCCATGGCTACCTAGAGAAGGGAACACAATTTTGTAGCTAAACTCTGGCAAAATTAATGCAGGCCTTTGTCTTAGCAATTTCTAAGTCAAATATGAACTACCTGTAACCTTCTGATAGCGGAATGAAATATACAGTCTAGAGAATTTAAACTCAGACTTATATTGTCTCTATGTCATTGTACTGGTGTTTATTCCATTTAAGTAATCAAGGATCGCTTATTTTGAATGATTTGTTAGGCATCTAATGATGTTGTTTTTAGTCTTTTTCTCAAGGAGGAAAATATAAATATACATGAAACAAAATCATTGATATCAGTACTTTTGGTGTGGATTGGATGATGAAGTCTAGTGCAGATTGGGACTCTATATATGTCAGTCATATTCAGGGTTAATAGATCAAGAATTTGTTATGTGCGTATTAGTTTCTCTTGTCAGATTGCAGTCTGTTATAGGTGACTCTGTTGCCCAGATAAGGCATTGGTTTATCTGTTGAGTCTTTGGGTGCATTTTGTGATCCTATTCAAAAGACAAAATCAAATTTCCATTTATGTTTTAGTTGTATTGGTCAGTAAGGAAAATTTGCAGGAATGTACACTGGTTTTCTGCAAAACATTTAAATTTTTTAGGAGAAAATAGTCTTAAAGGGTTCACTTGCCCAAGTTTTTATAAGCTTAAAGTGTAGGAGGTTTCCTAAGTCTAGAACCTCATATTGTTGTCTTTATTTCAAACTTTTGTTGTTCTCTTCCATTGCAGCACAGGGGCACTAGTTTTCACTTTTCAAGAGAAGGAACAAAAGTTCTCAAAATGGAGAACAACAAGGCCAACTCAGGCTATACTCAGTAAATGGATTAATTAATAATAATGCTTTGTAATTGAATTAAATAAGACTTTATTATTAATTAATTGATTTAGAATTAAATATATTGGTGGAATTTAATTATTAAAAAAAAAGGCTTGATTAGTTTTGGTGATTTATTTAATTAATTAATTATTACTATTGATTTATTTTTATTTTTTAATTTTTTTCTAGGTAATAGGCCGTAGCAGCAATATTTTGAATTATTATTATTATTATGTTTTATTAGATTTGACCCAAGACCTTCCCCATTCTATGGAAGGCCAAGAGTCGCAGCTTAGAATTCCACTTTAGATGTCCTTATTGGGAATTGAACTTGGGTCTCCACAATGAGAACCCAGTGTTTTAACTAGTTAAGCTCAACCCCTTGGACTATTACTATTGATTTATTAATAAATTAATATTTTGGTTATTAATAAATAAATTAATATTAAAGTTTGGTTTATATAAATATTAATAAAAAGTTTCATTTTGGCAGTTAATTGAGTTATATTTTCATGTTGGATAAATTAGATTGTTTATTGGAATTTTTTTAATTAAAATTAAGAAACTTTCTTAATGAGTGGCTTTTTGGTCTTTTGTGCGAGCGTGAGTGAATGAGGAAATTTCCAATTCCTGTGAAGAGCTTTGGAGAAACGTCTTGATTTTTTGGAAAATTTCAGAATATGTGGGTTGTTGTTGTTGTTTCACTTTTTTACTTTTTTTTCGAGGGGGGGAGGGGAGTGATGGGATGGGACTTGGGATAGACTAGCCTAGTCTATGCTCTTGGATCCTTCCCTTGGATCACCTGGTGTTCTCTTCACACCCTAGGGTCTCTAGGACTTCCCTTGCTTGAGGAATCCCCTGACCTTGCCCAATCCACCCACCAATGAGTTGCAATGTTGCTCCTAAGCTCTCACCTACTCATGAGACTCAAAACCCTTTACTATGGCTAATAAGGGCTTGGCTTGTCCTACTGCTTCCTAGGTCCTAGCAAGGTTAGGACAGGTCTTAAACCATGTTTTACATCCATCCTTGTGCCCTCAAGAGGTTTCAAGCTCTCAACCCCTTACCGATTTCACTGTTTAGTGTTTTTGCCTACAAAATAGGGCTACAAGGATTTTGACCAATTAGGCCTCCTACCTGGTCCTTTAGGGCTCCCTCTCACAAACAATGCACAAACAACCCAAACTCCCAAAATGGACAACCATTCATTTGGAAAGGGCTCAAGGATTTCTCTAGTTTTGGGCCTCCAAGTGGCCGTACAGTGCCTTGGCCGAATTTTGAGGTTTTTAAGGGTTTTGTGAGGGTTTTTATGGTCTGCCTGGTCACAGTGAATGTTTTGTGTTTTAGCCACCTTGTCTAGATTTGTGGAGGCTCCTCCTTCACACTAGTGGTTCTTCACACACTCCCCTACACCTCCTCAAAAGGGTGCACTCTTCTCTGACCAACCTTGCTCTCTCAGACCTCTACACCAACAACCATTCCTAACCGAGCACTGTCCAGTCTCACCTAGGAGTGGCTAAATGGTTGGCTTCCCTGCATCTTCAAAGGCCCTACTTGCATTGCATTATAGTACAATTTCTTCACTTACATTCCCCATGGTTTCATGGTGGCTCCATGATGGAGAATGGAATGCTAACCCATTAGTACAAAACTGTCCCAAAACTGGGCAGTGATAGTGTATTTTACAAACTATTTACAAAAGGACTTAAACATGCACCACACGCACTATCTAATTGCCAAAAATGAAATATCAAACACTACACAAAGCTTTCCAGATAGTTTATTCTTCAAATCAAACCATTAACTTGCTTGGTTGCTTCATTCAAACTGACTGGTAACCAACAAAATAGTCACAATCAAGCTTTCCTTACTTGAGTCGTACAACAATGATTAACCCCCCATATTTTAGGGTTTGAAACATCTTATACTACCCAGACCTTGGTTGATGTGCCAAAATTAGGGCTCTCCATGCTCAATAAGGGTCTTTGACCTTTTGGGTGGAAAAGCTGCTTGACAACTTTTAAAAGTTGTCATGCAACTTTTGCATCTTTTGAGCAACTTTGTCATTGTTGCTTTTCATGACTCCTAGGCCTATTTTGGGCTATCCTAAGGGCAACAACATGCCAATAAGGCCTAAAACACATCCAAGGCACACTCAACCTCTCCTGCACAAGAAATCACAACAAAACTACTAAGGACCTAAAACTAGGACCTAGTCAAGAACAAATGAGCTCATGGCTCTTATTACATATACAATGGCTTCAAAAGAAGCATAACACCAACAAAACAAAGGAGAAAGAGCTTGGAAGGGTGCTCCTACACCATACTCCCCCTCTACACACAACTAATAAATAGAAGAAGAGATTAGAGTCGGGTCTATGCCAAGTGTCTTGAACCTGCTCTCTTCAACTCAGGTAGCTTCAGACTCAGGTTGACCTGTCCACTTCACCAAGTGTTCCATGTAGACCTGGTGTCTAGTGGACTTCTTTAATCTAGATTCCAAGATCTCCTCTACTATAGGCTTCTTCACTTGTGGTAAGACATTAACATCTAGGTCCTGTAGCACCTTGGCTTGGTTCTCAGTCTGCCCTTCTATCTCACCCTTGTACATGATCAGATCAGCAACATTGAAGACTGGTGAAATAGATAAGTTTGAAGGAAGTTCAACCTTATAAGAATTCTCACCATATTTTGCCAGAATTCTACAAGGTCCTACCCTCTTCACTTGCAGTTTGGTAGGCTTACCACTTTGCATCCTATCTTTGCTCAAATGGACCATCACAAAGTCACCCACTTTGAACTGAACCTCCCTCCTTTTCTCATCCATTTTTGCTTTCAGTTTTTGAGTGGATTCAAGGATGGCTTTCTTGACTTGCTCTTGGACTTCCTTGATGGTTTGAGTGAAGTCCTCTGCTTGCCCACTTTTCATCTCCATAGTACCAAGGTCTCTCAACTCACATACTCCCCTTGGATGTCTGCCATATACAACCTCAAAAGGACTTCTACCAGTGGTCCTATTCACACTGTCATTATATGCATACTCTGCTTGAGGAACAATTAGGTCCCATGTCTGTCCATACTCCTTAGTTAAACACCTCAACAAGTTACCTACCCCATTGATGACTTTAGTTTGACCATCAATTTGTGGATGGTAAGCTAAGCTAAATGACAAGTTAGTTCCTAGTCTCCTCCATAATGTTTGCCAAAAATGGCCCATGAACTTGTTGTCCCTATCTGAAATAATGCTTAAAGGGAGTCCATGAATTCTAACAATCTCTTTGAAGAAGAGATGTGCAACATAGCTTGCATTATGTGTAGTCTTACATGGAATGAAATGGCTCATCTTGGAAAATCTATCTACTACCACATAGATGTTGTCCATACCTGTCTTTGTCTTGGGAAGTCCTACTACAAAGTCCATGCTTATACATTCCCAAGGTCTATTTGGGACTGGCACTGGTTGATAGAGACCAGCATTGCTTGTTCCTCCTTTTTCTCTTTGGCATACACCACATTGCTCCACATACCTCTTCACATCTCTTGGCAACTTTGGCCAATAGTAGTACCTATGTACTAAATCTAATGTTTTGTTGACTCCAAAGTGTCCACTTAAACTGCCATTGTGTTTCTCTTGGATGAGGTTTTCCCTCATGGATCCTCTTGGCACACACAACTGATTACCCTTGAACAAGAGACCATTTTGGAGAGTGTAATCTGAATACTCACCATGGAAATGTTTCTCAAACTCCTTGCAAACCTTGTAAGCTGATGAGAAGTCTTCATCTCCTTCATAGAGGTCCTTGAAACCTTCTATTCATATGCTCTACAACTATAGTTCTTGAACTATCAACAACTTCCTGCTTAATGCATCTGCCACCTTGTTGAATTGCCCCTTCTTATGCTTGATGGTGAAGGTGAAGGATTGGAGATATTCCATCCATTTCAAATGCCTATTGCTAAGCTTCTCTTGAGTGTTAATGTAACTTAATGCCTGGTTGTCTATGAACACCACAAATTCTTTTGCAGGTAGGTAATGCCTCCATTTTTTAAGAGACTCCACTAATGCATACAACTCTAGGTCATAGGCTAAGTACTTCTTCTTTACCTCATTAAGCTTCTCATTGAAAAATGCCACAGGTCTTCCCTCTTGACCCAACACACCCCCTACTGCAATTCCACTTGCATCACACTCCAATGTGAATAGCTTATCAAACGTAGGTAGGAGAAGGATAGGTTTTGTGGCTACTTCTTGCTTCAACAATTGAAATGCTTTGTTAGCCTTCTTAGTCCATTTAAACTTAGTTTTAAGGCCTCCTTTTATGGTGTCAAAGACTGGTGCACATATGCCACTAAAGTTCCTCACAAACTTCCTATAGAATTGAGCTAAACCATGGAAACTCCTAACTTCAGTCTCTGTTCCAGGTGCAGGCCAATACAAGATTGCCTCCACTTTGCTTGGATCCATCTTCAAGGTTCCCTTAGACACCACAAATCCTCAGTAGACCATCTCTTGCTTCAATAAGTCACACTTCTCTAGGTTGATGGATAGCTTCTCCTCATGCAATCTCTCTAAGACTAACCTCAAATGCTCAAGGTGCTCCTCTTTGGTTCTGCTATAGATGAGAATGTCATCTAGGTACACCACCACAAACCTACCTATGAAGTCTTTTAACACCTCATTCATCAACCTCATGAAGGTGCTTGGAGCATTGGTGAGTCCAAATGGCATCACAAGCCATTCTTACAATCCTTCTGTGGTCTTGAAAGCAGTCTTCCACTCATCACCCTCCTTGATTCTAATCTGGTGATAACCACTTTTAAGGTCCAACTTGGTAAAATACATAGCACCTCCTAAACAGTCCATCAAATCCTCTATTCTAGGAATAGGAAACCTATACCTTATGGTGATCCTATTGATTGCCCTTGAATCAGTGCAAAGTCTCCACTTGCCTCCCTTCTTTGATGCTAGCACTATCGGGACTGCACATGGGTTGATGCTCTTCTTAATCAGTCCTTGTTCCAATAACTCCTACACTTGCCTCGCTACCTCCTTGTTTTGATCATGTGTGAGCTTGTATGCAGCTTTTTTAGGTAGGGATGCTCCGGGAACAAAGTCTATTTGATGACTTATAGACCTTCTTGGTGGGAGTGTTGCAGGTGCTCCATCACTCACTATGTCCTTATACTCTTGCAACATTCGCTTCACCTCCTTGGGTACTTCTGTCTACAACTTGTCTTCCTCCTCTTTTGGCTTCCCAAAGATGGCACACTTCACTATCTCCTCCTCATGTAGCAAGTTTAAGATCTCTTTACCAATAGCCAATAAGACACTAGGTGTTCTTGAAGTTCCCTCTTCATTCTTTGTCAAAGACTGAATCTTAAAGGTCTTGTTGTCCTTCTTGAATGAAATGGAGTTCTCCTCTCCATCATAGATCACCTTCCTATCAAATTTCCAAGGTCTACCTAGTAATAGGTGACAGGCATCCATAGGTAACACATCACAAAGGATCTTATCCTTGTATCCTCTAATAGAAAATTCTACCCAAGTCTGTTCATTGACAAGCACACTCTGCTCATGGTTCAACCATGTCACCTTGTATGGGTTAGTGTGGGGTATCCTTGTGAGTTTCAACTTCCTAACTATCGCTTCTCATATGATGTTGTCAGTTGAGCCTAAATCAACTATCACCTTGCACACTTTACCAAGAACTTTGCATCTCACCCTAAACAATGCTCTCCTATGTTTGGGTTCCTCCTTAACCGGCTGTCTGATCAAAATCCTATTGAAAATCAAATTCTCACCAAGTTTTGATTCAATCTAGTCCACATTCAGTGTTTTGTTGCTTGATGAGTCTTCATGAGCATAAGCAACCCTCTTTCCACTATTTGATGAGGTAGGATTGTCAAGGCATCTATATGTCGGGTGTCCCAATTGTCCACAATTGTAACACTTCATAGTTGCAAAGTAGGAGTTACCTCTGCCGGTAACTCTACCCCTACTTGGACCACCTTGTGCACCTTTTCCTCTAGAATGGCCTCCTCTAAGATTGGTTTCACTACCATGTTTAGTCAACTTGGCTTCTCCTTGGTTCCTCTACTCATTTGCCTTGCTTTGGTAACCACCCTGGTGGTTCATTTGTTCACCTCTGCCTTTACCCCTGTTATTAGAGTCTCCTTTCCTTTTGTTCCTCTCTTCCACCTTGACAGCAAGTTGATGACATTTTTGAACAATAGTAGGAGTCCATAGGCTTATCTCCTCTTGAATGTTCCACTTTAGGTCGCTTAGATACCTAGCCACCTTAATAGATTCATCTTCTTGGACTTTGGATCTAAGACAAAGTTTTTGTAATTCTTCGGTGTAGGAGGTCACATCTAGGTCTTTTTGCTTCAATCCCTGTCTCTTCTTATGAAGTTGGACTTTATAATCCTCTGGTAAGTAGTTCTCCTTGATCTTACTCACCATGGCCTTCCAATTGGCAATAGGTAGCTTCCCCATGCTAACTCTCTCTTCTTGTAGGTACTTCCACCATGTTAAAGTTTCTCCCCTTAATATTGATTTGGAAACCTTAACCTTTTGAGCCTTTGTCACTCCCTCACACCCAAAGTGGTTTTCCATACCCTCAATCCATTCCGTGACAGTGTCAATGTCCATTCTTCCACTGAAATGTGGCAGTCATTCAAAAGCTTTGGTGTTCAAAGCCTTAATAGCCTTCACAAAAGGTTCTTCATTAAACAAGGGATCTGGTTCAGGTATAATGTCATCTATGTCTATGGTTTTCTTGCCTTTATCCTTGGTGTCTTCTCCCCAAGGTCCTTGTGTCCTCTAATCCACCACTTCCTACAGTTTATCCCTTATCTCAATCATAGCTTCTTCAAGGAGTCTATTTTTCTCCTTCTGTTCTTCTACCTCCCTAGCCAACTCTGCATTAGTGACCATTCTACTCTCCCCTACCGATTCACCAATATATAGAGACATACACAGTCCAACAAATCTTTAACTTCCTCTAATACCAATCTGATGGGATGGGACTTGGGATAGACTAGCCTAGTCTATGCTCTTGGATCCTTCCCTTGGATCACCTGGTGTTCTCTTCACACCCTAGGGTCTCTAGGAATTCCCTTCCTTGAGGAATCCCTTGACCTTTCCCAATCCACCCACCAATGAGTTGCAATGCTGCTCCTAAGGTCTCACCTACTCATGAGACTCAAAACCCCTTACTATGCCTAATAAGGGCTTGGCTTGTCCTACTACTTCCTAGGTCCTAGTAAGGTTAAGACAGGTCTTAAACCATGTTTTACATCCATCCATGTGCCCCCAAGAGGTTTCAAGCTCTCAACCCCTTACCAATTTCACTGTTTAGTGTTTTTGCCTACAAAATAGGCCTACAAGGATTTTGACCAATTAGGCGTCCTACCCGGTCCTTTAGGGCTCCCTCTCACAAATGATTCACAAACAACCCAAACTCCCAAAATGGACTACCATTCATTTGGCAAGGGCTCAATGATTTCTCTAGTTTTGGGCCTCCAAGTGGCCATACAGTGCCTTGGGCAAATTTTGGGGTTTTTAAGGGTTTTGTGAGGGTTTTTATGGTCTGCCTAGTCACAGTGAATGTTTTATATTTTAGCCACCTTGTCTGGATTAGTGGAGGCTCCTCCTTCACACCAATGGTGCTGCACACACTCCCCTACACCTCCTCAAAAGGGTGCACTCTCCTTTGACCAACCTTGCTCTCTCGGATCTCTGCACCAACAACCATTCAACCGGGCATTGTCCAGTCTCACCTAGGAGTGGCTAAATGGTTGGCTTCCCTACATCTTCAAAGGACCTACTTGCATTGCATTATAGTACAAGGTATTCACTTCCATTCCCCATGGTTTCATGGTGGCTCCATGATGGAGAATGGAATGCTAACCCATTAGTACAAAACTGTCCCAAAACTGGGCAGTGACAGTGTATTTTACAAACTATTTACAAAAGGACTTAAACCTGCACCACACGCACTATCTAATTGCCAAAAATGAAAGATCAAACACTACACAAAGCTTTCCACATAGTTTAGTCTTCAAATCAAACCATTAACTTGCTTGGTTGCTTCATTCAAACTGACTGGTAACCAACAAAACAGTCACAGTCAAGCTTTCCTTACTTGAGTCGTACAACAATGATTAACCCCCCATATTTTAGGGTTTGAAACATCTTATACTACCCAGACCTTAGTCGGTGTGCCAAAATTAGGGCTCTCCATGCTCAATAAGGGTCTTTGACCTTTTGGGTGGAAAAGTTGTCATGCAACTTTTGCATCTTTTGAGCAACTTTGTCATTGTTGCTTTTCATGACTCCTAGGCCTATTTTGGGCTATCCTAAGGACAACAACATGCCAATAAGGCCTAACACACATCCAAGGCACACTCAACCTCTCCTGCACAAGAAATCACAACAAAAATGCTAAGGACCTAAAACTAGGACCTAGTCAAGAACAAATGAGCTCATGGCTCTTATTACATATACAATAGCTTCAAAAGAAGCATAACACCAACAAAACAAAGAAGGAGGAAGAGCTTGGAAGGGTGCTCCTGCACCAGGGAGGGGTATTAGCATATATGCATAATATGTTAACATGATGATATTGTGTTGTCATTGATGTCAATATGCTGAAAGAGAACCGGTAATATGCTGAAGAGCGAACCGGTCACATGATAAAGAGTGAACAGGATTATTGAAGTTAAGCAACTGACAAAGTGAACTGGTATGATGTTGTGAACCAAAACCAATATGTCAGAATGAGAACTAGTATATAGAATGTTTTGTATCAAGGGTTCATATGGCATGACTACTGGTTAGTAGTCTCAGCTTCAGGGTTTTCAGTTGAGGTGTTTCGAGCCTGTGTGTTTCAACCGATGGCATTGTGTGATGAGTTAGCATTATAATGGAGATCAGATCATGTTGCCACATCAGCCTTGTGCACATGAAGGATCTTGCATGAAGGAGATTGATCCTATCTACCTCGGGAATGTGCGAAGTATTTGCAAACGATGGAGAATGCGTGATGGGTTATCGCCTCCAAGAAGTGGTAAAAAACAAACGATGGAGAATGTCTTGAGATCTATTCAAGACCATTGTGTTCAAATGCAAAGTGTTCAATGGTCAGGATTGAACCAACTAAATTTCTCAACCTAAGTGTTTAGGGTTTAGGGTTTATGCTACCGACCTATCTGTTTCCTATAAGGTCAATGTTGTGTTTCATGTTGAGATTGTTGGCAAATGTTGTGTGTGTATCTATGTGTAGAGATACGTGATTCTTGCCAGACCAATTGAGAGGATTGATGCCTGCATAGTGTGTGTGCAGAAGGAAGGAACTAAAGTAGATTTGCATTGGCATTCAGTGCTATTACCAAATCATTGTGATACATGTTGATCTCTAGCCACTTCAACAATTGAAAATCCCTTAACAGGGTAGCTTTAACCAGCTTGTTGTAAATCCTTTAACAAGGTGACTCAAAGCCATTAAGTTCATAAAATCCTCTAACAAGGTAGCCTCTAATAGGGTTTAACTCTTAACCGGGTATTCTAGCCATCCCTTAACTGGGTGATCCCTAACAGGATCAGTTCCTAATAGAACCTATTGTAATAGTCTTTAACTGGACTAGGCTCCTAACAGAGCGGACTTCTAAAGAGTTCAAAATAGCTTGTGGGTATTCATCCCCACTGTGGTTTTTCCCAGTTGGGTTTCCACATGAAAAATATGTGTGTCATGTGTGATGCCTCTTTCATGTGATGTTTTGTTATTTCTTGTTTAGTGGTAAATCATTGTATCTCTGATGATAGATTATTTGTTTATGCATAAGGACAAAGTGGAAATGAGGGAGTAGGTTGTATGGAAGTTAAAAAGATTGACTAGTTCATGTCTTTCACAGTTGCACTGTGTTTAACCGGTAGTAATCTAGTTCAGACCGGTGTTAGGGATTGCCAGTAGTTTATAGTCTGCAATCAAATCGGTTTAGGAAAAGTTTTTGTGCCTGTACTGATTCAATTCCCCCTCTCAGTACTGGTTTGGTTCTCACTATTCATCATTGAGTTATCAATTGGTATCAGAGAACCCTCTAGGTCCTCTGTGTTGTAAGCTTAACTACTTGAGGGAAAGATCCTATTGTAATGATGAAGAGGGAAGGTCCAAAGTTCAACAGAGACAATTTTAAAATATGGAAAGACCGAATGAAGATATACATCAGAAGCATGGTGCTCAACACTGGAGCTATGTTGAAAATACCTATGCCATTCCTATCGGCACTCTCAGCGATGATCAAAAGAGAGAGATCTAGGAGAATGGGCAAGTCATGGAAGCCCTAATTAGTAGTTTATCTGACATTGAGTTTATTGATGTCCAGGATAAATAAAATCCCAAATAAGTATGGGATACTCTTGAGAATATCTATGGAGGTGATGAGCATGTGAAACAAGCTAAGGAAGAAAGACTTAGAGGAAAGTTTGAAGATATGTGGATGGTTGAAGGAGAGACCATTCAACAATATGGAATAAGAATCAAAAATATTGTTGGAGATATCAAGAGTGTAGGTGGTAAAATGGAAGATTCCACTATTGTTAGCAAAGTTTTGAGATCCTTATTACCGATCTATGCAATAAGGGTTGCTTCTATTCAAGAGTTGAGGTCAATAGACAAGACCAAGGTGTCCCTAGACTCCATCATTCTAAAGTTAACAGCCTATGAGCTAAATAGATTTGATGGCAGTGTTCAAAAGACTAAATCAACTTTTAGAGCACCTACTGCACCATCCAGAAAAGGAAAAGAAGCAAGCACCAGCGGTGAACCAAGACAGAACAGAGAAATGGATGATGAGGAGATTCTGATGGAATTTGAAGCTCTGCTTGTCAAGAGACTTCCTAAGGGAACCGGTAAATACAGAGGTAGGCTTCCTTTGAAATGCTTCTCTTATAACCAAATAGGACACATTGCTATAAACTATCCTAATGGTGATAGCAAGGACAAACCGGAAAGGTTCAAGAAATTCAAAGGAGGAAACCGGAGAAACTGTTTTGTAGCAGTTGATGAAGGTGTCACAGATGAGGAATCAGAAGATGAAGAAAATGAAGATATTGTGTTTGTTAAAATCAAGGAGGATGTGTTAGACAAGAAGGCTCTTGTTTCCCATTTTGATAATTCCAATGAGTGGATTATTGACAGTGGTTGCTCTCACCATATGACTAGTGACCATAGCAAGTTTATATCTCTGGAAGAGTATGATGGTGGTGTGTTCATTTTGGTAATGATGCACCATGTATGGTCAAAGGCAGAGGGTCCATCTCTCTAAATGGAAAAAACAATGTTGATAATGTGTATTGGGTGGAAGGTCTCAAACACAATCTATTGAGTGTTGCCCAACTGAATGACAGTGGACTCACTCTAGAATTCAAAAATGGAGTGTGCAAAATCAAAGGAAAGAATGGTGAATTGATGGCCACCGGTATGCAAACCAAAGGTAACTTATTTCAGCTGAATGCAAATATAAGTACATGTCTTATGGCTAAGTTTGATGGTAGCTGGATATGGCATAGGAGACTCTACCATGTAAACTTTGATAACATAGTAAAGGCCACTAAGATCAAGGCAGTTAGAGGACTGTCGATGCTGAGAAAACTGGAAAATCCTTTGTGCAGAGAATGTCAACTGGGGAAAATGTCTTCCTCAACCTTCAAAGCTAAATCTTTCACTGCTGACAACTTACTTGATCTTGTGCATACTGATTTGTGTGGTCCTATGAAAACTAGGAGTGTGCAGGGAGATAGGTATTTTATGATTCTTACAGATGATTGCTCAAGAATGATGTGGTTCACATTCTTGAAGGACAAATCTGAAGCCTTTGGAAAGTTCAAAGCTTTCAGAGCACTTGTAGAAAAGGAAATTGGTAGAAGAATCAAATACCTTAGAACTGATCAAGGAGGAGAATTCACTTCCCATGAATTCAACAAATATTGTGAAGAGAATGGAATCAGGAGGCAACTGTCTGCCCCCTGGACTCCACAGTAGAATGGCTTAGCAGAGAGAAACAATCAGACAGTGGTTGAAGCGGCTAGAACCATGCTAATCCAAGGAAAGGTTGCTCACACCTTTTGGAGAGAAGCGGTGAGCACTGCAGTCTACACAATGAACCGGGTGCTCATCAAGAAAGGAAAGGATAAGACTCCTTATGAGTACTGGACTGGAAAGACACCAGTGGTAAGCTACTTCAAAGTGTTTGGTAGTAAATGTTATATCAAGAGGAGTGAACATCAGAGCAAGTTTGATGTTAAATGTGATGAGGGAATATTCCTAGGGTATTCCACTAAGAGAAAAGCTCTCAAATGCTTCAACAATAGGACTCAGAGAATTGTTGAAAGCATCAATGTTAGGGTTGATGAAAACTCTGAGAAATCAGAGGAAATTGGCAGAGAGCATGTAGGAGATGAACCCATAGTAACCTTTTGGGAACCGGTTGCTAATCAGCCTAGTACCAGTAATTGTGCTCCTACACTGGTTGATGCTGATGCTGATGAAGATGATGAAGAAAAGCAAGAGGAAGTTGTTAAGAACATACCTAGGTATGTCAAACTCAATCATGATCCAAAGCAGATCATAGGAGACAACGATGCAGGAATTATTACAAGAAGAAAGGTCAGAGAAAGCTCATGTATGATCTCTGAATTGGAGCATAAATCATTCAGAGAGGCACATAAAGATGAAGATTGGATCAAGGCAATGGAGGAGGAACTTGACCAGATAGAGAAGAATGGTACATGGTCTTTGGTACCCAGACCGGAGCATAAAAATGTCATTGGAACCAAATCAGTCTTCAGAAATAAGATGAATGAGGATGGCATAGTGGTAAGGAACAAAGCCAGACTAGTATGTAAAGGATATGCCCAAGAAGAAGGAGAAGACTATGGAGAAACCTTTGCTCTAGTAGCAAGATTGGAAGGAGTTCATATGCTTCTTGCATATGCAACTTTTAAAGGATTCAAGGTATACCAAATGGATGTAAAACCTGCATTTTTAAATGGAATACTTGAAGAGGAGGTGTATATAGAGCAACCAGATGGGTTTGCCCTATCAGAAGACAGTGACATGGTGTGTAGGCTACATAAAGCCTTATATGGACTAAAGCAAGCACCAAGAGCATGGTATGAACATTTGCATTCCCATCTTGTGAAGATTGGATTTGAAAGAACAAGTAAAGATAGCAATATCTACTTGAAATCAAAAGGAGATCAGATTCTGATTTGCAAAGTATTTGTTGATGACATAATCTTTGGTGGAGATGACAAGATGAGTCATGACTTTGCAGATGAGATGAAAAAGGAGTTTGAAATGTCACTCATAGGGGAGATTAAGTTCTTCATCGAACTGTAGATTCAACAAATGAAAAATGGAATATTTATTACTCAGACCAAGTATGTCAAAGAGGTGTTGAAGACCTTTGGCATGGAAGACAGTAAACCGGTTGGTACACCAATGGTGACCAATTGTAAACTATCAAAAGAAGATGACTTAGCATTGGTAAATGAGAAGGAATATTGATCAATGATTGGTAAGTTGCATTATGTAGTGCATAGCAGACCGGACATTGCACATGCAGTGGGTATTATCGCTCGGTTTCAGCAAAGCCCTAGAGAATTCCACTTGGTAGCAGTCAAGCGGATTCTTAGATATCTGAAGGGAACTATTGACTATGGATTATGGTATCCATACAATAATGATTTCAACTTGAAAATGTTCACAGATGTTGATTGGGCTGGTAATGTAGATGACCGGAAGAGCACAACTAGTGGTGCATTCTTTCTCGATGGTAGACTAGTCTCATGGATGAGTAAAAAGCAGAGTTGTATCTCTTAGTCTATAGTAGAAGCAGAGTATGTTGCAGCTTTTATTAACTGCACCCAGACTATTTGGATGAAGCATGTATTGAATGGCTTCAAATTTCTTGTATCTAAACTGGTAAGTATATTCTATGACAATACAAGTGCAATTAACATTTCCAAGAATCTAGTTCTACATGCTAGAACCAAGCACTTTGAACTCAAATATCATTTCTTGAGGGAAAAGGTTCAGAACAAAGAGGTGGTATTGGAACATGTTTCTAGTAAGGAGCAGTTAGTAGACATATTCACCAAGCCTCTACCGAAGGGTTCTTTTACCTATCTAAGAGGAAAGTTAAGGGTGTTGCCCCTTCAAGAGGTAATCTAAAGGTTTGTGCTCCACATCAATCAAATTTTACTTTGCTATATCTTTTCAGGATTGATATGTTGAAGGATGCTACTCCTTAGGGGGAGTAGCATAGTGGAACAGGGAAGCTTGTGCCTCCACTTTGGCATTGTTGTCAAAGGGGGAGAAGATGTGAAGTGGAAAAGATATCTGCAGTATTAAGGAGAAGATGTGATGCAGAAAGAGAGATATCTTTGTATATTGCCATCAATGCCAAAGGGGGAGATTGTTGGCATATGTGCAGAATATGTTAACATGATGATATTGTGTTGTCATTGATGTCAATATGCTGAAAGAGAACCGGTAATATGCTGAAGAGTGGACCAGTAACATGATAAAGAGTGAAAAGAATTATTGAAGTTAAGCAACTAACAAAGTGAACCGGTATGATGTTGTGAACTGGAACTGGTATGTCGGAATGAGAATTGGTATATGGAATGTTTTGTATCAAGGGTTAATATGGCATGACTATTGGTTGGTAGTCTAATCTTCAGAGTTTCCAGTTGAAGTGTTTCGAGCCTGTGTGTTTCAACTGATGGCATTGTGTGATGGGTTAGCATTGTAATGGAGATCAGATCATGTTGCCACGTCAGCCTTGTGCACATGAAGGATCTTGCATGAAGGAGATTGATCCTATCTACCTTGGGAATGTGCGAAGTCTCTGCAAATGGTGGAGAACGCGTGATGGGTTATCACCTCCAAGAAGCAGTGAAAAATGTACGATGGAGAATGTCTTGAGATCTATTCAAGACCGTTGTATTAAAATACAAAGTGCTCAATGGTTAGAATTGAACTGACTAAATTTCTCAACCTAAGTGTTTAGGGTTTAGGGTTTATGCTATCGACCTATCTGTTTCCTATAAGGTCGATGTTGTTTTTGATGTTGAGATTGTTGGCAAATGTTGTGTGTGTATCTATGTGCAGAGATACGTGATTCTTGCCAGACCAATTGAGAGGATTGATACCTGCATAGTGTGTGTGCAGAAGGAAGGAACTAAAGCAGATCTGCATTGGCAGTGAGTGCTATTACCAGATCATTGTGATACCTGTTGATCTCTAACCACTTCAACAGTTGAAAATCCCTTAACAGGGTAGCTTTAACTAGCTTGTTGTAAATCCTTTAACAGGGTGACTCAAAGCCATTGAATTCATAAAATCCTCTAACAAGGTAACCTCTAAAAGGGTTTAACTCTTAATCGGGTATTCTAGCCATCCCTTAACCGAGTGATCCCTAATGGGATTGGTTCCTAACAGAACCTGTTGTAATAGTCTTTAACCGGACTAGGCTCCTAATAGAGCAGACTTCTAAAGAGTTCAAAACAGCTTGTCGGTATTCATCCCCAGCATGGTTTTTCCCAGTTGGGTTTCCACATGAAAAATATGTGTGTCATGTGTGATGCCTCTTTCATGTGATATTTTGTTATTTCTTGTTTAGTGGTAAATCATTCTATCTCTGATGATAGATTATCTATTTCTGCATAATGACAAAGTGGAAATGAGGGAGTAGGTTATATGGAAAGTTAAAAAGATTGACCGGTTCATGTCTTTCACAGTTGCAATGTGTTTAACCGGTAGTAATCTGGTTTGGACCGGTGTTAGGGATTGCCAGTAATTTACAATATGCAATCAAACCGGTTTAGGAAAAGTTTTTGTGCTTGTACTGATTCACCCCCCCTCTCAGTACCGGTTTGGTACTCACTATTCATCATTGAGTTATCAGGGGGGGTTGGAAAAGCTCTTGGAAAAAAACTACTCAGGGCTTCGAAGGAATTTATGAAAATTTTGGGGAATCTGTGTTGGCTTGAGATTTGTCGGGTTTTGGATTGCGAAGCTTTGGAATATGGAGATTCAAGTTTGTCTCGGCATTGGTATTCCAAGATAGTGATTAGAGGTAAGGATTAGATCTCATTTTGTTTGTGAAGTTTCATTTGAAGGTTTTGAAAAGAAAATTAAATTTGCTTTTAAAAGATAGTTTGATCAATTGTGGTTGTCATAATCTCTGGATTTTGGATTGATTTATTTTGGGGATTTCAATTGGGAATTTTTTTTGTGTGTGTAAATTTGATTTATGGGGGTATTTTATTATAAATTATCCTTTTGTTTTTTAATTTGGTAATGGGGTTTTGAAATTGAATTTCTTATTCAGTATTCCAAATCTATTTTCTAAAGAGTTTTTTTGGAATTGATATATTATTTTATATTATAAAAAATTTCGGTTATTGATGGAGCATCTATAGATTTTGATTTTTAAATTTTAAATCAAGAAATTCTTTTTTTTTTTAATAAATAAATATATTTAAAAAAAATTTGTTTTTATAAAATTGTCTTTGAGGTTGTGGGGAGGCTCGACCCACAGCCGTGGGGGGGACTTGCTTCCATAACATGTTGGGGGGGAGCAAACCCTCTCCTCCCATGCCAGTCTGCATTAACAGACTTACAAAAAAACTAAAGCAAACCAAAAAAAAGTTCTTTTATTAATATTTTATTTTGTTGTATAGTTCTGATTATTATATATGTTAAATGGTTTTTTTTATTTATTTATATATATATATATATATATGTGTGTGTGTGTGTGTGTGTGTGTGTGTGTGTGTGTGTGTGTGTGTGTGTGTGTGTGTGTGTGTGTGTGTGTGTGTCATGCCCAAAATTTTGGGCAAAAACGCAACAACATTTTTTTTTATAACACAATAATACTTGATGTTCTATGTTCAAAAGATGTGATAACTTCATTAGTTTCACTAAATTATATCTCAAGTGTCAACTAAATTAGGTCTCTAATGCGAGCGATAAAATACTTATCAATCTCTTAACAAAGGGGGACTTTAGAACTTCTCCTAAGTCCATAAGAAATTTAATAATTAAATTATTTAGATTTTATCCAGGTGTTAAAAACTATTTAATTTTCTCTTAAATATAATTTCTAATAAAATAAATTATATTTTAATTTTTTATCATTTACTAATAATTCTCATTTATTTACTCAATCTCGTTTAGGGATAATTAATTTAAAACCCAATGACATTAATTTTATCTTTAGGGGTAATAATAGTTAGATTAATACTTCACCCCTTTTACTTGACCCTAATAATATTAATATAACATCGTTAAATTAATATTAGTCCAAAAGTCTAATACATCATTTGATATTATTATATTTCCTCTTTAAATTTATAACACCCATTTAAATATAACCCCTTTAAAATACAACTTATTAAATATATCTTTCATTATTGAAAACTGACCCCCTTAAAATTTAAATAGTCATTTACAATATATACAATTAAAATACCCCCATTTAAGTTAAAAACTCTTTAAATTTAAAACTCACTTAATAAGTTACAAAACTCCTAATAATTAATCTCCTCATTTAAAAAAATACTCCCTTTCTAAACTAATTCAATATTTTCACTACCCTTTTAAAAGGAATACCCTCTTAAATTAAAATAAAACACAATAAAGTTTTATAAAATTCTTTTATTTGAAATGGGGTTCTCCCCATTTAACTTTATTTTAAATTAAAACCTATTCAATATTTTATTCTTATTTGGGTTAACCCTATTTAGGGTTTCTTCATTTTTCTAAATGAAATACCTATCCTCTTCTATTTTATTTTTACAAACCCTTTTACCCTAAGTTAGGTTAGGGTTCCACCATGAAATATTTTCATGGTGGCTTACTTTTTTGTTGTAGGGCCCTTTCTTATTAACCATGGCAGTCGGTCCCTTTTGTTGCAGGTTTTATCTGCCATGGCGGCCGAGATAGGCGGTGGCATTGGTATTACGACATGCGGAGGGTAATGAGCGGCGACGCCGATGTGTGTCTTGTCCCATACAGTGGGGTCACGACCGCACTATGTGTGCCTCGGCCCACACAGTGGGGTCGAGGCTCGCACTATGTGTGCCTCGGCCCACACAATGGGGTCATGGCCCACAAAATGTGTGTCGTCGCCTCACTATGTGTGCCACGGCCCACACATTGCCTCCCAAGGGAAACCTGCATAGTGACTTAGTTGCTTGGTTAAAAAAAAGAAACCCCCTTTATATATATATATATATATATATATATATATAGTTGAATAACAAAACACATCCAGTGTGATATCCACAGTGTATTTTCCAGATTAGTCTTATTTAGTTTCATCAGCAGTGATAGTTTATTTCTTTCTCTATTTTTTTAATATGTAAATTGGTATTTATATGTGTATATATAAATACAACAAATACATTTGTAACTATACAATAATGATTAAATAGGATGAAATTGTTTTCTATTATTTTTTGTTTAATCTACATTCTGATTTTATTATTCAGATTTAGTTAACTCAAATTGTTATAATAGGGAATTCAAATAAACATGTATATATATATATATATATATATATATATATATATATATATATATATATATATATATATATATATATATATATATATATATATATATATATATATATATATATATATATATATATTATGTATTTTTTTTTTTTAATAAAAAACACTATATTGCAATAACTATTTCTTCTAAAGTTATTTCTTTTTTATTTCCAGAATAGTTTTCTAATAGCAATAATCTTTTTCTCTTAAAACAAACCAACAATACATCTAAATGCAAATAAATGAATAAACTCAAGGTTTACCTATGCTCAATAAATAAACGAATTGCAAGTATATATATTCTTTTTTAAACACTGCATATTTAGATTTTATACTAAGTAGCTTTACACCACAAAACTGAATATAGAGATAAAACTGCATTTTATTTAAATGTATTTCTACTCATTTCTTTTCCTCAATAGACATTATAGCTAAAATAAATTTACATCTCCTAATCCATTTCATGATAATAAATAAACAATAAAGGATGTAATACATTTCTTTTCCTTCTATATCCACTTTAGAATAATAATAAAATTACAACTTCTTCTTTTCTTCTTGTTTTAAAATACATTTCTCTCAACAAAATATGTGAGTCTTTCCTCTTTTACATTATTACAGAAATGACTAAATACAACAAGAGGCTTTAGATAGGTAAAACAAGAAGGAGGTACACTTTCAACATTATTTAAACACCACTTTAAGTGACTAGCTTTTTTCCATCCTTCGATAGATTGTAGACCTGCAAATAAACTTAGATATGGCCATGGAGGCTCACCTCCCAACCTAGGCTTACAAGAAGCCACCCCGAGCTAGGAGAACCAAGGCTAAACAGGTTACAAACAAAATCAACAATACATGCAAGAAAGACTTATACAAAACATAAACTCCCAACCCAAGGATTCACATTGTCACTATGTGACTATTTTTTGTGGGGTGGAGGTGGAGGTGGATCAAGCACCTAGAGGAGATCTGCAAGAAAAGAGAAACAAATGTCTTCACAAGGCTACCAAAATACAACCAACTCAAGGTCACATACTTGACCCAAGAACTTCCCTTATGTCCCCCATGGCTTACAAGCCCAAATCCCCCCTTATAACCCCCTTTTGCACAAGCATAAAATAGTGCAACAAGGGCCCCATAACCCTTGTGTATCTATCTCTTACAAGAAGAGAGTCTCTACACTCTTAGGTTGTCAAGCAACCCTTCACCCCCAAGGCTATTCTTCCCTCCCATGGGTGAGTATGGCCTTGAAACACCCATAACACAAGATAATCACAAAAATCACAAAGACAAACACAAAGAAGGAACTCCACAACCAACACTGCAAATCACATATACAATAAAAGCTAATACAAAAGCAATTTTCCTTCACATATAACAATGGTAATCAAAATGCTAGGAATAACAATACCAACCTTTGATCCTGCAAATGGTATGAGGGATGGTTGAAGAAGAGTTGCCCAATCCACTAGTCTTTTCTTCCCAAACCAAAAAAATGCATCTCCTATCCTAATTTTTTCAAAAACAACTCTAAGGCTCCAAGATTGGAGAGTGGGTGATCAAAATCCTAAGTTTGAATCCCTTCCCTAAGTAGGCTATCCTCACACTTTCCAAATTCTTTGGAAAGGATGTGAGATCGCATAGGTTGGTCTTCCCAACCTCTTACATGGTTTTCTAAAAATGGAAGCTGAAAAAGGTAAGAGAAAGTGGGGAAGAGCAACTATCACTCAAATGGAAGGTTGTCTAACCAAGGAGAAATCCTCAAAATTTGAATTTTCGTCCATCTTCAAAAACTCACTTTTGAGGTGACTTGACAGTCACATGTGAGTGGTCACATGGCTAAAATTGACCTTTACCCATAGGTATAACATATGGGCCTTCAAAAGTGCCCTAAATCTAAACTTAAGAGTTAGTTTGACCCTCTAGAAACCCACCTAAAGTTTGTCTCCAGGTCAAACTTCACTTGACCATTCCAATGGCTCTCTAACCAAGACTCTATAGGGACCATATCAAGATATTTTGAACAATGCATTGGTTACACAAATTACCTCCAAAGGACATGTCATTTCCCACTCACATCACAACACAAGTGTCAAGTAACACCATAAAATACACATCACTATAATACGCATGGTGTGTCCTTTTTTTGGAATTAACAAAATTAACAAATACAAATTAAAAACACATTCAAGCATTCACATTTACAAATATAAACACATTACATACGAGGTGTTGTCTCTCCAAATAGACAACCCTTGGCTTTACTAACACACACAGGTTTAGTTTGATTCTTCGAATAGTTTCCATGGTCACATGGATTAGTTCTCCTGCACATCTCATTTTGCACATTAGTAATCTCAAATAATCACATGCAATATCATTATATGAAAAGAATACAACTCAAACACTTTGCATACAATTTACATCATAACAATCAAATTATCAATTATCGAATAGAATCCACATGAAATAATTTACTCAATGGCATCATCATAATCATCATGAAATTCAATCATTCGTAAGGCATGCATCCATGTTTTCTAACATCGTAAATGAAGTATTGCAAATCATAAATAGATGACATACATCACATCAATGTTATCCAATCACTGGATCATATAGAATCTAAATCCATAATGCATCAAAATAAAGTATCAATAATAGGTCCAACATGAAAATAACTGCAATGCTATGACGACTCGAGGTAGGGCCTCACATGCTCCCCCTCTAGGCATGAACTTCTTCCTGGAGTTCATAAAAAATATGGGGATACTGAGATCTCGTCCGTGTTGCATCCTCCCATGATGTTGTAACCTCATCATAACAATCCCACTGGACCCTAACCTGGTCTAGCTCTCGGCCTGAAAGAGCCAGCATCCGGCAAGCCAAAATGTGAATGGGCTCCAAAGCCAATTTCTCGTCTGACTCCACTTGCAAGGCATCCCAATCAGAATATGAGACTCATCATAAATATACTTCCTCAGTACAGACACATGAAACACATCATGGATGCGTGACAGGCTAGGAGGCAAAGCTAGATGATATGCAACTGGTCCTATCCTCTCAAGGATCTCAAATGGTCCAACAAAGAAAGGTGTGAGCTTAGAACCCTTTCCATAACATATTGGACTCTTATGCGTTCGCACTCTCCGACTCTATCCCCGACTATGAAGTTACGATCTATCCTCTTCGCATCTACATACTTCTTATATCTATCATGTGCCTCTCTAAGGAATTGTCTAATCATATCCACCTGTTGCTCCATGTCTCAAACTAACTCGGGACCAATAGCTACTCTATCCTTAAAGCGGTCCCAACTCAAAGGTGTCCTACAAGGTCTATCATACAATGCCTAATAAGATGACATCCCCAAGGAAGTGCGATGTCCATTATTATAGGCAAACTCTACCAAGTGAAGATACTCTTCCCATCTGGTCTGATGATCCATGACATACATACAGAGAATATCTTCCAAACATGGATCACCCTCTCTATCTGTCCATCTATTTCTGGATGATAGGTTGTGCTAAAGTTGATTTTGGTACCCAACACTGCCTACAATGCCTTCCAAAAGGAAGAAGTAAAGAGAGAATATTTGTCTGAAATAATCTTTCTTGGAATGCCATGAAGTCTGACAATATCCCACAAGAATACCTACACCACTGCTGGTGTTGTGAAAGTAGTCTGAACTGGTGAGAAGTGGGCTACTTAGTCAACTTGTCAACTATTACCATGATGGGATCATGACAATGTGATGACATAGGGAGACCAATGATGAAATCCATTGAAATAGTATCCCACTTCCACTCTGGTATCGCATGATGAAATCCATTGAAATAGTATCCCACTTCCACTTTGGTATCACATGAGATTGGAGTAACCCACCTAGATGGCGGTTCTCCACCTTAACCCTCTGGCACTCAAGGCATCAGGCTACTAGTTCAACAATGAGTTACCGCATACCTAGCCAATGATACAATTGCCTCAAATCTGCATGCAACTTCTTAACTTCGGGATATGTTGCATAAGGAGCTATATGAGCCTCCATCACAATGATATCATGCAAATTTCTGGAAGAAGGTACATAAATGCACCCTCTATGGTGTAGTAGTCCATCGGACTCTAATGAGTAGTCTACATATCTCCCTTCTAGGGTCTCTTGAGATTGCACTACCTGACATACCTCTAAATACCATTCGTCCTCAGGCAAATGCTGTAATATATGATCTCTCAAATCTGTCTATAAACATGGAGTATATCTCATGTCATCTCCTACTCAAGGTATCTACAACTACGTTTTCTTTCCCCTTGATGTAGTGAACATCAAAATCATACTCACACAAGAACTTCATCCATCTTCTCTGATGAGCATTAAGGTTAGGCTAATTAAATATGTATTGCAATCTTTGATGATTAGAATGAAGCTCAAAATGATGACCTAAAAGAAAGTGTCTCCATCACAAGTGTGTGCACCACTACTGCAAGCTCAAGGTCATGAGTAGGGTAGCTAAGCTCGCAAGTCTTAAGTTTCGTAGACTCATATGCAATAGCTCAACCATCCTACATAAGGACTACTCCTAAACCATCCAAGGAAGCATCTGCACATACCATGAAATCAACTGAGGGATCTAGCACAACAAGAATAAGTGCGCTAGTAAGTGCCTTTTTGAGTTCCTGAAAGGCCCTCTCGGACTTTTATATCCACTCAAATTTCCTTCCTTTTCATTGAAGTGATGTCATAGGATGTGCAACCTTAGAGAACCCCTCAACGAAGCGTCTATAATAACCTGCTAGACCCATGAAACTCCTAACCTCTATCACACTAGTTGGTGCTTTCTAATCTATAATAGATCTGATCTTCGATGGGTCAACTGAGATCCCATCACCTGATATGACATGTCCTAGATATCATACCTCTGATCTAAAGAATGCACACTTCGACAAACTACCATAAAACTGATTATCTCTCAAGTATTGCAATACCTTTCTCAAGTTCTCCTCGTGCTCCTTCTCATTCCGAGAATATATCAAAATATCATCAAGGAGCACAATCACAAACATGTCAAGGAAAGTGCAGAATACCCCATTCATGAGACTTGTGAATACCATTGGAGCATTCATAAGACCAAATGGAACCACGGTGAACTCATAGTGGCCATACCTAGTACGGAAAGAGGTCTTGTGGATATCGCTCTCCACTATCCTCAACTAATGGTACCTCGACTTCAGATCTATCTTTGAAAATGCCTTGGCACCCTAAAGCTAATCAAATAGATCATTGATCTTGGGCAATGGGTACTAGTTCTTAATGGTTACTTTTTTAAACTGTCGGTAATCCATATCGGTTAACCTAGGAAGCACACCTTACATTAAAAATCGGTGAAGCATGATTCATGTAAGTGTAGATCAACAGCTAAGACAGAACATAGCGCCAACATCAAGAAGATGCTAAAAGATGGGTTGAAAAGCTCAGTTTAACATTTGAATTAAAGGAAAAGATTACAGATCCAAACGAAATCAACAAACAAGGAAGGATATCGATTAGCAAGAGGTTGCCTTGACGGGAACTGGAAGTCAAATTTTCAAAGGAGGTACTCAAGGAGATGTGTCGATTATGTGATCGGCTACTACAAAATAATTTGAGTGATATCGAATTATGATCAGAAAACACATGAGCAAAAATGAGAAACAAACCATTCACGACTGAAACATTTATTAAATAATATGTTTTCAATTAGACAAGCAAGAATTGAAAACAACATATAGGAAGAACAATGGGAACTCAAAAGTTCAAAACTCAATTAAAACTATGATTCTTCAACTACAGAAAGTAAATAAAATCAAAGGGGAACAACCCCAACCTAGAGTCCAACGATCGAAGGAGATTTCCTGGCACTACAAAGACTCCCCAAATTCTTCGGAAGCCCAACGGTCTAGCCTAGAACTTCGATCCAACAATAGATTCGAATCCCCCCAAGTTCATTCAAAAACCCCCAAATTCCAGAAATTTCCCAGAAACAATCTTCTTCATGGGAATCCCCATTCTTCCCCCGCTATTTTTTTTTAAAAAGCAGGGAGATACAACTCCCCATCCATTTTGCATGTAGGATCTTTTCCCTCTAACTCAACAATTAATTAAAACTTCATAACTCCTCTTTCGTATTCCAATTTTAATTTTAAACAAATAAGATATAAATTGGTTTTTTTTAATCATAAGCCCACTAAAATAACAAAATAGATATGTAATTCTCCATTTAAACAATCCTTTCACAATAAATAATTTAAATATTTTAGCTCCACGAATTTAGTTAATATAAAGTTGCAATAATTTATTTATTTATTAATTAATTAATCTTTAATACCCATATACACAAATATGTATTAATATTAATTATCTTTCTACAAATCAATATTAAATAAATATCGACCCACACTCTAGTACAATGAACTGCGGACTAATCATAGCACGAGGACTAACAAGGCTACCAACTAACAAGGCTAGATGACCAAACAAAACAAGGATACCTGACAAAAGTCTTGTTCCATAGGAACGAGGGTACGACAAGGATTTGACTGATAACTCCATATTTTTCCCACATTACCATTGGGTCATAAAGCATGCTCGGACCTGCAGATTTAGGTGGAGTTGATGCTCAATACCTGCAGCTACATAATCAAACTGTAGAGCATATATATATAATCCACATAACATCATACCATGAAAAGGGAATGGAAGCGATGTAGCTTTCTCGTAAAGAGCAGTGTGACACTTTTCTCTTTCACCTAAGCACATCAGAGATAATAAGAAATGTACATCTAATCAATAGCATCAATAAATGTAAAGGAGCTCATAGATAATTCATCTTAATAATCATCTAGCTACTGAACATAGATCACATCGTATAATCACATCATAGAATTCATCATATAACTCATCACCTAATGGTCCATACATCATAGAACATGAATGTTATATAAACTATCCATAAGACATAATAAGCATCAAATCCAATGTAAAAATTGACCAGCACCAAAAGGGGTTGAAGTCACACAGCAACTCAAAACCACAAAGTCCAACAAGCCAAAAAGAGAATGGGCACTACATGCCCCCTTTCCAAAAATAATACTATTTGTAGTAAGTTCAGTTATCCAAAAATAGTAAAGCAAGACTTGTCGATAAACCAAGAAATATTGTCCTTCATCGTTAAATGATCAAATCAAATTTATTTCTGAATTAATAAATGATATTTAAAATGTTTTAGACATAAAACATGGTGTGGGGAACTGGAAAGCACATTTTAGAATGTTGAGTGGCAATTGGAAACATTTGACAACTCAACCAAAGTGAAAAGATGCAATGGGAAAGTTGGGAGGTGAGGGATAAGTGGAAGAGGAGTTACATTCTTAATAATGCAAAAAAGCTCTCTTTTATGGAATGATTTTTGGGTGCCCAAAACATGTTCTTGCAAATGGTTTGATATTTAGGAGGGTTTGGTTTCCATTATTCATTATTCACTATTTTTTTTTTATTATTTTGTTATTCTTCAAAGGTTGTCAAACTTATGGAGGAAGCTCAAGATGAAATTTTTTTAGGGTTTTCAAGTAGACTAAAGATGGGATTCGGAGTTTTACAATGGTGTAGTCTCAAGCAAAGATTTACACTATGTTGAAAGTTTAGATTTTGTAGCTTTCTCTATGCATTTTATAAGGGTTTTATATCAATTTATTGGGCTTTTAGTGAGACTGTGTTTGAGGTGTATTCTTATTAAACTTTCTTTTGAAATCTCATCAAGAGTAATTGATGCAGGAGCATCCCCAGTTCACAACAATCTTGCATCAATAAATAAAAAAATCCTTTATGTTTTCTTTTCTTTTTGCAGTTTCAATTTTCCTTTCAAGGTGTCCCGGTTTTGGCTCACCAGATCCTATGGAGTTGGATTCTACTTGAAGACTTGATCATCTTTCTTGTTTTTGGACCGCATCGCATTTGGATCACTTTCCGGCAAGATATCGCTACCGGTTTTCATGATAGTTTTTTGTTACCGGTTGTTCCTTTGTTATCAGTTGACCTATTCTGGTGATCTACTGGAACCCATTATGAATCTTGTGGAGCCCTGGGAATTGATTTCAATGTTCCTTGTCTTGTGGTCGACCTTCTACGTTTTATCCTTTGGATTTTTTAGAGGAATCTCTTGGCAAAGGCCGACCTTTGTTATTTTCATGTTAGGTGTCGTTCTTCGGGTTTTGATCCCTTTTGGCCTGATTGGATCCTTTGGATTGATATATATATATTTATAATTATGCTTTAGAATGTAACAAAGAGAGAATCAAGTAGCTAGACTATGCATAGAAGATATATCTTTCAATTCAAGGTCCCAGTTGTGACCTATTCTACCAAGCCTGTGAGCCGGTATGTTGTAACCCAATTGTTACTGGTTGGATGTAATCATATTTCATGAAATAAAATTATCTGTTCTGGATTGCCTCTATCATATCTTTGTGTTTCTGTTGTGTTTACTCTTTCTGACTAGTACAAATTGATCTCTTTGGGGTCCCTCCTCACCGGTGACTGCTTCAAGTGGTATCAGAGTGAAGTTTCCTTCTAGAGGTTGCGTGTGTTGATTTTTTTGTTGTAGGGTGGCGGATTGCAGATCTGACCTACAATTACAAAGGACTAGCATGAATCGGTGGCACGAAGAGGAACTAGGAATGGTGGAGCATGTGGGAATGAAAACCCTATTGTGATGGAGATGTTGTGAGGAATAGTATCTTGGTTAGAAGTTGTGGAGACATCCCAGAGAAGAGGTTGACATATTGAAGATGTAAGTGAAAATGAAGGAGAAGAAGCCCTGGCAGAACTATTGGCATTGCATGAAGATTGCATTGATGAAGTATAGTGTTGTCATTGATGTCAATAGTAACTGATAATGAAGTTGTATTGCAACCAGTAATGATGTAGTAAAGAAACATGTAGTTAAGCAATGAAGGCAACTGATATTATTATTAATGAAGCAGAGTGATCAACCGGTCACCCTAACCAGTTGATATGCAAAACCCTAACGGATGGAGCTTGGAGAATTGGTTGTGATGTTCTATGATCGAATAGTGATCAGAGATGAAGATGCCACATAAGCATGATGCACATGATGAGTTTCAAGTGGATTTGGCATGTGAAGATAATTTTTTATCTTAGGAATGATCAAATGCATAGCATGAAGTGAAAAACGTGTGATGAGCTATAGGATCCTATGTGTGGTGATCTAGGAGTGGTTCAAGTTGTCTAGAACAATATGTAGTTGATTGCTATGCAATCTTACGATCATGATTGAACCGATATGTTTGTAATCTCTATGAGATTTGTAGGTTTTGCGTTGTGTTACCGACCTATTGTATTTTCTTATAAGGTTGATGATTTGTTTCAATATTGTGTTGGAAAATTTGGTTAAGTGTGATTATTGTCGAACCAGAAGGTGTGTCTGTAAAATGTTGTGAAGGTAGATAGGAGCATAAAAGGATATGTTTAAGCAAGGTAGTGCTATTTCCAGATCAGCAAAGAACATGTTGTTCTCTAAACATTACAATAGTTAAATACCATATCCAGGTAAGCTTTAACAGGCTTCTTGTTTAAATCCTCTAATAAGGTGATTCATTAGTTTGGATTTGAAATCCTCTACCGAGTTAACCTCTAACAGGGTATTACCTTTAACAGGGTATTGTAGTCAATCCCTTAACTGGGTGGTCCTTAACCGGATCTGATCTTAATAGGACATTATTGTATAAGCTTCTAACAAGGCTTGGCTCCTAACATGTAGTGCCCCGCCATGAACCCTAAAGGAAAACAACACAACTAGGCAACTAAAGGGTGAAATAATTTTTTTTTTTAAAGATTAAGTGCACTAACTATAACCATTGCACGTTTATCAACACAGCGAAAGTCTATCATAAGTTTTACTAAGGGTAACCAACGAAGATTAATTTCATAGATTATATTAACACCACAGTTAATCCATTTAATTAGATAAATTGAATACTTAAGTTTAAAATTACACATACATCTAAATTTCACAATAAAGAAATAAAAGTATTCCAATGTATCCAATTTCCATAAACCATTTAAACATAAGATCAAAACAATAACATTCATTTCACTGACATAATAATATTACAATATCCATAAATACATGGCTTCCAATAATACCACTGGTTACAAAGATATAACATCAAGGTTACATAAAAGTCTGATACAATGACCACAAGGTCTCAACTGAACAATGATCTCGAACAAGAGCTGGTACATAAACCACAATCCAAGAAACACCAGTGAAGCCTTTCCTCGCCTGAAGATACAATCCATAACATCCAATGGGAAGTGGCACTACCACCCGACCATGTGATCTTGAAAATCCTCAAGCAAGCAAAGTAAGACAAGTACAAAAGGACTACAATACTCTGCAACCATCCATGTAACAAAACTCACAAAACATTAGTGACTCTAAGAAGAGAGTGTCATCGCATAGCTTGATGGTTACCATGGTACAACCTCCATAGGTCCCAGCCCCCATACTCGGGTTTCTCCTGGTAACCTCTCCCGAGCCTTCAGTTCCAACTAAGTCTCATGTGGACCCTACCAATCCTTTCGTGAAGACAAGGTGGTAAGTTTGCCATTCCAGGCCTTCTCATAACATTATGAGCCCTGTACAAGCACTCACCTATGCACGAGGTACATTTATCTTAATTAATATTTAATCTACCCACCCCCTAATCAATTATTAGGTTATCACTTTTTAACTAACTCTCAACGGGTTATCCTGTCATCCACTTCAGGCACGACCCCCACTCGAAAGCCACTCTCTCTCCTAGGACACTAACAGGAAGTGTTTCTCTCTACGAGAACTCTATGGTGAAATAGGCAACCATAAACAATCCTGACAAGCATAGGTGAAGGATTCACAAATACCAACCCAAGATTGACCATTTGGACAAAAACACACAATGGCTCATATCAAATAGGTTATACAACAACACCTGGTCTAGGAGAAATAATAACATAGGACACAACGACAATTCAACCAAAATACCAATGAAATTTAAGCTTGACTGAAAACACCATTTACACAAGATCCTAATACAGGCAATCTTTTATTAAAACAACCAAAGCATATATTATTTGCAAATAAAGATTTTCCAAATAATAAGGAAATACAACCATTTATAACAAAAACATCCATCTTGTCATTTGTCCAATAAAGTTAAATAAATTCACACATGAATTAAACTCGTAATATATTTCCAATATGAAAATCGAATTTAAAATTATAAGCTTTTTTCTAAAATTGCAAAATTCTAAATTCTTTATTCATATAAAAAAAATATTTAAATTACAAAATTCTAAATTCATTAAACAACTATATATATATATATGTATGTATGTATGTATGTATGTATGTATGTATGTATGTATGTATGTATGTATGTATGTATATATGTATGTATATATATGTATATATATATATATATGTATGTATACATATATATGTATGTATGTATATATGTATATATACATATATATGTATGTATACATATACATATATACATATATACATATATATGTATATATACATATATATGTATATATACATATATATGTATATATACATATATATGTATATATACATATATATGTATATATATATGTATGTATATATATATATATACATATATATGTATATATATATGTATGTATATATATATATATATACATATATATGTATATATATATGTATGTATATATATATATATATATATATATATATATATATTAACACATTATAATTATTATAATATTATTTATTTTTTTTAATATTAAAAAAAACTAAATAACAATTAAAATAATAAATAAAATTTAAAACTAAAATAACATTTAACACTAAAAAATACTACCCTAAGGCAGCATTGCTGCCATATGGCAATCAACGCTACCCTTAGGTAGCACTGCTGCCCTATGGCAGCAGCCACTACCATGGGTAGTGCCGTGTAGGTAGAGGCAATGCCTCCCCACTAAATTAATAAATTAATTTTATTTTATATTTTTTTTTCAATGAATTTTTTTTTTAAATAAAATAATTTTAACAGTATTTTCAATAAAAATCGGAATAATATTAACAATAATTTCAATAAGAAAAAAAAATAGATTTTTCCAATAATTCCATTTTCACAGAATTTAATCTTTCGTCTTTTTTTTTTATTTAATTAACCGAAGAAATCTATAGAAGAGCCCTTAATCCCTTCAATAACTTCCAATAAATTCCTTCACCTAAATTATTGACCTGTTCCTGTATGTCCCTGTTTGTCCTAAAATAAAGACCTAACCCCTATTTAAGCTAAAATTCTAGGTTCAATAGCTTTTTCACAAAAAAACCTAAATTTAGAATAATAGTAATTCTTATTTTATTTTCTAAATTTATCACATGCAATAATTAAAAAACATTATTCTTTCTTTTCTTTTCTCATGCACATTAATTAATTTTCTAAATAAAGAATTAAAACAATACTTTAATTCCAATTAATTAATTTTCTAAATAAAGAATTAAAACAATACTTTAATTCCAATTAATTCTTTTTCTAAATAAAGAATTAAAACAATATTTTAATTCTAATTAAAACCGAGGCGCCAATATTTTATGGAGCTATGATAACAAATGAATAAAAGGATTAATTAGAATTAAAATATTGTTTTAATTCTTTATTTAGAAAAAGAATTAATTGGAATTAAAGTATTGTTTTAATTCTTTATTTAGAAAATTAATTAATTGGAATTAAAGTATTGTTTTAATTCTTTATTTAGAAAATTAATTAATGTGCATGAGAAAAGAAAAGAAAGAATAATGTTTTTTAATTATTGCATGTGATAAATTTAGAAAATAAAATAAATACAATTAATATAATTTATTTTTAAAATAAAAATATATTTCTAATACCATGCAACTTAATTTAATAATTTCTTTAATTAACTAAATTTATAATCTCAATGCATAAACAATAAAATAATGAGATAATTTCATAAACTTAATTAATTAATTAATTAAATCCACTAAAACACTCAAATTAAACAAATCTCAAGCAATTACCCATAAAAGATAAAATGACAAAATACGAAGACCGAACTAATTGACAAGACGACCAACTGACGATACTCATACGAGTGTAACTGAGTAACATAGGGTCAACTACTATCTCCTCCACTTCCATCAGAAAATATAAGGCACGCTCAAACTTGTGAAGCCAGGTGGAGATGATACCCCGTACCTACCCGGTACTTGTACCTGCAAAATCGTGCATCACTGAACCACACATGCATATATACAATATAGAAGACACGACATACACACCGATGAAGGAGAATCGCGACATTCCCTGTCTCACCGAAATGAGTGAAGGAAAATTGTCCCCTTGCATCCAATACACTCGCAAACACACAACATATAATTCCACATTTCATAAATAAAGTAAAATGTCAATACATAGCAATAACACATAAAATGCCATAAATCACAAGGACTGAAATACTGCAAATAAATTATACATCTCATCTCCGAATAAAGCATAATGTCATAAAAATCCGAATAACATATCATGGTAATGTATCCACTGAAAAACAACCAATAATAAAATATGAGTCTAATGAGTTCAAACTAGTAGGGGTACTACATAACACGACAAACTTCAGAAGAGTTCAAAATACTAGTGGGTATTCATCCCCACCGTGGTTTTTCCCATTTGGGTTTCCATGTGAAAAGTAATTGTGTCAAGTGGTGGATGATTTTGTGGATGTGTTATTTATATGGTTGATATGAATAATTGGTAAAGCCACTTAGATATATTTAGATGATTGGAAATGATCTAAAATAAGCTATTACTGATATTAGTGAAGTGATTTAATATTTTGGTTAAATGGTATTTGAGTTTCATATCTGTTACATTGTATCATTGATGTTTTGATCAATCGGTAAAGTTTGACAATGCAGTTGCAGTTTTTGGATACAGTGACTAAACCGGTTAGTTTAGCAAGTTGTTTCTAAGTTGGAATTTAAGTTTGGTGAAAGTTTAGTTTATTTTCTATCTACTGAGTCACCCCCCCCCCCACCTCTCAGTAGTTGACTAGATTCTTATAGTTTCATCATATTATCAAGAACAATTAAACCTACCAACGGTTGATCCTGATGAAGAAAGATTTTTAATAGTTTTGAGTAGGGCGAACACTAAACCTCATTTTACCCCATCGAAATATGATGGGAAGTTAGATTCAGATGAATTGATGGATTAGATCTTGGAGATGGAGAAGTATTTCGATTTTGAAAACACTGCAGAAGAGAGGAAGGTGAAATATGTTTGTACCCAGTTGAAAGGCCATGCATCTCTTTGGTGGGAGCATTTGCAAGTTGATAGATAAAGAAGAGGTAAAGAAAAGATTAAGACATGGGATCAAATGATTGCTAAGTTGAAATCAAATTTTGTGCTGATGAAGTATCAAGTAGATTTGTTCTAGAAGTTGCAGAATCTGAGACAAAGAATCTAGTGTGAAGGAGTACACTGAAGCATTTTACAAGTTGAACATCAAATCCAAACATGTTGATGATGAAGTTGAACAAATTGCAAGATATTTTAACAGATTGCAGATGTCTATACAAGATGAACTCAGTATGATCAAATTGGAGAGTGTTGAAGAGGCTTACCAGTATGCCCTAAAGGTTGAAGAGAAATTGAACAAAAGACATGAGAAGAGATAGAGAGGTAGAGGTGGAAGGTTTACCGGAGGAATATTTCAAGGAGGAAGAGGATATACCAGAGGAAGAGGAACCAGTACAGATCAGAACAAGGACAAGGAAGTAAGAAAAGAAGGTAATTCATACCAAAAGGATGATAGAAATTCTACCGGAGGAGAGAACCGAATGGTTACCAGAATGAGAACTTTGGAAGACAAAACAAGAGGACATTTAGAGGAAATTGCTTTAAGTGTGGAGGAGAAGGACACTATGCATTTGAGTGTAAGAAGACACAGGCTACCGAAAGAGCAGTAGTGGTGGAAGAAAACCCCACCAGATTAGACAATAAAGCGGAATATGGAGAACTGTTGATGATGAGGAGAGCTTTGTGTCATACCAGAGGAAATGAAGAGCCCTTGTAGAGGAAGAATCTGTTCAAGACCAAATGTAAGGTATCCGGTAAGTTTTGTAAAGTTGTTATTGATAGTGGTAGTTCAGATAATCTTGTTTCATAAGAGATGGTGAATAAGTTAAAATTGAAAAGATTGAAACACCCTCAACCTTATCAGATAGCATGGATTCAGGACGAACATAAGTTGTTAGTAAGTGAACAATGATTGGTGAAATTGAAAATTGGGAATTATCATGATGAAGTTTTGTGTGATATTATGCCTATGGATATTTGTCATCTTTTGTTGTGTAGACCTTGGCAATTTGATAAACATGCAATACATGATAGGAGGAAGAATACATACACTATTGTGGCCAATGGGATGAAGCAAACCTTGTTACCTTTGGAGGAACCTTTGAAGAATGAAGTTTGTACGAATGTTGGAATCTGTTTAGTAGATGGAAGGAAATTCATGGATGGAATGAGACATGTGAATGTGTGTTTTGCCTTAATTCCTAAGAAGATTGAGAGACTGAAACCGGAAGGAGAATACCCAGAAGAGATAGGAGATTTGTTGAAGGAATATGAGGACATCATTTCAGATAATGTACCTAATGGATTGCCACCTATAAGAAGTATTAGTCATTGCATGGACTTGGCTGATGGAGCTAGTTTTCCTAACAAAGTTGCACACCAGTTGACATCGGCAAAGAATGAAGAATTGAATAGACAAGTGCAGGAGTTGTTGAAGAAAAGTTTGATCAGGGAGAGTTTGAGCCTTTGTGTAGTACCAGCAATATTATCACCTAAGAAGAATGGAGAGTGGATAATGTGTACCGATTCAAGAGCAATAAACAAGATCACAGTGAAGTATCAGTTTCCTTTGCCTAGGATGGATGACATAATGGATTGTTTGAGTGGAGTAAAATACTTTACAAAGATAGATTTGAAGAGTGGATATCATCATATCAGGATCAGAGAAGGTGATGAGTGGAAGATAGCATTTAAGAAAAATGAAGGACTATATGAAGGATTGGTGATGCCTTTTGGATTGACTAATGCACCAAGTACTTTCATGAAAATGATGAATGAGGTATTGAAGAAATTCTTCGGTAAGTTTTTTATTGTGTATTTGGATGACATTTTGATTTTCTGTAAAACAAAAGATGACATTCTGATTTTCTGTAAAACAAAAGAGGAGTATTTGTTGCAGTTAAGACAAGTTTTGCAGAGGTTGAGAGAAGAAAAGTTGTTGATCAATATCAAGAAGTGTACTTTCATGAAGGATGAGTTAGTCTATTTGGGATTTGTGATATCTGAGGATGGTTTGAAGATGGACCCTGAGAAAGTTAAAGCCATTGTTGAGTGGCCTACACTGAAAAGAATTGGGGAGGTAAGATCATTTCATGGATTGACTATTTTTTACCAGAAGTTTATCATAAATTTTAGTTTAGTTTGTAACCCTATGACTGAGACCATGAGATGAGATCAGAAGGAATTCAAGTGGACCACCAGAGCAAACAAAATTTTTGAATTGTTGAAGCAGAAAGTGACTGAGCAGCCTGTATTAGCTTTACCGGATTTTAATAAAGTATTTCAAGTGGATTGTGATGCAAGTGGAACATCAATAGGAGCAGTCTTGAGTCAAGAAGGGAGAGTATTAGCCTATTTCAGTGAGAAATTGAATGATGCCCAAAAGAAATATTCAATGTATGATCAGGAATTTTATGCCATAATTCAAGCCTTGAAGAAATGGAGACACTACCTATTTCGTAAGGAGTTTGTTTTGTATACGGATCATCAAGCTTTGCAGTATTTGAACAGTTAGAGTAAGTTGAATTAGAGACATATGAGATGGGTAGAATTCTTGCAGAGTTACACCTTTGTATTAAAGCATAGAAGTGGAAAATCTAACAAAGTTGTTGATGCATTGAGTAGGAGAAGGAATTTGCTGACAGAGATGAGAGTGACTGTTAGACATAATGTGCCACTTAGAGGGGGGTGAATCAGTGGTTTACAAACTTTTCCCTTTATCTATCCTATGTGTGTATACCGGTTATCAAATCTAAGAGAAATTAGACTTACCAGTTAGATGGGAGACTATCACAAATGCAATCACACATGAAAGGGACATCACATAAGACTAGCATATAGGAGGAAAACCCAAGATGGGAAAAACTTCGATGAGAAATGTTGGTGGAGTCTACTACTCTAATCTAGCCTCGCAATGAATCTCTGATTACAACGTTTAGGGCACCGATCTAAGGAGCACCAACCCCTAATTTAGGGCACCAACCCAAGGAGCTACAACCCCAACACCAAACTCCAACTTAGTGGTCTACTATGAGTATATTCAATTACAAAAGTAATAGTCTTGTTACAAATGAATTTTTTAATTCTTCTGTAAAAACTCTCTACCAGTTCTCCTCTCTCTAATACTTTGTTGGTTCTTTGCTCACCCTCTCACTGCTACAACCTTATCTCTTGTTGCAACCTTACTCTCTATCGCACCTTCACCGGTTCGGTATCTTCTTCTTCTTTGTCAGTTATGCTCTATACTGGTTCTTCTCTCTTCTCTCTACTACACTGATGCTCTCCACCGATACCACACTTTGTCGATTCTTTGCTTGCCTTCTCTGCAAACGTTTGCAATTCCTCTATGCTAGTTCTATTCTACCAGTTTACTCCTCTGTCAGACTCAATGGTTGACTGTCGGTTACCTCACTATTGTCGGTTGAGCTCTTCAACCCTATTCTCTCTCACACTCAGTCTCTTCTTCTCATTCTTAGTGAGCACCTGACTGATTTCTTCTCACATATAGCAACACTCTCTCCTTCAGCTGCAACCTTCATCAATTTTGGCTTGCATATTTATAAACTAGTTTTCCCACCAAAAACCAATTCAAACTTCAAGCGGTTAGGGTTTCTTCTTCAACCCTGATGCAAACTAAATCCAATCAGATCTCATCAGATCTGATCACCTTGATTGATGAACTACAACTTATCAATCAATCCCGCCTTTATCGTGCCTTCCAGACACGCCTTCCTCATTTAGCAATCTGCTTTTAACCTGTCAGCTGATTTATTGATCGATCACCAAGAATGGTTTCACGGTTTCCTTCACCTACCTCGATCTTCTCAAACCATATGTCCTAGATCTCTGATGTCCATTTGAACTCAAGCCACAAACCTCTTTTGCACATCCCATGAATCACACAGTCACCATAACTGTCGACCTTCCACCATCTATCTCACGGATAGACACTTCATCGACCTACACATGCATGCCACCTCAACTCCACGTGGCATCTATGTAGGCATCCATCTTAGCAAATACCTTTGTGTCAATTAGACTTGGTCAGCGACAATCAACACATAACCGGTCCATCTTTTCTGTCGATTTTCTAACCCTGTCGGTATCACTCACTTTCACACTTTGTTTCTTTGTCAGTGGAACACCTTCACCGGTCATCACTCTTGCCCAAAACCCCTCATGCACCTAGCTTCTTTTTCAGTGGAGCACCTTATTTGATTTCCAAACATATCAATCCACCATATGTTCATCTTCATCAAGAAGGAGCACATCACTTAGCCTCTTTGCTCTCTTACCGGTTCTCATACTTACCGATAAGCACCTTTGATGACACCATGTCATCAACCTTCAAGTGTTTCCATCTCCAATCCGACAATATCTTCTATCTGCAACTACACCAACTTTTCCTTCTTCATCATCAACCCAGACATCATCTCAACCGGTTTGTCAAGGTGACAAACCCATAACTTCTTTACTCTCCTTTTTCTGTCGCGGTAGCACATCATATCTTCACATGCTGATTCGGTGCACATCCCTGAAATCATGCACTTGAGGTATCCTTTTGTTTCACCGGTAGATTCGGTGTGAACCTTAAATCACCTGCCTTCTACTCTTCTCTCTTGTCTCGGAGGACTATGATGCATTTCATGCATAATAGGAGATAGCTCCACTTATTGGTGGGAGTGTATCATTGTCATCTGCATCTTGCATTGCACCAATGTGGCTTCCCTGTTTGAGCAACGTATCTTCAAATAGGCACATGCGATCCAGTTGGGGCACATTAACTGTCAGTCATCTCTTCAAATGGTGAATGCATCTTTATTCAGTGGGAGTCCTTCTATTTGACATCCACACAACATACCGGTGACCTATACATCCTTCTCTTTCGGTGTTGATGTGATCCTTGATAACATTCCCCCTCTTCATCACAATCAATTGAGCAACATCTTTCTCTCTTATAGATGTCATTATTTACTGGTTGTTATCATACCAGTCTCTTGTCCATATCTTCAACACAAGTCAACCACTAACTTGTGTACCAGTGACTCCAATTGCCATTGTGTTTAATAGAATTCTCTCCCTTACTGGTGACCAATAATACTAGGTGACATCAAAGACATCACAAACAGTATGCCTCAATGACAATGTTGCACATACATCTCTTATATTGGTGGCCATCCTATACCAATTGACATCAATGACAACACAATGCCAATAGTGACAATATTAGGTTTTGAAGATTTGAAGACCTTGTATGATGAAGACCCAGATTTTGCAGAACCTTGGAAAGCATGTAGAGAACTGGCTATGGTTCATAGAAGCAAATGGTTGGATTATTTCATCCAGGATGGGATGTTATTCAGGGGAGTTTAGTTGTGCATACCCAAGAGTTCCATGATAGAGAATTTGATAAAAGAGAAACATAGTGGAGGACTAGCTAGACATTTTGGCATTGACAAAATAGTTGCATTGGTGAGTGAGCAGTACATTTGGCCCCAAATTCATAAGGATGTTAAGAGATATGTGTAAAGTTGTAGAGTTTGTCAAGTTACAAAGGGTAGTAGTCAGAATGTGGGACTGTATAAAAACTTTGACAGTACTGGTAAGACCTTGGGAGGATATAAGCATGGATTTTGTACCTGGATTGTCTAAGACACCGAGAGAGAATGATTCTATATTTGTGGTAGTGGATAGATTTTCAAAGATGGCTCATTCCATACCTTGTAAGAAGACATCAAATGTATTGCATGTAGCAGACCTATTTTTCAAGGAAGTGGTGAGATTGCATGGATTACCTAAGAGCATAGTTTCAGACAGAGACACTAAGTTTGTTGGTTATTTTTGGAGAACACTTTGGAAGAAGATGAAGACAAATTTGAAGTTAAGTTCTCCTTTTCATCCACAGACTCATGGATAGACAGAAGTTGTTAGCCGAAGTTTGGGAAATTTGTTGAGATGTTTAGTGGGAGATAAAACCAAAAGTTGGGATGTGATCCTTGCACAAGTAGAGTTTGCCTACAACAATTCAGTGAATAGAAGTACCAGAAAAACACCTTTTGAGATTGTTACCGGAGTGCACCCTAGAGGAATATCAGAATTGAGAGACATTAGTAGTGTAGACCAGAAGAGTTCAGAAGTAGAAGATTTTGCAGATCACAGGGCAACATTGCATATTCAGGTTAAACAACATTTGGAAGACATGAACAACAAATATAAGGAGAAGGCAGATGAGAAGAGGAGACATAAGGAATTTGAAGTCGGCGATGAAGTGATGGTATATCTAAGAAAAGAGAGATTCATGGTTGGAACTTATAATATGTTGCAGATGAAGAAGTTTGGACCTTGTAAGATTTTGAGGAAGTTTAGTTTTGGAAATGCATATGAAGTGGAGCTACCAGATAGTCTAAGCATTTCACCTATATTCAACATTGCAGATCTTCATGAGTACCATAAACTAAAATTCAGTGAGGACAATATTGCAAACTTGGATGAATAATTGCCCCAGAATGAACTAGATCATATTGAAGAGATTTTGGACAGTAGGATTGGGCGTAGTACCCGGAACAATCAGTACAAGGAATATCTTGTGAAGTGGAAGGGCAGACCAGTTGAAGATTCGTCTTGGATTTATCAAGCAGAGGTAGACTGCCTTGGTTTCCCTTTGACCCAAGAAAAGTGAGAGGCTCACTTTTTCATTAACCTCGGATGTTTGATGCAGGAACATCCCTAGTTCACAACAATCTTGCATCAACCAAAAACATTTTCCTTTCTGTTTTGTTTTCTATTTGCAGTTTCAGTTTTCCTTTTTGTGTGTCACAGTTTTGGCTCACAGGATCTTGTGGAGTTGGATTCTACTTGAAGACTTGATCATCTTTCTTTCTTTTAGACTGCATCACATTTGGATCACTTTCTAGTAAGATATCACTACCATTTTCCATGATAGTTTCTTGTTACCAGTTGTTCCTTTGTTACTGGTTGCCTGAGACCTATTCTAGTGATCTACCATAACCCATTTCGAATCTTGTGGATCCTTGGGCATTGATTTCGATGTTCCTTGGTGCGTGGCCAACCTTCTACATTTCATCCTTTGGATTTTCCGAAGGAATCTCTTGGCGGAGGCCGACCTTTGTTATTTTTATGTTGGGTCTTGTTCTTTAGGTTTTCATCCCTTTTGGTTCGACTGGATCCTTTGGATCGATATATATATTTTTAATTATGATTTAGAATGTAACGAAGAGAGAATCAAGTAGCTAAACTGTGCATAGAAGATAGATCTTTCGATTCAAGGTCCCGATTGTGACCTATTCTACTAAGCCTGTGAATCGGTATGTTGTGACCCAATTGTTACCGGTTGGATGTAATAAGATTTCATGCAATAAAATTATATGTTATGCATTGCCTCCATCATATCTTTTTGTTTCTGTTGTGTTTACTCTTGCTGACCACTACAGATTGATCTTTTTGGGGTCTCTCCTCACCATTGACTGCCTTAGTAACAATCTAAACACATATCTCTAATCTCAAGAGAACTCAAAGCGTCACCTAAGTCTCCACATATTCATGAAAACCAACAATAAATCAAGCCACGTGTTCTAAGCTCCAAATGCAACACTATATTCTCATGAAGCTCTCAAGCACATGACCAATGCACTCAATATAAAGAGAACCAACCGAGATCAATGTCAAAGCTCCAATCATGAATCAAGAACATAAATATGACAACATGATCTAACCATCCTCTCCTGGAAGATCACATGCTCCAAGTGAACATATCGTGGTCTCAAGAGCAATATATTATGCCAAAACACTAATCCAAAATCAATAGTATACCATGACATAATAGAAAACATACTCTAAACTAGTTCATCACCAACCAAAGCATAAAAAAAACCTAAACCAAAGACTCCATGAATCCTCCATGGATCCAAGATGTCAAAAATATCCAATCACATGAAGAGATACATCTCCAAATAGTGTGTATGTAATGTGAAAGAACCCTTCTACAACAAGAGGATATCGTGAATAAATACATCAAATATAATCCAATAAATTAATCATAGGAATCTCAAAGGTTGAGACACCTTAATCCAAACATATGTGAGATTAATCACATGTCAAACCTCACATCTCTATGTGATTCTAACACATATTTGAGAACAATCACAAGTCAAAGCATACATTCTCATAGTTCCTCTCACATGTGTGATGACTTTAAATCTGCACCATATGGTCAAATCAAGATAATATTGACCATCTAAATATATGTGATCCTTTCCCTCTTCAATTATACAAATAAAAATGTGTCCCGTGTAGGCTCCTCATCTTTACAAGGATCTCATGCAAATATAGCCATTGATCTCAAAATTGAGTCTCTAACATTGATTATCTATCTTTGAAATCTATAAATGGGTCCTCTTAGAGGACATTTGGAAAAAGCCACACATTGAATGAAATTTTATGGTACTTGAATGAGAAACCACACATATATTTAATCACTCAACCACTCACATCTTGAGCATAACCACACACTTGGTGTATCAAAAGAGGTTTAGGGAGGTCTTTTGAAATTTTTCTCCAGTTGGGTGTTCAATCTCTTACACTAACTAGAGGTGTATTGTGAGGTAAGGTATAAGGTTCATTTTATTAATGCATTTGAGTCTTTATTTTTCGTCTTGTTTACTCTTGTCTATATTACTCAAGGAAAGAATGTATATCTAATCAAGAGGAGTATAGTTGTCTATTTTTTGTATGTGTTGAGTGGATTTCCTCAAGTGTTGAAGTGGAGGTTCTACCTCCTCTTCTAAACTATGAGAACTATTTAATATATCCTCCTCTTTAAGTCCTTTATTAGCTCTTGGTTCAACCTTATCAATCTTTGAGGTTAGTTGAACCACATCTATCTCCATGTCTTCTAGCCACAACATTACAAAAGAGGGCTTAATCTTTTTTAAAAATAACACTTTCATTGTATATATCGCGGCTACACTGTCCAACTGCTTGCACCATTTCACATTGACATCATAGCTAATATAATTACATTTCACTATTCAATAAATACCAACTTTGACTACTTCTCCCTAGGTACATGTGTATAACTCTCAACCAAATATTCTAACATGTTGTAATAAGGCACATTTACCTATCCATAACTCCATAGGAGTCTTATCAACAAGTGTTAATGTTGAATACTTATTAATCAAGTAACAAGTTGTAGTAACTACTTATGCCTTTAATTTTTATTCTAAATTGACTCCATTAAGCATCTGTCTAGCCATCTCTATTAAGATCATATTTGTTCTTTCTGCCACCCCATTCTACTAAAGGGTGTATGAGATTTTCTCATGTCTCTCAACCTCATGCTCTTTATAAAATCTACCAAAATCTTTGAAATAAAACTCTTTGATATTGTCAATACTCAAAACCTTCATCTTTTGAATAGTCTAGTTTTTCAAAAGAGCATCAAACTCTTCAATTTGAATAAAAAATCCATATTTACTCTTGAGGAAATGCATCTGTGTCCTAAAATAATCATCTATTTAAAAGATCTTACTATTTCTTCCTAATTAATTTTGGCATGTATTCATTTTTATTAATAAAAGCATTAGACACATGTTTTATAAGTCATATTTTTTTCTAAGTTGATTTATCTCACATGCTTGGGAACTAGTACTTCATTTGTGTAGAATTAGTATAAATAAACTATTTAGTAGTAGAAGATCGCCCATGAATCATGTTGTATTAAGCATTGATCCAAGAGTTTGCCCACTTAAAAATTCCAATGATATATTGTAATGTACATATCTTTCATTTCAAAGCCATAATACTTGTGTTTCCATATACATCAATTTTTTTCTATTTTTATTATTTAGATAATCTCTTGAAATAATGAAATATAAAAAATAAATTTGCAAAATATTATAAATTGAAGGAACATTAACAAGACCAAACATATTTAAATTACCAAAATCCAACACTCTAGAATAATTATTAAAGCTAAAATAAAACTAAACATGATTTTATTTTCTATATGCACAATTTACAAAGAAATCAAATTCAAGAGTACAATTACTCGTCCCTTCAACAAGATTTATAATTTTTAGGGCCCTTGGACCCTTCTCACATGTATGATCATTCTTGATGTCCATAGCATTGTCTTCTCTACTTAAGTAGTTTTCTCTCTAAAATAAAAGCACACTTGGACACTCAAAAAACACAACTATCAAAAATAGATACACGACTCCTCTTTTTGTTAGTTCCAATGGCAAAAGTCTAGATTCTATATATCTAATCAATATAAAAACAAAAGAGCAATTACACTAGATAATACATACATCCAACTAAAAAAAATCACAACGTCATAACTATTCACACCATATTACACCCTCACACACTAAATTTACAAATTGATAATAGATTAAATACTACACTAAAAATGTACAACACAATAATTATGCACCTTAAATTTTGACTCTTCAAATATCCCTATTATTTACTTGCTAATTTTACATGTAATCACTATTAACTGGAAATGAACATACTCATTCTTTTCACTGTCATTTTCAAATTACTGTTTGTATTTCAAATACCTAGTTTTCCTTCATTATCTAAAACCCCTATTCAGGAATGATTCGAAGATGTCATGAACAACAATAACTAAATATATTCAAAAACCAAAAAGAAATCCATTCATTCATTATTTTCTAACATCAAACGGCTCTTCTTTTAAATGTATCTCCTTGCATGCAACTTCCATATGAATAGAGGTATTTTTCTAATCTAAATTTTTTTATTCTATTTGGTGGCCAAATATTTTTGGAAACATCTATCCAGGCAACTAGAAAGAAATTCATACGAAGGAGACACGTAGACTTTTTTTATAAACTCTTCTTTATAAAATTCTTTTCAGTTGACTAGATAGTCACGAGTAATATTTTTTCGCTCTAAAAATTATAATTATCTATATTCTCATCTTCATTCAACATATCATTGTGACTATTTTCTTTATATTTGGCATTTTATATGATATCATCTTTTCCTACACCAATACATTTATTATTGCTTTCTTCCAATGCCATTCCTTAAACTAAAAGATAAGTTTTTATTTATTCTAAAAATATATATTTGTGGTGCAACTAGAAACCATTTTAATTTGTGTTTAATTTATAGCATTGAGATTAAATCTTCAAGGTTGTTACAATGTGAGTAAAGAATCATTCAATTTAAGTATAAACCATTAGAAGATCAAGTGAGTTGATATTTATTCGTGTTTGATATTACATCTATAGAGATAGTTTATTTTGTTAACTTATTCATTTAGCTAGAGTTGCTAGAAATAGAGATTGGATTTAGTGTAGCTTTTACACGATTTAAATTCTTTCTTTCTTTCTATTTTATAGTTTTCTTTTTAAGATTTGATTTTTTTATTTATTTTTATCATGTAGTATTTCACTTTCACATTTGTATGATCATTTTTTTAATATTTGTATAGAAATAATTTTTTGAGAGAATTTATTTATTATTAGAAATTATTTTATGTATACATATATGTAAATGTATTTACACACAAAGCTCTTAGATCTAGCTATACTTAGGTTAAGTGTACATGTATTCTATTTTATCGTTACTATTTATGGAGGTTGAATGACCAAAGTAGGAGCCTAACCACTTTAGTAAGCTCCTACCTAGCCATCCATTTCTCCTATTTTAGATGTGGCTTGTATGATGATGACTCTCTCTCAAAGATTCAATGGATTTTCCCTTTGGATTTCACATTCCCTACTTCTCTTCATGCTTTTGGTTATTTACTTTTGATTATTATAATATGAATATTCTAGTACATTCACTTCATAGTTGCATTTTGATTTTGTAAGTATGATAGATATTTGCATGCACGATAGTACACTACTATGTCTATCTCCACATCTTACTTTAGATACTATGCATTATATGTCACATATCCTTTAATGGTTGAATATGTAGGGACTCCCTGGTAGAATCAAAAAAATTAATGGTTGAATATGTAGGGACTCCCTGGTAGAATCAAAAAAATTATGTCACATATCCTTTAATGGTAATACAAATATTACCTCATCTATTTTGAGCGTCAAGGTAGTACTCTTGATGGCTATCACTAAGTGATCTCACTATAAGAATTGATAGTGAACTATAAAAGAGACAAGGATTATTAACAACAAAGATAAACGTTGTATGCACAAGAAATAAGTGAAGGAAATGTTGTATTACCAAAGAATGAATACAATGCATACAAGATGTTACATTGTGTGTAGTTCTCTATAGCCTTTATATATATAGGCAAGGGTGAGATGTTGTTAAAAATTAAATGATGACAAGTATCTTAATCCCGTGACATGAGACACAAATATTAGATGCCCTAAGTAAACTTGACTAGTGTTAAAAGGTCCTAAAAAAGAAACCATATAGGTTGAAAAAACCTATTCACACCAACGCCCCCTTCTTAAATACAACTTAGGGAAAATAAAAAAATGTACAAAGATGGATATTAACTATAATCCTTGTTGAGGTGCCCGTGTATAAAATAATCTCTAACAAATTAAAAAAGGAGAAAAACACGTAGGAGAGACTAAGGAGCAGAAAAGTGTCATGCCATGATCTTCCTCCTAGATTTTTACTCTAACGTAGTTCAAATGGATCACAATCTTATTGAACACATTCAAATGCTTAACCATAGAGCTACCACCATCCATTGTCAATCGATGCATCTTCTCTCTCAATAAAACTCATTAAATAGGGATTTAGTATGGTACAAGTCTCTCATCTTCTTTCAAGTAGCTTGTGTGACATCTTTTTCATGTACGACCAACAAGATAGAAAATGCAAAGTAAAGCCTAATGAGACCTTTGACTTTTGAATCTAGTAGACCCCAATTAGCTTGTGGCATTGTAGTATATTTGAATATAGATATAGCAACTCATAGATATATATCTATGAGTGTATCCCCCATCTTGAGATTCAACAACATAGAGTTAGTGCCTATAAGTCTCTCCATCTATATTTTTTATGTGTTTTCTATTTTCTTACAATAAGATCTATTTTTATATAAGCTCCCACATAGTCCAAGATTATTAAAAAACCTCATTCCTAAAACCTATGATCCCAAATATAAGTATAGGCATAAAATATGCTTCTAACACTAATCTACGAGAGGAAGTATGTGTAAAAATTAAATTACTCATTTGATTACAAAATAAATGAAAATAAAAATAACATACCATAGCACAATGATTTATGTGGGGAAAACCCTTTCAAAAGAAAAACTCCACTCCAAAGCAACTCAATGTAATATTAGTAAGTTAATCGATAGTTACAATATAGTTGTAAAGAGTAATCCTTTATAGGGGTATCACCAATAAGTGATTTGGAGAAGTTATGAAGTTAGCACTGTAAATAATTATAATGTGCAATTTGAAACATCTATTTTCCATAACCAAAAAGAATCGGTAAGGGGAAGAGCACCAATTATCACCCATGTTCTAATAATTGTTCACTCCTTGCACACCCAACCATCCAATTACTAACTTTAAAGAAACAAAAAAAAACAAAAAAACTAAAAGACCATTAATAAATTTTAAAGTACCAATAGCCGCCCATTTTTTAGCATTTTTGGACAATAATTGGCTTATTTTTGCACCATTATTGCTACCCATAGTGCACAATAATTGGGGAATTTGTTCATAAGTATTGGCAATTTTAAGTGCATGGTAATCAGAACATCTTTAAGCAAGTATCGAGAAAAACTTTGAAATGTGTAGTTTTTGACCCTTGCGTGCATAACAAATCCCATAGTATGCATTGTTACTACCAAGAAGCCTGGACAATAGCTATAAGCATTTAAGTCACATGTGAAGACAAACAAATAAATATCATCAAAATTCGATGTACCATTTAGAATCTATGGATGCATGAAGTTAGTTATAATGGCTAATGGTACACTTCCCCTAGTCCTCTTACTTAGAATAGCAAACTAGGGGGCTTATTCCTTAATAATGCACTGAAAACACAAGGTGGGCCACTATAACCTATTGAATGAGGAGAAAAATCCCCCAATTTCCTCTTACATATTAGTGGAGACTCAAACTCAAGTTGGGCGACACACAACACACCTTGAGCAAGAAACCAAGCTAACCCCCTTGAGCTCAAAACATTGATTTTCAATCATATGACAAAAAAAAATTAAAAAAACATTATATTTTAGCATTATAAAATATAGAAACTTGAAGTACTTAATTTTTTATTAATTTCATTTTTTAAAAGAAAAATAGTTCATCAACATAAAAAAATAATAAAATTAATTTACACTCTCACATATCAATCGATGTATAATTATTTTAAATTATAAAAAATAAAATATTTAATCTTGATAATTAATAATTTTGAAATATTATATATTTTAAACATAAATTCTATAGCATAATTCAACTCTTTATCATCAAAATAACTAATATAGATATCTTAAATACATCTATCTAAAAAATAAGATAGATGCGGAATTTACTCATATGAAGACATAAATTTTATGTACTATTCATTTCTGAAATATTATATTTATTATTGAATATTGATATTTTGACATGTATGATTGTCAAATTTCAGATAAAAAAAAACTTTTTATTAACACCTCATTCCATTAAACAACATGTGACTACCATTTATAAAATATCTCTAAACATTAAAAAAAAAAAAAACTTTTTAATCAACTAGGGGAAGAGAAGCAGTTACTATCCATGTTCCAATTACAGTTCGATCCATGTTCCAATTTCCGTTCACTCCAGGGACATCTGACCCCAAGAAACTTCTATATTTTAGCCAATTAAACTATGATAAAAGAACAAAAAAAATTATCATTACACCAATACATATTCACAAGTGAATGTGTATTTGACAAATAAAAGTAAACAACTAGTGGTACAAGTCAAGTTAAAATGCATGCCAAGTTGCACAAAATTACCAACTTTTACATTTAAAAAAAAAGCTTTAATGTTTACAATTACCACCCAAAGCAAGTGGCTCAAAACTTAAAATATATTATATTTACAAATTCATATGCACACTTTATGGGCTATCAATTACACATTCTCCACATTTCCTCTAACATCTTCATGCATTAACTGAATCTACTTTGGTACGCATACAAGTGAATGGTGTAAGACTCCCAAATAAACATAAAAATAATAGTAAAGCGAATACAAATTTGAATTCATTCAAGCCACTATAGAAATCAGACATAAATGGGAGCTACAATATGAAATGACCGATTATTTCTCACACATATTCAAAGTTCAAAATCAACAACCATAAATGAATGCATTGATTTTTCACATTCAAATGATTTTATAAGTGGGAATTCTCTGCATCATTTTCATTACAAGTTCTCTATTCTCACCGAATATTCTCTAAGAATTCAGAGCTTAGGAAAGCGGTCTCTACATATTCTTGATTGAAGGGCGCTTATTCAAGTTCGTACACCCTTTCTTTAATGCCATCTCATACTAATAAAATTCATGTTTTCATAAATTAAATATTTACTAAGTCTATAAAATATTTAGAGGCACTTAAATTAGGTCTTGTATAATAATTCAATAAGCTAGTAAAAATGGAAGGGTTCAAATTTAGAAACAACATTATCTATTTTTAAATTATATCATAGTTATATATGGACACTTTTAGACCAATAGTGGTGCCTTAAAAATGTCATGTCAATGTTTATCCTAAAAAAAGTACCTCTAAAATAAATAAAAAACCAATGATGTGATGTCACATCAGCGTACAAGTAAACATGACTTAGTGCACACCTATGGGTCTTATGACAATTTGGGACTATTTTGGACACCTTCACATTAATGCATACTGACATAGCATCATATTTGACCGTGTGGATTTGAAATTTTGTTTTTAAGTAGGGGACTTGACAAGTAAACTGCTGTGTAAAATTAAAAAAAATTGAAATGTCCTCATGATTTTGAGAAGCGTGAAGTTAGGGTGAGCATGTTTTGGCTCCTCTCCCCTACATCTTTCTATACTGCATCTTATCATTCATGTGTATGTATCTATATAGGTATTTGCATATGTATCACAATTATATATGTATGTATTTGCATAAGCATGTGTGTATGTATGCATATATGTGTATGCATGTGTATGTATTTGCATAAGCATGTGTGTATGTATGTATATATGTGTATGCATGTGCATGTATGAATTCATATACTCCTATAGAACTCTTCGTATGTATAATGCTATATGTATGTATGTGCACATGTTTATGAATGTATGACTATGCATATATATATATTTCATTTGTTGTAGATTATTCTTATAAACATGCATATTGTGATATGTTGAAATTGGTCAAAACATTGTGCTATATAATTTGCCAATCAGAACTCAGAGATACAGGGCTTCTTATTCTTGTTACCAAATTTGTGGTTGTGAATTTGTAGAATGTTACTACCCATGATTATTACCATTTTTTGCTTGAAGAACTTCATAAAATTAACCGAATATGTGAACCATCGACATATGAATGTAACTATGTTTGTTAACACACCTATTAGAAATTTTTTCTCTAATTGCATCTAAATTTTCAAGAATAAATACTAAAAAAAAATTGACTTTTTCAAAATCAGAATCAACTACTCATAAATTAAAATCTGGATTAACTCTAAACACTATCTGAAATATAACTATATTCCATAAAATTTCCAAATTCCTGTGAAGGACAAATATGAAGTCCAAAAGCTGGATTCATTTGTTTTTCTTTTCAACTCATTTACTCTACCACTATATCTCTTTATAAAAACTCTTCTTGACAAAATACAAAAGCAAAAGCCCTGCAATACCTGTATAATATGTTGTGACAGGGACATTTTCTGTTCAGAACAAAGGATTCCAGAAGCCATAGTTGAAATTATCAATCACATATGACAAACAAAACAAAATTTTATATTGCAGGGCAGAGAATAAAACAAAAGATGATGACTCAAGGCCAAAAAAATCTTAAGGTTAAGTAATAACTATGGTCCAACTGTCAAACATTTAATGGGTGTCCCTTTATACGATGATGTCAGGTTTTGTTTGGATACAAACTCAGTCATAAATATTTTATGTACATTTCATACAAGGTAATAGACTCATCACATCCCTTTCATGGAATAAACCAGTCTTCTTAACTAATGTACACTTGACATGACTACACATTGATTGAATTGCAGTCATGAGTAGATTCATGGCTGCCATGGTATTTACTAAAGAACAGGCCTTTAATGAAGAGCTTCCACGGAGTGAAGGTAGATAGGAGTGGTGCAGAGCTACCCAAAAGGCTTCTATCCAGTGCAGGTACTTTTGGATGGTTCAGTTTTACTATAAAATACGGAGGACGTGCAAAATACAATTTGAAAATCAAGTTTTTTAAACTTGGACTGGCTGGATTGTAAAGAAAAAATTATGGCATAGGACAGATGAATGAATGAGGGAAGATTTTTAATGATATTTATGAGATCACGTAATCTATGGGATCTAAAAAGTGAGAATAATACAATTGATACATTAAGGAGCAGACCTAGAGTGACCGCTGATCTTTGCAGATCAAGTTTCTTCTGTTGGGAATTTTGACCAAGTAATCTGTCATCCTAACAATTCGTCTTCTTGGAACAAAGTATTTAGAGACTCAACTTTGTATAATTGCTCCAAATTTCGTCAAAAGCCACACAATCTATGACCTAATGTCATTCTATTTCCACTGATCCAGATCTGCAAAGAAGACAAACCTTGTTAGCCTATTCCTCTTTGGGTGTTCTCCACCTCCCTGTTTTTTAGGTGTGAGCTAGTCTTAACTGGACAATTTTTTGTTGATGTCCACATGTGGGATTGAAATGTTTGACATATATAGTAACACGTGGACTATTCATGCTTGTAAAAGATGAATTGATATGCATGACGATTCTACTTAAATATCATATGAAACAATCTACAGCAATTTTATATCTCATCTACGATAAAAGAAAGAAAAAGATTATGTCAAAATTTATCTTCTATCATCCAAAGACAACATTGCTTAAGAATAAATGTCAACCACAACTTATAAAATATTGACTCAAACACTAAACATTATTCTGATAAAAACATCATACCTTAGTAGATTGCAATATAATTCACTCTCTCATAAATGAATATTCCCTAATATTCAACAATGCACCTTGAATTGTTTTTAAAAATACAAGGACTACAAATTAATAAAAGTGGAGTTGGCCATTTTTTCTCCAAAAGACGCATCTATTCAACAAACCACTATCAAGTTACCATGTCAGAAATCCCAAGGAGAGATGTTGGACATTTTCTAACAATCTCCCCCTCAACATTACTCAAGGGGAATCAAACCTACGGCCCCCACTCTAATACCACTTATTAGAAATTAAACTGGTCGATTTTTCCCAAAAGACGCACCTATTCAAACAACCGCTACTATTCCAATTAAAAATCTCACATGAATATTAAAGCATGTTACTAAAAAAATATGCTAAACACATTCCAACACAAATTAACAAAACAACTTTAAGTTGAAAATTAACAAAAACAAATTTACAAACTTCATGGAATACACCCATATAGCTACGAATGGACGCGTCTATTCATGCATTTTACACCGTCGATTTTGCAATAAACGACTGCGATTGACTAACACGTCGCTATCACGATGTACAAAATATCTATTTTGAAACCAGAATAGCTTCGCCCGCTACAAATTAGATGCACGTAATTACTAATTAGAAAGTGAATTACTTATCACGTGAACGTCGATTGATGTTTCTAAGGGAATTGATTACTGTACACTGTGGTACATGAATGGCTGTCTTGTCTGAAATTTACTGTTTTCACCAGCATTCATTTGGGGCAATTCCCAAGAGCTCAGCTGAAAGAGTTGATGTTCCCTATATAACTCCATTCAGTCCCTATGTTCCAAGCTGTGTAGTGAGTGAATGGCAGAAATGTTGAGGAGGAGAAATACCCAATTCCTTGTTTTCATTGTGTGTGCCATTCTCCTTCTAGGAAGGAGTAGCACAGCAATTCGTCAGCTACCTTCAGGTTTACTTCTCTTTCATAGCAAATGTATCATATGTGATAATTTTGTCTCTGTTTTTTAAGTAATCATTCATCTTGATGATAATATAGATCATCTATAGTGTGATTCGAAATTTTGATGATAAAAAGTATTACATATAGTTTAAATCTGAAATGAAAAAAAATAACTCGTGTCCATTTCTCTCTGTCTAAATAGTATTCATTTCTCTTTCTAAGTAGTGGCTTTATAGCTATTTTTGCATGAATCTTTCATGGTTTATCTTAGTTGTTGATATGCAGAAAATAAGGCTGAGATGGAGAAAGCTGTGGAAGAAGGGTGTACTGGTGGGGAAGAGCAAGCAGAAGAGTGTTTGATAAGGAGAAGTCTTAAGGACCCAAGTATAGATTATATCTACTCTGCTAGCAAACCATAGCTCTAAGCTTTTGCAGGGTATTTGTCTCTTTTGATGTGTAGTCATCTGTGAAATAGATTAGAAAAGCTAGAGGTTGTATTTCTGTCTACATGTTTGGGATGAAATGTACATGGATTGGATTGGAGATCCTTTTCTATTAAAAACATTATAGCTTTTGCTATGCATGATTTCAAATTTTAAGCTCCATGTGGTGAAATATTTTGAAACTCTGGGATCTTTACTTAAAAGGAATAGCTAGACTGGAGCACAGCGTTTATTTACAGTTAAAATGGTAACAATGTGTTAAAGTGTTATGTTGTTTGAGTTTTAAATACTGTTTAAAGTATTTACAGTTCATGAATGACAAAGCACTAGATATAAGTAGATACGACATTACATTTTTAGATGTTGTCCTTGTCAAAAAGATGTAAAATTTGAGCTGGATGAAAGGAAGTTCTGGGACATGTTTATTTTTTAATATGACAGTAACTCTTCGCCTTATATACCATTCTTGCAACCAAAGAACTGTTAAACTGGGAGAGTTTAGAATAGATTTTTATTCTTCAAATACAAACACATATGAAGAGATGTATCTATATAAGTAATAGATGTTTAGAGATAGATATGTCTTAGTGTATAGATATTTAGAGTCAGTCTTAAACTATACAATAAGCAATATATTAAGTCTAGAAAATGTCAGTCAATTTTGAGTGTTTAACACTTTCGAATCTTAAAGTGTAAGTTTAGTTTGTGTGATTTATATTGTCCGAATATTTAGAAATGACGATGAAATACAGTTGATATTTTCAATACTTTTAAATAAACTTGTTTCATTATAAGAAATAATGGGATGATAGATTCCAATCAATCTTTTAATTCTTATAACACAACTTTTTTAAAGTTCTCTTCCATATATGTATATTTTGTCAAAGTTTTGATTGCTCAACTCATTTGTCATTTGAGTATTTAACTTTTAATGTAATCCTCAAAGGAAGAAAATTGTCAACAGATATCATTATAAAATTATGACGTCAATTCAAAATCTAAACATCAATGCCTGCCTGTGAGTTTGTTTTAGTTTATGGATCTTATATGTGGATGTATATTCATTTGACTTGCAATAATTTCAGAAGGATTTAATCTAATAAGGCTTGTCAGTCGATTCTTTTTTCTATTAGAACGCCCAAACTTGCTTGGATTTTTCTTGTTTGGATGTTTTTGTGTAGAAAATCTCTTAAGGCTCTTCTTTATGGCTTTATTTTATTGTACTACCTTTCTGAAACTTTTTTCTTTTTATCATTTTTTACTTTGGTTTCTTCTTTTCTTTCTGTTGTTTTTTTCATTGTTTTTCTTTACTTTTTTCTTTTATCATTTTTTATTTTGGTTTCTTCTTTTCTTTCTGTTGTTTTTTTCATTGTTTTTGTTTATTTTATTTTATTTTCTTTCTTATTGGACTAGACTTTTCTATCCTCCCTTTTGAATCTTTGGTCATCTTGGACTCTCGATTTATATGCTTCTTTTCACTCATTCTTTCCTTCTTTTTATTTGTGCTTGGTCTGCAATTTAACATCTTAGTTGATTCCCTTTGGCTCTCGTCATCCTGATGATGGATCACGGAGTGTGATCCAAAATATTGATGCAAAAATCTTGAACACAATTGTATTCAGAAACTACTTTTGCTCTAGTTTTAAGCATGTTTAGATGACAATGGTAGTATTGATTTACTTGTATTGAAAGAGCTAGCAAGATCTATTTTTGTGAAGACTAGAGACATAGCCTGAATTATTTGTGAATCAAATTATATTAAAGTACATAAGATCAATAGAAAAGGTTGTGGATGTGGTATGCCATCAGTTAGATCGAATAAAACTGAGAATCTGTTATTCTATGAATTCAATATTGGCTTTAGAGAGTGGGCAAGATAAATAAAAGTTATAGCAAGGGGGGAATATAATAGTGAGACTTGTTTCAAGCAACTAGAAGGTGATGCTATACAAATAACTAGTTCAATGGGCAAGAGTAATAGGTTAGAGAATATATTGATTGCTTTAATAAAGAGGTTGAAAATGACTAGGAGACACGACAAGGAAAGAAAGGTAACAAGGACCAAATCAATTTAAACAAGGAGAAACCTTAAAAGGAAGTTTCTCCAAGAATAAAGCTAAAATGATAATCCCTATGATGGAAAAATAAATATAGAGAAACTTGATCAATTGATATTACAGGTGAAATTATACTTTAGTCTTCACATACTCACATGACATCAACAAATATCATTTTCTAGTAGTCTCAAGCTAGTTGGTCATGCATAAAATTGGTATGAAAGTTATGAATTATCCTTGTAATGTAACAAAGTGGCCCCTATATTCGAATGGGAGGACTTTAAAATGTTGGTCAAGAATAAATGTATCCCATTTTCTATGAGTAGGGATGTGTAATGCAATGAAATTAATTCTAGTAAAGCCAAGGCCAAAGTATAAAAGAGTACACAAAAGAATCTGAAATACTTGTTCAATTGAGAAAGGATGTCATTGATAAGGAGGTGTTGATGAAGTATATCAATGGTTTCAAGAGGCATGTATACTTTAGAAAATCCCCAAGTTATTGACCAAGTGTGCACCCAATCACACTATATTGAGCTTGACAAGAAGAGAACCTCCTTATTCAAGAAAAAGAATTTAAGGAAAAACAAGGACAATAACAAACTAGAGGAAACTGTGAACCCCCTACTACTTGAAAGGGCCCTTGCCCAATTCTATGGGTTGAATTCCCTAGAATTCTATGGACCCAACCCCCTACAATTCTATTGGGGTAGGGCAAGCAGCCCGCTATCCCTTTAGAGTAGTGGGGGGCTACATTAACCCATAGAATAGTAGGGTTGAGTTGAGCAGTCCCAGTCAATTAATTAACTTACTAGAATAACCTTACAATAACTATAATAGGAGGGTGGTGGGGGCAGGCAATCCAAGGATAGAGACCAAGGAAAGTCCAAGAAAGCCAATATTTTAGTCCAAAATAAGGATAAAGAAAAAGAGAAAAGCAAGTTCCATTCAAGTAGTGATTAAGGATGGGTTGCACGTAGATCTTTTACCTTCACGGAGAAAAAAGGAATCTAATTCAACCTTCATAAAAGATTTGTAGTAGATACAACAGTGTCAAAAGATCTTGATATAGATCAATTCCAAACCATGGTGGGACATCTCACAACCCCTCACTGCTTATCATTCATTGAAGAAGACGACATGTATTTGCAACATCCCCATAACGCTTCCTTTCATATTGAAGTCCTCATTCATAAGACGCGTGTTAAACGTGTCCTAATAGATGGGGGAGCTGACTGAAACGTTTTCTCATTGAGTCTGGTTCATGCTCTAGGTTATTCAGAAGATGCAGTTGATCCCTGGAAAAAGATCACCATCAAAGCATATGATGAAGAAGAGCATTCCTCTAAAGGAATTGTGATATTACCCATCAGAGTGGGACGTTTGCAGAAAGACACAACATGCCAAGTTCTAGACTTGGATTTATCATACAACATACTCTTGGGAAGACCCTGGATACATGACATACAAGTTGTTCCATCAACATATCATCAGTGCCTAAAATTTCCCTGCAATGGGCAGGAAATCACGATCTCAATAGATTCAAATCCATTTCAGTACTGTAGTATTCTAAAACCAACTCAAAAGGCTATTATTCCTCATAATAGGGAGGCATCGTCTTCAAACACACAATCCAAAAAAAAATCATTTGCCTCAATTTTTTCAAGTATGGAAAAACAAATGCAGCTAAGAGATCGAGGAATGGAGAATATTAGCTATCACAACTACCACTTTCTCCTAAGTCCTATGGAAAACCATCAAACTCTAAACAACAACCAATTATGAAACATCTTCCAATATTTGATGGAGCATTTGTTAGTTTTGGGACCTTATCAGAGGAAACACAAGACAAAGATGTGCTACAATGGCTATACAAGGATGAAGAAGTCCAACAAAAGATCAACAATGTAAGAATACCCACAGAAAAGTATGGAAAAGGATTTAACATCCTTCAAAAACTGGGATACTCTGGAATAGGTCCTATAGGAAAAAGAAAAGAAGGTATCTCAAAACCTATCAAACCTCATACTCAGCAGGCTACAGACAAATGAGGCTTAGGGTACGGACAAGCTACTCTACCAGAGAACACATCTTCCAACCAACAACAAGATGAATATGAAAACAGACAAGAACAACTTGCAATTGAAAGGGAAAAAACATCTGCCAAGCAACAAGCACAAGCAAACATGAAATGGCAAAAGAAGTGAGCTTCAAATCAACATGAAAAACAAACTAAAGGCACCTCCCAAGCAACATTAACTCCCAATCAAAACAACCACGAAGCTGGTACAAATCACAGAGAGCTAATAGCAACGTTGACAGAACTCAATCTCAGCCTAGAAGAAGCTGAATATGAGAGAAGAAAAGATATAGCAAGAAAAACCGAAGAAAAAAATCAAATGCTATATGAACAAATATGCAGATTGCAAGCTACAAGTGAGACAGAATCTAATGAATGGGAATGGGATTCCTATCATTCTAAAGAATTAGCTGAAGAAAATTGCTTTGAAGAAGATGTAGGAGTCAATGTAGTTCACACGTATGCAGGGAAAATGTTAGGAACTATCCCACTTGAATTAGAATCACATTTGGCTGACTTGGACTTAATCGAGGATGATCAAGAGCTCCTTGCACGAGATCATTCTCATGAGAGTACCATTCTAGACATTGACATACATATCAAAAAAATTTGACATCTCTATCATGAACCTTAATACCCTCGAAGCATCTCAACCTGAGGACCCCTTACCTCTAATCCACCCTGAACTTATTGATTGGGAAAATGAAAGACATACTACCATTGATACCTTCCCTAATGACCATGCCATATCCTTATATCTTAATGCAATCGAACCCGCAACTAATTTCACCAGGAATCTCAACAACGCATCTTCCAATCAAGTGGGTGCCAAATCTCCCAGTCGCAAAAGTGAAAATAAAGAAAACAATATCAGGTCTAATGCTGAAAACCATTCATTGGCAACATTAGACCGCAAAAAAGTAAAAAGAAAGGATACATATAACAGTGAAAACCTCCTTGAGGCACCAGAAGATTGGAGATTTGACACTTTACTTGAGAACTATCAAGAAAGGTCATCCATTTTGATCGAACCAATAGAGGCAGTTAACATTGGCACAACAGAGCAACCAAAGATTCTATATCCAACAACTTCTCTATCAGAGCAAGAAATGTAGCAATATATGGAATTCTTCAAACGATGCCAAATCAATTTTGCCTGGTCATATGTAGACATGCCAGGGTTAGATCCAAATCTTATTATGTATCACTTAAATGTCAGTCCAAGAGCCAAACCAGTTAAACAAAAATTAAGGAAGATGCATCCTCATATCGCTCTTCTCGTCAAAGTAGAACGAAAGAAGTTATTGGACGTAGGATTCATCAGACTTGTAGCATATCCTCAGTGGGTATCAAACATCATTCCTGTTTCCAAACCAGATAAAAGTATCAAAATATGCACAGACTTCAGAGATCTTAATAATGCATGTCCAAAGGATGACTTTCCTTTGCCTAACATTGACATCATTGTGGATTTAACTAATGGACACTCCATGTTTTCTCTAATGCATGGTTTCTCTGGATACAACCATATTAAAATAGCACCTGAAGATTAAGAAAAGACAACTTTCACATGTCCATGGGGTACTTTCTGCTGGAACGTCATGCCTTTTGGACTAAAGAACATAGGTGCTACATATCAGAGAGCTATGACAATGATATTCCATGACATGATGCATACATTCATGGAAGATTATGTGGATGACATATTGGCCAAATCATACAATAGTGAAGAACATATAGAAATACTTGAAAAGGTCTTTGACCGGTTAGAACAGTATAAGCCACGGCTCAATCCCAAGAAATGTGCATTTGATGTCACTTCAAGCAAGCTATTAGGATACATTGTTTCAGCTAGGGGTAACGAAGTAGATCCCGCCAAGGTCAAAGCAATCATGGAAATGCCATCTCCCCAGAATATCAGTCAACTAAGATCACTCCAAGGAAGACTACAATTAATCAGAAGATTTGTTGCTCAACTAGCAGATAAATGCCAACCATTTACTCATCTTTTGCACAAAAAAATTAATTTCAGGTGGGACCATCAGTGTGAGGACGCATTCAATAAGATCAAGGCCTATCTCATGCAACCACCTGTCCTAATGTCACAAATTCCAAGAAAGCCATTGTTACTCAATGTATCAACCACCAAAATATTATTATGAGTTTTGCTTGCACAACAAGACAATGAAGGAAAAGAATGATACATCTACTACATTAGTATAACATTAGTGGGATACGAGATCAATTATTCACCAACAAAAAAAGCATGCTTGGCAGTAGTTTTTGCTTCTCAAAAAATAACACTATCTACTATCTCACTCCATCAGGTTGATTGCTAAAATCGATCCATTGAAGTATTTGCTCAGCAAGACGACATTGACTGGAAGAATAGCAAAATGGGTCATGATCCTAAGTGAGTTTTATATTGAATATGTAGACAGAAAAGCTATCAAGGGGCGAGTCATTTCCAACCAGCTAGCAGAGGCATTGCTTCAAGATGATCATCCCTTACAAATTGAGTTCCTCGATGCTGATATCCTAACAGTCACCACAAAGACATGGCAATTATATTTTGATGGTTCATATACACAGCATGGATCAAGAGTAGGCATTTTATTCATCACACCACAAGGTCATACAATTCCAAAAGCGTACAAATTAAGCTTTCCATGCACCAATAACACAACAGAATATGAAGCTTTGGTTACAGGTATCAAAATGGCTATAGAATGGAACATTACACAGCTACAGGTCTTTGGAGACTCTCAGGTCATCATCAATCAAATCAATGACGATTATCAAACAAAGGATGAAAAACTAATGCCTTATAAGAAGATGGTTGATGATGTCAAGAAATACTTTGTTGAAATAAATTTTCAGCAGATTCTGAGGAATGACAACAAAGCAGCAGACACCATGGCAACACTTGCTTCTCTATTGCAGACACAGGAAAATCAAGAGTGTTACGAATTCTTGGGGGAAGAGTTGTTTTACCCTACACATAATTGTCCTTATTCCCAAACTATTTGTCACCTTATTGGGCATGATTCCTCCCGCTATGGCCAAACTTACACATACCTGAAAGATAATATCCTCCCTCCTAACTTGTCAAAGAACTAAAAGAGAAACTTTATTAGCCAATCCTCCCATTATACTCTCGTCGCGGATACCCTTTTTAAATGAGGTTTGGATGGTACTCTTTTAAGATGTCTCGAGCAAGAAGAATTTGAGAAGGCCTTAAATGAAGTCCATAATGACATTTGTGGCACTCATTCAAGTGGTCTTACCCTTTTGAAAAAACTCATACGCTTAGGCTATTATTGGCCCACTATGGAACGAGATTCTTTTCAGATAGCTAAAACATGCAAACAATGTCAGATCCATGGGAGTTTGATTCATGCACCAGTACAAGAACTTCATGCTTTGGCAACATCTTGGCCTTTCTACCAATGGGGTCTTGATCTAGTAGGAAAGATAAATCCTCTTTCATCCAATGGTCACAAATTCATCCTTTTAGCTACAAAATATTTTACAAAATGGATTAAGGCAGTACCTCTCATCAATATCACAGGAAAACAAATTGTTGCATTTATCTTGGACTACATCATATATTGCTATGGCATACCCATGACCATTATCACCAATAATGGGTGACCATTCAAGAACCAATATGTACAAGAGCTATGTGAGAAATTCAAGATCCAACACAGATTCTCCACACCCTACTATCCACAAGGGAATGGGCAAGCAAAAACATCAAACAAAACTATTCTGAAAATCCTCAAAAAGACAGTGAATGATGTTGGCAAACATTGGCATATTCAATTGAACCCTGCTCTATGGGCCTACTGTACAAGTATCCGCACACCAACAGGTGTCACACCTTTCTCTCTTGTCTATGGATCATAAACAATACTGCCAATAGAAGTAGAGATACCTTCTCTATGAGTATCATTAAAAGGTCTTATCCCAAATGAAGAACAATGAGTATCTAGATTACAAAAGTTAAAATTGATCCATGGACAAAGACAAAATGTCTTTGATCATTTGAAGGTATATTAGTGAAGAATATGTCGCAGTTACAATCACAAGGTCAAACAGAGAGCATTTCAACTTGGAGAACTAGTACTAAAGGAAAATCCATGCAACCAGGCAGATCGGGAAAAGAAAGGGAAGTTTGAACCAAACTGGTTAGGTCTGTTTATGGTCACAACAGTATTTGGTTCAGGAGGATATCAACTCTCAACATAGGATGGGGATTAGCTCGAAGAGCCCATCCATAGCATTCATCTGAAAAAAAATTATGTCTGAAAAAGTAAAAAATCAAAAACAGTGAAAAAGCAGAAAATTCAAAAATAGTGAAAAAGCAGAAAATTCAAAAATAGTGCAAAAGCAGAAAATCCAAAAAAAAGAGAAAAAGTAGAAAATTCAAAAACAGTGAAAAAGCAGAAAATACAAAAACAACGAAAACAGTGAAAAACAAAAAAAATCAAATATGGAAAAAAGTGCAACAAAAACAGATGGTGAAAACCTGGCAACAGATGTTATCTGTCAGCTAGCTCTTCCATCTATTAGTTCATGCATCCTTCCGCTTGCATTCATTTTCCATCATCATTGTTCATATCCATAATAAGCCTTTGTACATACGCAGGCATCATAGCTGGTTTCTCACCATGGTTTGGATCATTGGGTATATCATAATGAGTTTGTTTCTAGGCTTTGAGCAAAATCCTGCACCTAGTTGGGGGCAAAATTTTTTATCATTTTGAGCTTGAACAAATAGGTAGAACAATAGTTAGGAAGCTCTTGTCAAGCACAAACTGAGACACATCCAATGTTGAACACGAGATCAAATTGTCAACCATCAAAACTATCACATGTCAGTCTAAGAACATCACACACTTTTCAATGGATGATATCTTTTGGATAATGATTTTGACACTTTGTTTCAACTTTTGTATCTTGATTTTCGCTATCATTATTTCTAAGTGACTCCAGGATGTCTTTGACTAGAGGAACAAGGAAGGAACATGATATTTTTATTGTCTATTATCTATAAATTACTCATTAATATGTGCAAATTTGTCTCAGGACATGATCATCGGAGTATCATTGAAGACATTACCAATTTGCGTATAGAAATGGTTAATACTGCCTGTTTTACACAAGCAACACTCAAATCATCTTGGTTTAATTATACCTCGATGCTTGTGCTAACTTGCAATATCAAAATCCAGGAAAGTAGTGCTCAAGTCATCATGGTTTAATTATACCATCGATGTTTGCACTCACTTCCCACATTTTGAAAAAAGCTCAATGATGACACAACGCAATAACCTAGTGACTGGTCCGATCGCAGCATTGCATTTCATTTGCATTTGCTTTTAGCTTGCATTTAATTCTTGCATGGGATCACAAAAGCTCATCTTATCCAAAGCCAAATCTATCGCAGGAATCATCAATGTATCATCATAGGTGTATACACAATCAGAACGATGACTCATCTCTCTCCAAACATTGTCGACCCAACGCAAATCTTATTCTACTCCCTCAAATGTGCCAACATTAGCATATCTGAGTCTTCTTTCAACCTGATATCAACAAAATGTCAGTTTTTTATCCAATCAATCTTATCAATTCTATCAATCAATTGCATCTGATATATTCTATCATGTCTTATACAGGATGTATCTTTCCTGGAACCAGACATTCTGATCAAGTTTTATACAAGATATATCATTCCTGAAACTAGACACTTTGATCATCTTTGTCTTATACAGGAGGTGTCATTCCTGAAACTAGACTACACCTCGATCTAATCAATCTTATCGAATTCAATCAAACTCTATCAATCATCACATCAAGAATCGCATCATCATGATCGAAGAACTCGCATTTTCATCAATCAATGTTATAGGAATCAAATCATTTCTAATCAGGAAATCAATTTCACAACGATCCAACCACTCCAAAGTTCAATTATCTTAATCGATCTCTCGAGGGGGCATCATCGTACCACAATTTATCAATCAATGTTTGGGGCATCTTCTTGAACCAATATCATCATCAAAATGAGATTATTCTTTGAATCAACGCATCATCACACCTTGCTTCAAAGAGGGGCAAAATGTATGGACCTAAAAATGGTCTGAAGATAATGAATTAAATAAGCAATTATTTAATTAATCTCCATTCCCAATTTAATTGAATTCATTAACAATTTGATTAAATTCTTCCATTCATCTACTTATTAATAAATATAAGGATTTATTTAATAGGTTCATTTCAATAGTCCCCTTTGATTAATTAATCCACCCCCCATTTAATTCATTCCTTCTAATCCCCTAATTAATTTAAAAAAATCAATTTATGAGTTGTTGAAAGTTAATCATCCTTTTCCTATTATTTGAATTTTTAAATCCAAATTACCCATATGCCTCCTAACTTCTAACCACCTCACCTCACCTCCCTCTAGCCTAACCCATTCCACCTAACCCTGGGTCTAACTAACCCTATCCTAACCTCCTCATCCTAACCTCTTTATACTAACCTCCTATGGTGTGGATATTCTCCCCTTAAGACACATGGCACTTTTTCCACATGTATCCTCCCTTGGACACTTGTCCTCTTATGAGCAAGGCTCGTTAAAACTTGTCACCACAGAGATGACAAGTGTCCCTCCATCCAACCTCTTCTCCAACCTCCTCCAATTTCACCCTTGATATCTTCAAACTCAATCTTGACCGTTGATTCCTACCACCTCACCCTTGGCCTTGGAAATCCTATAAATATCCCCCATTTTGGAGCACAAAGGATCCCATCTCATTTTCATCTTATGCATTGTTACTATAGGCATATCCCATCTCCTATCAATTTAGGCATTGTTACTATAGGCATATCCATTCTAGCTTATCATTTAAGCATTGTTATTATAGGCAATTGCATCTTAGATCTAGCTTAATTTGACCATTTTCTAGCATAATTGTTGAATCACGTAGCTTAATCAATCTCTTTTCTAGCTTAATTGCATCATCATCATAGCTTAATAATGCATATCATTAGCTTAATTAGCCTCTTGGATCAATCTAGCATAATCAATCTCATCTAGCTTACATATCATATCATTTTAAATCCTTTGTCTAGGTGTAGTCAAGTCACTAGGATTGCTTATCCAAATCTGAGAGAAAATCCACACTCGCACCTCCTAGGAGGTGATAGGTCACTTTTTCATGGTTTATCTTTCATTTAATTTCAATTTTCTAACCATGCTTGTAATGATCTATTGAGTGTTTGTGTTGCAGCTGCAGGTACCCTACTTCACACACATGACAGTGGAAACTAAAGGGTTGCCCCCAAATGTGTTATTGAGCATGTAATCTAGATTTTGGCAAACTGTATACCCAAAATTGGGTTGTAGAAACAAAGCATAATTAAAACAAATGAGATCAAAGACTAGCTATAAAAACTTCTAGACAAAGGGGTGATAAAGGCCAAGTATATCCTCTTGTATCTATCTAATAGAAATTTTGCACTAAAAGAAGGATGAGGCATGACATATGTGTGTGTGTATTATAGGGCTTGAATAGAAAAACAATAGAAAATAGGTACTCATTGTCCTGCATATGTAATTTGATTGATCAGCCTCAACATCTAAAGTTCTTCCCCAAGTTAGATTTAAAATTTAGATATCAAGTTTGGATAAAGAAGACATATGGAAAGATAGCATTGCAAACCAAGCTAATCTCTTCAAAAAGTTAGTGTTACCATTTGAATTATGAAATGATCTATCCATTGTCATATCATTAATAAATGAAGAATTGAGGGCTATTGAAGGATTCATGTGCCATTGTTTATTTCGATGATGTACTAATTCTTAGTAGGATACATGAAGAACATATCTTGGATTTCAAGAGGGTGTTGGAAAATTTTAAGAGGAACCAAGGCTTATTAAGTAAGACCAAGTTTACAAAAACTTGGTTGGTATATTTCGGTCACATGGTTAGAAATAGAGAGTTTAGAATAGATCCCTCTAAAGTTGAAGGTATTTTGAAGTGACCAAAGTCTAACTTTTGTTCTAAAATAAGTTGTATTGGTGCCAATACTTGCAAAAGTTTGTGAATTTTTTTTGTGGTTTCCCCATTACATGATATCATGGGAAAAGAAAAGAAATTATTTTGGGATAGTTAGTGACAACAAGAATTAGACAATCTTAAGAAAAATAGTAACATTAGAAAATCTTCAAGGGTTGTTTGAAAAAATGAATTCTAGTGATTGTAACTAGATGCCATATTTCTTCAATGAGGTAGGGTTGTACATTATCACTCAAAAGCATGTAGAGGGTGTGTCGTGAATTATAACACATATTATAAAGATTTGTATGCATTAGGTTCAAAGATATAGAAATGAAAGCATTACCTAATGAGAACAAAATCAATAGTGAAAACCAAACACCAACCTTTACAATATTTTCAATCAAAAATAAAAATATAGCAATCATACCATTACAAATGGATGGGATTCTTGGAATAATTTGATTTAGTTGTAAGTAGACAAATGGGGTTTGTTGGTAAATAGATTTGTCGTTGTGGTTGTTTCTCCAAAATTGACCATATTTTCCCAAAGAGTAATGACAATCGTGCCAACAATTGGAGAGATTGCAACAAAACCACAATCTTCCTTTGCCTTTGAGAGGGGTATCTCCCTCATAGGATGGGGGTTTTTAGGATTTTTATGTACTTTTAACCTGAAAGTACATAAAGGTGAAAACATAAAACTAATTAAAGGGTAATAAAAAAAACCCCGACAATAGACATACAAATACCAACTGAGATTTCACAAGAGATGACAGATTACAAAGGGGTTTTTAGCACAAAATATGTTTGATATGCAATGACAAAAGAAGGATAATGAATCTCAACATATGAAGCAAAGATTATCTTAGTACATTCAAACCAAGATACTAGGGTATGATTGTGTTTCATCATATACATATATTATTGAATTGAAAACCAATGGATCACACAAATACACAAAGGGGTTATCAATTTAACATACGTGAAATTGATAACAATAACTCATGAGCACATTCAAGACGTACAAATCAAATGCATGCTTTATTATCCTTTTGAAAATATAAAAGTTCAAAAGCTCTTAGGTACAAAGTGTGAACACCAAAAATTCCTATACAATCTTATTGAAAATTTCTCCAAAATTTCCTCTCCATAAAAGTCTCTCTTTTACAATGCAAAAGACTTGTATTTATAGGCTCTCCTTGGTAGTTAACTTGTAACGACTTTGAATAAAAACTTAGGCTAACCAACTTAGGTAACCACTTAGGATAACTAACTTAGGATAACTACCTTGGGATAACTACCCAAGTGATTACTTCTAGTACCTACCTTTTTGCAAACAGGTTCGGATTTACCTAACTTTTACAAAAATCAAGCCCAAAATCTAACTTAAGTTACAACAAGTGACATAAGTCACTTTTACAAAAAGATAATTTGAAACTCGTTATATCAAAAGAAGAGTTTGATATTGATTTTGTTGGAATGAGTCTTGTGTCTCCTCATGATTCGTGAGAAATCTGTAGATCAACAACTTAGACATCCTTTCTCTTTTGATGAATTCAAAGTATTCCCATGTATTTGCAAAAGTTAATCTTTTTCATCTTTGCCAACTTCATCTTTGGTGCTTGTAACCATCTATCCATCTACTTGTTGGAGGATACAAAACATATATATTTGAGCATAAATGTTAACTCCAAGGGTTTCCATGAGGAGGTAAAGGATTGACTATTGCAATATGCCCATATATTGATACCTCGATCATTGAAATAAAGAAATATTCATTCACCAGTAACCTGAATTCATTTCCACGTGCTCACCAACTATATCAAATGATCATTTTTTCTTTTGTTGCAAATGTAGCTCAAAATGCAACATCATAAGCCATAACTATATGTTAATTTTTTATATTTGAATACATAATTTATTCTAATAGAAAATTATGACATCCTTGTTTAAAGTAAGTTGACGAAGAATTATTGCTACCTTCTTCTCATTTGGCACCACATATTTGTGAACAATGTTAGATCCCCATATGCAACAATACTAATTTGATATCTCCTTCAAGTGTCATCATTTCATTCATTGACGATGAATTATCTATTTTTCCATGTGGATCAAAACTAGCTAGATTCCATTGTAACTTTAGAAGTAGCAATAATCTCATTAGGCGTTAACATTCCCCATTAAATTCATGTTCAAAATATTTGTATTCCATGTTCCTTGATTTTATGCATTTACATTGTTACTATGACAAACGTATCATTAACATTAGAGCATTCAACTTTCAATAATTCCTTGTCAGTTTCACACATACACTCCTCAATAGGATATTAGAACCTTTATGTTTGACAAGTAGGATATCTATCTTCTAGGCACAATCTATCTATCTGATACTTTGATTGATTCTAAAATTGATTACATTCTAAAGCCTTATTATAAATATATATATATCGATCCAAAGGATCCAGTCAGCCCAAAAGAGATAAAAAATCGAAGAACAAGACCTAGCATGCAAAATGAACAAGGTCAGCCTCCGCCAAGAGATTCCTCTGAAAAATCCAAAGGATGAAACGTAGATCACAGGAAAAGGTCAGCCACACACCAAGGAACATCGAAATCAATGCTCAAGGATCCACAAGCTTTGGAATGGGTTTCGGTAGATCACCAGAATAGGTCTCAGGCAACCGGTAACAAGAAACTGTCATGAAAACTGGTAGCGATATCTTGCCAATAAGTGATCCAAATGTGATGTGGTCTGAAAGCAAGAAGGATGATCAAGTCTTCAAGTAGATTCCAACTCCACAAGATCTGGTGAGCCAAAATTGGGACACACAGAAAGGAAAAGTGAAACTACAAACAAAACAGAAAGGAAAATGTTTTTGGTTGATGTAAGAGTGTTGTGAACTGGGGATGCTCCTGCATCATATCTATATGTTGTGATCATCTTTAGTGCAGCCTGTCAAGTAACTCCAATGTTTTGGCAAATTGAAAATAAGTATAATGGATATGAATCAAGACCAATATTACCCCATAGCCATTTGGTTGAATCTAAAAAATGAAATTGCTTGAAAGTTAATAAAGTCTTTTCGACATAGCCACTTTTGTGTATTAACTTTTCGACATAGCCACTTTTGTGTATTAACTTTTTGACTTAGCCACTTTTGTGTATATGGGTCAATCTTAAACTACACACATTAATCAACATATTAAGTCTAGAGAATGTTAGTCAACTCTTAGTGTTTAACACTTTTAATCCTAGAAATCAAAACTTAGTGTGTATGATTTAAGCTATTCGGTGTATATGTTGCAATCACAATAATCCATAAGATATTGTCTCTTTGAGGGAACCTGTCATCTTTAACTGTTTCCTTCAGTGGGAAGTTGCAAACAAATTGAGTAGGGCCATATGCATGTTAATGATAAAATAAAATTTCTCCCTCCAACCACCTCCTTTGATGACATATAGTGTGTTTAGTCATATTTTGGCCATCGATGCTTCAAGGTTAAAATTTATTCTTTTCAAATAATTTTTGTCAATTTGAAAATGGAGCTAATGCATGACTTTTCTCTCGATGTTATTTTGGTGTGAAATTTTTCCACATTCTCAATATGATCACCATAACCAAAACCCAAAAATCTAGTTACCTATAGATTGAATAAAATTCTTAATTTAATCATTTTCATAATTTTGACTAGTCCACATGTTCTCAAGATGAAGCATGATAAATCTTTGACCTGGCACAAACTTGGAGCTTTGATGTCATCAACCTATTATAATTAATTGGACTTTGAAGTGTGACTCATAATAAGGCTCACAAATAATGACCTAGAAGCATTTGAAACTCGTATACATCAAATTGGCGCAATAATGAATTTGATACAAAGTTCGAAAATTGGCCCAACCTAAAAGAGGGTAACAGGGTTGGATTAACAATCCAAGATCCTCAAAAAGCTTGTCCTGGAAATGGAGGGAACAACGCAAGTAGGGGGAAATTTGAAAACTGGAAATGGAGGGAACAACAAAGCTGGATCCTCTAGTTCTGATGCCACTGTATCTCAAGGACATGCGATGGATGATGAGGATGGGAGACAGGATGGGGACCCATGGCTACAGGACCCTCCTCCTGACTGCAAAAAGATGATAGATTCTCCAAAATCGAGTCCTCAGGCTATGATAGCTGACTCATAAAAGATAAAGGAGGTGCAAGCCTCCAAACCTTGGAGTAGTCTTTTTGCAAGAAAAGCAACTGGAAAACCGACTGGTAAATCATCCTTCCCCTTTGTGAAAGATATATCTGATAAAAAAATGGGTAAACTTGCTATTGAGGTTCCAGATTTGGTTATTGATCATACCATTTCTTTAATGGCTTTCTCTCTGGTGGGGAAGTTTGTCGGACCATGACCCAATATTGAGGATGTTAGGTCTTTTGTAAAGAGAAAATGGAGAATGAAAGGTCAGGTTGATGTTTCTGCCTTGTCCAGAGGATTTTTTGTTTTCTCCTTCTCTTGTGGGGAAGATATGGAAGCAGCATTAAGTGGTGGCCCTTGGATGTTTGGTAAATCCTCTTTATCTATGAGAAAATGGTCTCCTAACATGGAACTCAATGACTATTTCTTTGAATCTACTCCGGTCTAGGTCAGGCTGCCAGGCCTGTCAATGGAATTTTGGGTGGAGGATGTCTTCTCAGGAATTGCTAACTCCTTTGGGGAGCTTGTTGCGATAGATCCAATGACTGCAGTTCGCAAAAGATTGGTTTATGCATGCATTTGTGTCAATATTTCGTAGAAGATGGACCTTCCTAGCACTATTGATATAAGTTCCAAACTTGGAGTATGGGAACAAACAATAGAGTTCGAATCACTCCCCTTTGTGTGCTTTTCTTGCAAAAAAGTCAGTCACTGGGCTAAGGCCTGCCCTAGCAACCCTAAAAAACCTGTGACGGTAAACACCCACAAACAGGTTTGGAAAGAAAAGAATAATAATAAGGAAGATAACAAAGTGGAAGGAATAAGAGGATGTCCTGGTAATATACCAGAACTATCAGAAGGAGATAGAAATGACCCTCCTAAGAACCCCCCTTTGAAGGAGGATAAAAAGAATGAAATCAGGGAGTTTGAGATCAAAACAGTCAATACTTTTGAGGCTCTACAAATTCAGGAGGAGGAGAATGATATCAGTGAAGAGATAATTGAAGATGGTGAGATCGAGAATATCACTTACTCTCATCATGAGGTCCCTCAAGTTTCTATAACAAAAAGAGATGAACAATGCTTAGATGAATTTGAAGGACATGAAATTAAACTTGGAAGGAGTAATAAGTTTGGATCGCCTCAGGTAAATCTAAATGCGTTATTCCAAAATATTGGAGTTGATATGCCCACATCATCCCAAAAAAGAGGAGAACTTTGGAGTAATATGCAAGATGAGCCCAGAGAGGAACAAGAAGAAGATATAAAAGGGAATGGAAAAAAGAAAAAAAACAAGAAGGCAGGAGGCCTTAATGGGGTGAAAACTATGACCAGGCCCAAGGCTGATTTTGGTGTCTCAAAATCCCAGCCAAGACGTAAAACTATGAAATGGCATAGGGCCCAGGAGAGCAAGCAAAACATAGCTGATGGAAGGCAGCAAACTATAAAGGAATCCTGCCCTCAAGTTTCCAAATGAAGGTAATATCATGGAATATCAGAGGCCTAAATGGTCTCAATAAACAAGATTTATTATGGAATCTCATTCGAGACCAAAAACTGGATATTATCCTTGTTCAGGAAACCAAAATGAGTAAGGAGAAAGTGGAGAATTTAAACTTCTATAAAAATGGAGGGGTTTGTGGTAGCAGCTCAAATGGGGCATCTGGTGGGGTAGCGATATTCTGGAACAAGAAAACTATTTTAGGAGAAATGATTGATGAAGATGGTAACATAATATCCATGAAAGTTAAAAGCATCTATGAAGGAAAGGAATGTGTGATTACCAATATCTATGCCCCTAGTTCCAAATCTGCTAGAAGCAAATTTTGGGATAAAATCTAGCAAAAAAGAAGATCTTTCCCTAGGAACAGTTGGGTTGTGATGGGAGACTTCAATACTCCTCTGCAAGGCACTGATAAACCTGGGAGAACTCAAGCTCAACCGAATAGCAGATCTGACTTGATGGACTTTATCAATGCCAATGCTCTTATTGATATGGATCTTAATGGAGCTTCCTACACCTGGTCTAACCGAAGGGATGGTGAAGACCTCATTCAGGTAAGACTTGATAGATCCCTTGTTACTAATGATTAGATTCTTTCTCATAGATGCTCCCTATCTGTTATCAATAGAATTGGTTTGGATCATTATCCCATTTCTTTTGTTGCTGAGAACTTTAATAATAATTAGAGTTTCCCTTTTTGGTTTGATAAGATGTGGATTTCTCACCCTTATCTTGAAAAATCTATTGCCAACTGGTGGAATATTGATGTGAATGGAATTGTCATGTATAGAATTGCTAAAAAACTCAAAAATATCAAAGTTAACATTAAGATATGGAACAAGAGGGTCTTTGGTGATATTTTTGATTCAAAGAAAAAGTTGAAGGAGGAACATGAACAGATCCAAAACTCAATACAGAAAGAGGGCTATAAAAAGTATCCCAAAGCTATGGAAGATGATGTTTTAGTCAAACTTCACAACATCATTTCTACGGAGGAAACCTATTGGAGGTAGAGATTTAGGGCGATTTGGTTGGAGGCTGGGGACAGAAACACTAAATTTTTCCACATGACTTCTTTGAAACATAAAAATGCGAACAAAATCTCCAGATTAATTGCTGAGGACAAAATTCTTCTTAACAAGGATGAAATCAGGGATGAAGTTGTTAGTTTCTTCTCTCATCTCCTCACCAGGAACAAGGATATTGATTATACCCAACAACAAGATTTGGTTAATATCATTCCCAAGATCATTATTCCTAATCAGAATAAGGCCCTTTCTACTATCCCTTTTGCTGGAGAAATTAAAAAAGCTATCTTTTCTTTTCAAGGGGATAAAGCACTGAGTCCTGATGGATTCCCTATATTTTTCTTCCAGGAATTCTGGCATATTGTGGGATAACATACGGTCAATGTGGTAAAAGAATTTTTTGGCTCTAAAAGAATCCTTAAGGAATTCAATTCCACTTTTATTGCATTAATTCCTAAAGTTGCTGGGGCGGATTCAATGGGAAAATTTAGGCCAATAAGTCTATGCAACTCTTTCTATAAGATCATATCCAAAGTTTTGACAACTAGAATTTTGGTTGTCCTCCCCTTCATCATATCTGAGGAGTAGAAAGGTTTTGTTCTTGGTAGGCAGATTTTGGACTCTATCATTCTTGTGCATGAGAATATTCATTCCCTCAACGCTGCTAATAAAGAAGGATTTTTGATAAAGTTGGATTTGGTGAAAGCTTATGATAGAGTGGATTGGCAAGTTCTTTTCAGAATTATGGAGGCTTTTGGATTTGATGAGAAGATAATTAAAATTATCAGAGAGCTGATCTCCACTCCTATGTTTTCTATTCTCATTAATGGATCTCCTACAAAATTCTTTAAATCATCAAGGGGGCTTAGACAAGGAGATCCCATATCTCCTATTCTTTTCACCATCTTGGAAGAGAGCATGAGCAGATTGATCCATAATTTGAAAGTTCATAAAATTATCAAAGGCCTTCAACCTTCTTCTGCTAATGTTTTTTGTTCTCACCAACAGTTTGTTGATGATACTATCCTTATAGGATATTCATCTATTAGGGAGGCTGATGCCTTCAAAACTACTCTTAATTCTTATTCTTTGGCTACTGGCCAGCAAGTCAATTGGGACAAATCGACTATATACTTCATGAACACTCTGGTCATAAGACAACAAAGAATTGCTAAAATTATTGGTTGTAAGGTGGACATGCTCCCTTCCACCTACCTGGGTCTCCCCTTGGGTTTAGTTCCCGCAAACTCCTTCTGGAATATGCTTATTGACAAACTCAACAAAAAACTTGCTGGATGGAAAGGATTCATTTTATCTCAGGCTGGGAAGTTGCAGCTTCTTCAAGCTACACTCCAGAATCTCCCTGTTTATGCTCTCAACTTATTTGGTATCCCGACTAAATTTGTTGAAGCATTGGAAAGAATCCAGAAGAGATTTCTATGGTCAGGAGTTGAAGAAAAAAATAGGATATCCTTGGTTGCTTGGGACAAAGTGTGTAAACCAAAGAGCAAAGGAGGGCTTGGGATTAAAACTCTAAAAATCTTTAATAAAGCTCTCCTAGCAAAATAATTATGGAGAGCTTACGACATCAAGAAAGATTGGAACCGAATCTAGTTTGACAAATATATTCAGAATTAGTCTATCCAAGATGTCCTTAACTCTGAAGACATCCCTGTCGGATCCTTCATTTGGAATAGTATTATCAAATCCATAAAAGTGGCCAAAGCTGGAGCTGGATGGGTCCTGGGAAAAGGTGACAAAATAAGGTTTTGGGAGGATCCTTGGATGAAGAATGAATCTCTTTGATCAAGGCAACAATCAATTTATTAAGGAATGTAAAAGGAGGTTTGGACCTATGGTGTGTGACTACTGGAAGGAGAACAATTGGGTGAGGCTTGATGTTATACATGCTAGATTTTCCCCGCTCCAGAAGGAGCTGCTGTCTTTTTCTATTAACAAAGACTATGAAGATGTTTTCCTCTGGAAAAGTAATCCTAGAGGAGAATTTACGGTTGAATCTACCTACAAAAACACTTTCTCTCAGACCAGTAACCCCATTTAGGGTAAAGTTTGGAATAGAATTCTAATCCCTAAAGTCAATATGTTCCTTTGGCTTGCTACTCATAATAGGATCCTGACTATTGACAACTTGGTCCGAAGAGGTTTCAAATTCCCTAACAGGTGTGAGCTTTGCCAAAAAGAGGAAGAATCAGTTAATCATCTATTTTTCCACTATTCATTTACCTAGGAAATTTGGAGTAAGTTGTGGGAGAAATGGAAAGTTGATTGGGTCATGAACAAGAGTCTCAAGGAAATTATTTGGCAATGGAATTTCCCCACCAATTGTCATCTTATCAAGAACCTTTGGTCCATGATCCTCCCCATGACTTGCTAGGGAATTTGGAAAGAGAGAAATAACAGAATATTTAGGGAAGCTAAGTGCACCTCTCAGGTGGTCTTTGAAAAAATCTACAGGGCTATAAAAGAGAACATAAATATTCCTCAGAAGAATAATAAGCAATGGCTTGTTACAAACTAAAAAAGGCATCCTCACCGAATGGAACTTAATACACAAAGTTTGCAGATTTGACAATAAGAATAGGAGAGATAATATTGTCTGGCACTTTCCTGATCATGATTGGATTAAGGTGAATTTCGATGGGGCAGCTAAAGGCAACCCTGGGAAGTCTGGTGGTGGAGGTGTCATCAGAAATGCTCAAGGTGTCTGTATTGCGGCTATCGCTTCTCCTTTTGGGGTCCAAAATAATCATGTGGTTGAAGCTCTAGCCATGCTAAAAAGCCTCCAGCTTGCTCAAGGGTTCAAATTTTAAAAAAATTGGCTGGAAGGGGACTCCCTAAATATCATCCAGGCCATTAAAGGTACTAGTTTTGTTTCTTGGAATATTACTAACTTAGATAAAAGTGCTAAAAAATTACTAAATAACTATGTTAGTATTATCATAACCCATACTCTAAGAGAAGGCAATAAGGTTGCGGACCTCTTAGCTAATGAAGGGGTCAATTTAGAGGTTGATGTTAAATATATTGGAGAGACCCATTGTAAAAGGGATGTTAGAGAGCAATTATTTTTTGATCGCATCAATGGATCAAGTTAATATCATGATTATCTTTTGGGGTCAGGATTCCAAAGATAGAGTTTAGGGGTAGATTAACTGTCAGTTAATGATTGCCTTTTGGCATCATTTCTATGATCAAATGTGTGAGGAGGATTATAATAATAAATGTTGGTTTTGTGCGGCCATTAACATAAGCCTTAAAACTAAGAAAGAGACTCTGTTATGTTATTCCAAAATTTTACACAAGAACTTGGGGTTATTCCTGCAGACTGTGAAATACATCTTTGGGTATTTCTACTTGCTATTCAAAATGGGTGGTAATTTAAATAGGAACGAGCCCCCTGGCTGTGAAAACTGGAAGAGTGAATGAAAAGTTTGGAGAAGGCTTCATAGATATGGCTTTACTGACTATATGGAAAAGCTACACGGAAGCAAAAATTTGGTGTCACATGGGTTTGCCAGAGGCTAGAACAACAATAGAGTCACCTTGTTCAGGGAGATATGGCAAATTGATGAGGACCTGGTGGTGGAGGTCACAGGTCTTCAGAAGGAGGGTACTAAATTCTATAGAGACCGGAAGTATTCGGCCGAAGCGTTCAAAAACTTCCCGAAATCGGAGGATGAGAAGGTCAAGCTTGTCAAGAAAGACAACATCTCCTACTACATTCCCCAGCAGGTAAAGTCCTTCTGGCATAAAGTTTTAAGGGTTTTAATGGAGTTTCTCACTGTTGATGGTAGATTCACTAAAATCTATAACTATCATTTTGCAATCCTTAATCACTTCCGTCATGGGGTTAAAATCTCCCTGCCTTATTACTTAGCATCCTCTTTGAATGAGAGTCTGGATGATCACGCTAAAAAGCCTAATTCTTACCCTATAGCCCATTAGGGGCTCATATTGCTCATTTATGAATACCTGAAAGAGAAAGCTAGGGCTAGCAAAGATGATCCCCTAGTCACTAATGCATATATTTATGAGAGTTGTAAAGATTCTAATTCGGATGAGGATCAACCTAATGCCCCTACCCATAAAAAACAGAGAGCTGAAACAGATAATGTGGAAATGGAGGTGCACAATGATTTAGAGGAGGAAAAGGGAAAGGATAGTGATACAAAAATGGAGAGTGAGAAGGATGAGAAGGTTGGTGAAGAGGAAGAAGGGGGTAACTCTGAAAACCCTTACTCTAACCCTATGGGCTCGGATAGCAGGAATGTCACCCTAAATTCTAAGGAGGAAGACAACCCTAATTCTGTGGGCACCGAGCAAGGTAGGGATTCAGTGAATACTATTTTGAATACTGCTCGTAACTGTACTCTGGAATCCTTCAACTTCCAGAAATGGATTATTGACAACATTACTAGCATTCAGAGCAAACAGAGGGATTTGGAAAATAAGATAAACAATTTGATTAAGGAAACAAATTCAGGGAAAAAGAAAGAGGAGATGGAAACCAGTGAAGCTGAGGAGGAAATCGAGATGGAAGACTGGCTAGAAAAAGATCTGATTAAAGGGGATTTGAAAAATCTGGAGGATGTTATCAGAATTGTGAAAGAACAGGTTGAGGAGGATAAAGACAATATCAATACCCGAGTTGCTCGTACTAAGAAGGCTCTGAAAAGTTTCATGAACCACAGTCTTGAGGTCCTAAAAGTTTCATCACAGAATATAAATGCCTTTGTGGATCATTTAGAGAGGAAAAATCAGAATAAGAACTTGGTAATCATTGAAGATGCACCGACCTCCAACTCCACCCATCAAATTTCCAAGCGAAGGACTAGGCAGAACACCATTGAGATGGAGACCAAAACGAAAGAAATCCAGCTGAAACAGGAGAGCAATGATCTAAGGGAAGTGGCCAAAGCGATGATGCTATTGGTCTAGAATGTTGAGGAGTCTATAAAAGTGTTCAATTGATATGTAATGCTGGGTTTTGGATGCCAATTTCTTGTTGGCTCCTTGCTATTTTTTTGTCCTAGTTGCTGGTTTTTGTGTTGGTCTTTTGTAGTTGTTTTGTCTTGTTTCTCTCATGCTCATCTTTAGTATTGTAATTGGGTTTCGGGTCCCTTAAAACCTGTTTTTTCTTAATAAAAAAAAGGGTTATAAACAAGTTAGTGGGAATAATGTTTACCTTGTAGATGGAGTTTTTACAAAGAATCAAATTATGTGTGCTTAAAGAAAGAAGAGTGATGCTCATAAAAGGGTCACATACCTCACAAGTGGTTGGTCATTTTGGAAAGACAAAAATAATGGAAAACCTTTAGGGCCATTACATATACTAACCTGACTTGTAAGTGGATGTCTTTAAGTTTAAGGGTTGTTATTTACGTAGTGTCTATAATCTCAACCATGGAAAACTTTGGTTCTACCAACCAGTTTCAATGTGTCAAATACCACAAGATGACAATATCCATGGACTTTGTAGGTGGATTACTGGTGCAGGAGTGCCCTAATGCAGGAGCACCCTCAGGACCTAATATGCCTACAAGAGGAAAAGTTTATATTTTTTATTTGTTTTGTTTTATTTAATATTAGTAAGGTCATTTGTGACCATTCATGATCATTTTGGATCATTATGTCAAGTTTTGAGTCATTTGGATAAAAATTGTAAAAGTTGCTCCAAGGTTATCAAAATTGTCATGATAACTTTTGCAACATGATGACAACTTTTTAAAAGTTTGTTCAAAGTTGTTTATGGGTAGTTATACGTTAGTTGGGTAGTTGAATATGATGTAAATCGTATAAATTATGTTCACAAACTCGAATTTGGAGGTTGGAGAGGGTTGGAGAAGGATGGAATAAAGAAGGAACTTATTTTTGTAGCATCCTTACATTGTTTTCTGAAGTTTTTAGAATTTACAGTCTGAAAAATGCCATTGTACGATTTTTTCATGGCCTCATAATGAGGACTATAATATATATATGGAAATATTATTTTTTATAGTTTCCAAATATTTTTGTCTCATTAAATTTGATTGGGTTTTGTGTAAGATATGTCATTTTTGGTACAGGTTGTCCTGAATGAATGATTTTTCTGTAATAGTCTGAAAGAAACGTATGGTATAGATTGGTAAGATACAATAATGGTCTGAAACCAATGGGAAAAGGTGGGGAAATGAGTCTAGTTTTATTTCCTTTTCATCTGATCCAATTTCATTATGTTTGAATGAGTTATGACATTTTTAGTGAGAGCAAGTATGTGATAAAACTAGGGTTTCCAGCAAGCATTAAAAAAACTATATCTTTGTATTGCATCATCCCAAAAGGCTAAAACTTGGTGAGATTATTATTTACATTGCTTCACAAGGCTCCTACAAAGTAATTTGGGTTATTTTATCATTTGGGAAATATATGGATGTTTTTGTGTGTCTTTTCATAGTAAATGTTGTCATGAGGGTTTAATAAAATAATACATTGTTGAGTTGTTTGATGTAATGATGACTTTTATGCCATCAAAATCCATAGTGGGAGGCCATGATCAAGCCAATATTATATTTTCTTTTTGAATTTTAGATGACTTGTGTGAAATAGACCAAAGAAACAATGTATCCAAGTGGTGTAATTGGAAAGCACCTTGAATTCATTTAAGTATAAATTGTATGTTGATTGATGTTACTCCCACCTCTTCATCAAAGTGGTATCAGAGCCCAGAAGGTACGGGCAGATATGTTGTTGTGTGTGTTGGTTCAAGTTGAAGAGGATAATTTGATGATTGGTTGCCAAAATACTAGGTAGAGGAAAAGAGGAGAGACCCGGGTGAGGCAAGATGAAGCCAAAAGAGAGAGAGAGTTGGTAAATGCGTTGAGGGATTATTTGTGAGTGAGGGTTCATGGAAGAAGAAACAAGAAGAGGAAGAGAGAAAGAGGAAATAAAAGGAGAGGAGTCAAAAAAATATTAGAGAGTTGAGACAAGAATTAGAACAGATAAGGAAAGATAGAGAATAATTAGACGCAAGAATACAACAAAGTTGGCACCTGACACTTATGAAGAAGATCACATGGCCCATCAAAAGGATCTTTCAAAAGAGGAAAAGGTGAACAAGGAAAACAACAATAAAAGAGGTAAAAAATGAGGAGGTAAGCACACCTATGATTGTTATGATATCATCAAGTATTGAAGAAGTTCAAAAGGAAAATATAGATGTAGATGTGGATGAATCCCCATGTCATTTTTAGTTGTTTGAGTCTAATAATCAAATTGAAAAACCTGAAGGGTATACTACTATTGAGGTTGATGATAAGGATGTTGATATTTCTGATAAGGTTAATATTGATGATGAACTAGTAGAGGGGAATGATAGTATTTAACTAGATTATGAGGTTGAGAATCAAGGTGTTGTTGTAAAGAAGTGGAAAGAGTCTCCAAGGAAACTTGAGAGACAAGACCAAGATTTCATAAACAATATTTATACTAATCAATTTTGTTTTGTCAAGGAATTTGTTATTATTTTTATTCCAGGGAAGGAATCAAGAAAATCAGATTGGAAGGGGCCTCACATTCCCTTTGACAGGTCCAAGTACCCAAGCAGGAGGATAGGAAGGCCAAGGGTGAAAATGAAGCATAGTGATGGTGCAGGTTCAAGAGATAATGCATGTTTCCAATACCTAGTGCATTGGAAAGGCATACCAAATGAGTGGATCATATTAAAATAAAATAAGAAGGATATCAAGAATAATTTTGTTGCAGTCCCTCACTCAAGGGACTTGAGTTTCATTCCCTTGGGGAGTATGGTGCAGGAACACCCTAGTACAGGAGCACCCTTAGGACCTAATATGCCTACAAGAGAAAAAGTTTATATTTTTGCTTTGTTTTGTGTTGTTTAATGTTTTTAATGTTATTTGTGACCATTCATGATCATTTTGGATCAGTAAGTCAAGTTTTGAGTCATTTGGATAAAAATTGTAAAAGTTGCTCCAAAGTTGTCAAAATTGTCATGACAACTTTTGCAACTTGATGACAACTTTTTAAAAGTTTGTTAAAAGTTGTTTATGGGTAGTTGTAGGTTAGTTGGGTAGTTTAATATGATACAAATTGTATAAATTTTCTTCACAAACTCTAATTTGGAGGTTGGAGAGGGTTGGAGAAGGATGGAATAAAGAAGGAACTTATTTTGTAGCATCCTTACATTATTTTCTAAAGTTTTCAGAATTTGCAGTTTGAAACATGCCATTGTATGGATTTCTGATGGCCTCATATTGAGGACTATAATATATGGATGGAAATATTTTTTTTTATAGTTTCCAAATATTTTTTCTCATTAAATCTGATTGGGTTTTGTGTAAGATATGTCATTTTTGGTACAGGTTGTCCTGAATGATTGATTTTTCTATAACAGTCTGAAAGAAGTGTATGGTATGGATTGGTAAGATACAATAATGGTCTGAAACTAATAGGAAAATGTGGAGAAATGAGTCTAGTTTAATTTCCTTTTTATCAGATCCAATTTCATTATGTTTTGAATGAGTTATGACATTTTTAGTGAGAGCGGGTTTGTGATAAAACTAGGGTTTCCCGCAAGCATTAAGAAAACTATATCTTTGTATTGCATCATCCCAAAAGGCTCAAACTTGGTGAGATTCTTCTTTACATTTCTTCACAAGGCTCCTACATAGGAATTTGGTTTATTTGATCATTTGTGAAAGATATGGATGTTTTTGTGTGTCTTTTCATAATAAATGTTGTCATGACAGTTTAATAAAATAATACATTATTGATTTGTTTGATGTAATGATGACTTTTATGCCATCAAAATCCATAGTGAGAGGCCATGATCAATCCAATATTATATTTCCTTTCTGAATTTTAGATGACATGTGTGATATAGACCAAAGAAACAATGTATCCAAGTGGTGTAATTGGAATGCACCTTGAACTCATTTAAGTATAACTTGTATATTGATTGATGTTACTCCCACCTCTTCATCAATTACCAAAGATGAAGCATGATGTAATGTAAAAATTGCATATCCTTGCAATTTTACTGTGCTCACTTCAACACCTAGATATGAATTATCCTAAATTCAAAATGCTATCACTTTAGTATCATGTCTTTCACATTTCTATAACGATCCCAACTCTCTACACTATTTTTGAATCTTTTTTTTTGGATGAGCACACCACATGAATGTATGCATGCCATACTAGCATATTGCAAAGATTCATGATTTTGGTGACTATTTTAGCTTTACTCATTCCCTATCATCACTAACAATCAAGAAGGTAACAATATGTGTGTCTTCAAAGTTGTTAGACTTCGAAGGAAAAAATGGAAAAAATATCTCTCTCAAATGAAAACCATCAATCTCCATGGTCACTTGTGAAGCTTTTACTAGTCCATTGTGTATGTAAGCAATATTTTTCATTGTGAAATGATATTTGTGGAGGTGTGATAGCAATTTATAGCAACTAATAGTATCCTTCTTGGTGGTTCAAGCTCCAGAAGTGATACTAATTCTTGTTTTATTATATCTCCTCTTCCAAGTGATTTTTTTATCCCTAAGTGCTACGTGCTAACAATGCTTGTATTTGGGATTATATTGAATTTTGATTCTACCATTGTTATTTAATATTTTCATTTACACAACATTTTTATCATTTTCATTCCAAAAATCTACCAAAACAAGGTTGACATGGAGGTCGAAAGACCAATATGGAATTTGACTAAGGCAAGGCTCTAAATAGCCACCAAATATATTTTCCTTCATTGTATTTGTTGCAAGTAAAGGTGAAGTTATAACATTTGGTGATATCCATCTAAAACCCCTCTATTTAATCTTAGTTTATTTCATTTGTAGCTTTTGAATACAATATTTATTTTTGTATATTTAATCATGTTATTTTTGTTATTCCATCACTTTCAAAACTTACCTTGATATCTATGCATACAAGAAACAATTTTGAACCATGAATTTTTTTTCAATTTTTTTTCTAATTATATAGGATGGTACAATATCACATAGACGTCCTCACACTACACTAGGGTCCTAATTAGAGACCTTAAAATTTGCATATCAAGCTCCCTATTGTCTACATTTTTCATTTTTGTCATTACTTAGTTATTATTATTTCTTTGTTCTCGGTTATTTTCACCAAATTTAAATTATTTTAGTCAATCATTTTCATTTCTATTTTACAATTATAACTTTAGAAAATAATAATCACTATAAAACTTGAAAAATAGGTTTATTTAAACAAAATCACTTGTTGGTTTATCCTAATGTAATGTGTAGAATTACTCTAAAAATAAATTGATCTTCCTTTGGGCAAAATAATATTTCATACACTACACATGATAATGACTATATTTTTGTCATTATAGATCATTTCTCAAAAAATATGCATGACTATTGCTTGTGAAAAGACACTAACTAGACGTGATGTAGCTAAATATTATTTAAAATGTTTAGATACATTTTTGGATTCTAGAAAGTATCATTTTACATCATGATATTATATGCCTAAGAAGTTTTGGTGCACCTTGTGGGGTAGAATGGATGTTGATCTTAAAAGCAATCCACAATGTTGCATCCTCAAATGGATGGATAAATAAAAGTAATGAATAGTTTGGTGCAAAGGTATCTAAAACATTGTGTTGAGAATTTGATCTACATTTAGCACCCTTATAACAAGTCCATTCACTCATTGATCATTTAAATCTTTTTTAGCTACTCGTCTCCTAGTCTTTTCAATCCTTACCTTAGAAAATGTGAATAAGGTATAGATAAAGGGGATTCAAAGGGGGGAAGGCTACCAATTTCATGGACAAAGTGAGACAAACTCATCTCAAAATACAAGAAAAACTCAAGGATTCTCAAGGCATAAGCATCATCATTGACTTAATTTAAATAGGTTCACTATTCATCTAGCTAGTTTATGATATTTTCTAAATTGATATTTTTACACTCAAATCAGTTTACTTAAAGATAATTTACCTTTTGTCTTACTTCATAGGAAACTTTTGCATATAATTACACTTGTACCAAGTGCTCTAACAAGTGTTCCATTCTTGGAGAGTTGGTCAATAATTTACTCCTACCTTCTTTCCTCCTTGTTCTATTTAAACAAAGAGCCTTATTGTACACACTCTCATTTTATATGATAGACATGCTTTTATGTTCATTCACATTATGGAAGTATATCATTATTCTTGAATTCTTATCTTAGCTACTCCAACATGATATCAGAGCCATGAATTTCAAGTAGCTTCCTATCCTTTTGTGAACACAACACATTCCTATGATCATAGCACCATGGAATCAAGTGGACATTGTTGTTGAGTCTAAATGGCTTGAGAAATGAAAAATAGCTTTTTTGTTTGATGAGATTTGGTAACTTCCATTTTTTGCAAAATGAAGTTGTTCCCTTTATATTTTATAGTTGTACCCTATATGAAAATACAAAAAATGCATGGATTTTTGGGTAAAGAAGGCAAAAAAAGTAGTAGAGGAGGCCTCAACTACTTTTCTCTCTAACACATATTTTGGTCATATTTTTATTCCCCGAGTATTTCCAATAAATTCAAGGGGCTTGAACCAATCACAAGCAAGCCACGAAAATCTTCACCCACTTCAATGACTTCATACTGGCACCAACCTGCTATGCAACCTACACAGCTTCATTGTGACTCCCAACAACCTATACCCCTTGAATTGATCCCACTGGCATTGTCAAGTCACTTCTATCTCAAACTCAATTCCTCATGCAAACCTAGCATTCTATATCCTTGCCCCTCCCATTGTTATTTGTGCCCTTAATAGAGGTAAATTCCCCCAAGCATCAATATATGGCCTTCATTGATGCAATTAATTTTAGGGCATAAACCAATGCTTTCTATGAAAACTATTCATTTTAATAACATTTATTGTATAAAAATTAGATGATAGTATTTTATGCTAACCACCAAAAAGCCCTAACAATTGTTCTAGCTATAACATTTTTGGATCCACTAACATTTTATGCTACAATGACCACTAGTGGTTTATGAGAATTGTTAGCATTTTATACTACCATCTAATGTAACCTCTTTCAAGTTCCTAAAAGGGGGGTTCATTTTCCTTTTAGCATAACTTGCAATCCAACAGGGTCTTTTTGCTAACACTATGGTGTCAATAATTTTTCAAAATTGTATCATTTTGACTATTTTTTAGGCCTCCAAAGTTCGTCTTTTGTATTAAATTTCAATAGGGCATAATTTTCACCCCGATTTCAAAATTTTGCAACCTTCTTTTGAAAATTATGAAAACCTTGCAAGGAAATCATGTATATGTATATGTATGTAAAAGTTAGTTTGGATAGTCTTTTTAACAAACATTGTAAAAATATCAAGTGTTACAAATGGATGATTTAGGCTTCCAAACTTGTTTAAATTGTAAATTTTTCTTGCATTTTTTTAGGGGGGGCTGATTTCAACTCCAATGAAGTCAAGGGATTGTCTTGTGATTGTTCTTTTATATTTATTTGTTTTGATATGTCTCTCACACTAAATCCCTTCCAATTTATTATTCTTTGTAATCCTCTTAATAAATGAAAAATCAAGTGTGGTTATTGCAGGGAAAAAAAAAGAAACTTCTCGAATATGGTATTGCTTTACCTAATCATTTAAATCTAACACATGTATAATCATGATCTAGTCTCACTTAAACATCTTGTGATACAACACTATCATTTGAGGATGAACACATAGTCTAATGGCTGGCCTTTGGATCACAATGATGAGTCCTGGGAATGTTCCACTTTCATTAGTTTTTTGCTACTTTACTAAGAATTTTACCAACTTATTATCAAACTTTTTTATGTTTTAACCATGTACATAGCTACATAATGTTGAGTTATAATATTTAAATGACATGTTGACATAGAATATTTTATGCGATTTTATGATTGACATATTGTTGAATGTTATGGATAATGGTTTGAGTGGACTATTATTTGTTGCAAAGAACTAACATGAAGCTTCAAGGGATTCTTAAGCCAGCTACAGCCTGATAGATCTCTAATCCACTTGTAGCCAAGGGAGACATACTATGTCGACTGTATGGAAACAATCAAGGAACGATAGGAGAGTTGTGGTTACATTGGAGTCTTTGTTGACTCTCTCTCTCTCTCTCTCTCTATCTATATTCAATGAACATGGGGGAATTCTAGCATTATGGAGCATGAGGATCTTATGCCTCATTAAACTTGATTCAATGTAGAGGACTACGCCCCTTGTTCTATGTAACTAGAAAATAAAGGAGTTCATTTTAGAACAGGACTCTATATTTTAGTTGTTATTTTTTATTTTCTTTAATTAATAAGTTACCTTGGTGTTAGGGAGATGCAACATTTTCCCAAGATTAGTTGGAAGAATTAATGATTACTTTAAAAGGAGGAAGTGTTGTGTTAGTCAAGATCTTTTTAGTTAGCATTTCCAATTAGTGTTAAGTTGTTCTTTCAATTATCAAGATAATTTATGATAGAATCAAATAATACAAACAATGGTTGTTGCTAGGTTTTATGTGTAGTTGTAATCCTATTATCTAGGATATGCATTATGAATGAAAATATACAATGACTGTTATCTTCTGAGTTAAGCATATGGTTACTTTTCGAAGATTACACTCCTCAAGCAAGGGCCACTTGAGGTAATGTAATCCTCCTCTTTCCTTTTTTTTAATAAGTTGTTATAAATGTAGAAGTTAGATTACAATTAGTTCCATAATCTTTGTAAGAACATGCTTTTGGTTTGTTAATATTGTCATAGATAGGAGTCTGGTTGTAACCAATTTGTCACTCATTGTTAGTTATTCACTGTCACTCATAGCCATTACTAAGTTACTCTTTAAGTCTCCCACAATAATGGTTGTTTTAGGTAGTCTTTAGTTAAATCATTGTTGTAACTTCATTAGTTAATGATTTCTTTATGCAACTATATAAGCTTAGGAATCCTTTGTTGCACATAGAGTGTTAATACCATATTTGAAGATACATCCTTGGTTGATAATTAAGTGAACCTCCATTAGGACATTAGGTTACCCCATTGAATAACTCAATTGGGTTGAGTGCATGACATATTACACCAAATTAATGGACATAATGGAGACCACCCATTTTTGGTGATGTTGCCATGGATATTGTTAAGTTTTAGGACTCTTAAGTTTAGGTTTATTCTTGTTATTCATTATTTTTTAAGTTCCTTTGTCATTTACTTTCTAGTAATATAGGTGTTTGTATTTAGCATTTAGCAATTTTATATTTTGAAAATAGAATCAACTTTTTTACTAACAAGTGCAGGAAGACAACCCATAAGCTTGATACTTCCATTGCATACACTAGTATATGGACACTAGAGGAAGGTTTCTCCCCTATATATCATGTGAGGGAGACACCCTAGCCTCAAGAGAGGGGCCAAAAGACCCATTAATTTCAATATAGGTATCAGAAGGTCCATTTAGTGCACATATAGATTCAATATCTTAAATTAATACTCAAGATGAACCTAATCAAGAGCATGTACAAGAACTAGTGGTAACAATGGCTGACTTAGAAAATCCTAAAGCACCTGTGAACCTTGCATTTCCAATAATTGACCAAGAGAGGGTTGTAGCAATGAAAAATATACCTCCAAATGCCCTCCCTAACTTTTATGGCCTACTCATTGAAGACCCTGATACCTTTCTATTTGAATTTGATGTATTATGCAGAACCTATGACTATGTTACTAATGCCCATCATCTGAAGCTCTTTCTAACCACTTTAAAGGATCTATGCTTAGATGGTTTATGGGGTTAGGTAGAAATGTCATCACTACCTAGGCTACCATGAAAGAGAAATTTTTGTAAAAGTATCAAGACTATTTCCAAGGTGGAGACACTAAAAAGGAAGACATCTTCGGGATGTACATATTCCAATTTTTCCTGAAGACATCCAAACAAAATAGGCTTTCTCTCAAGTTCATTTTCCTCTAAGGAATAAATGAGGAGTGCATTGATGCACTCAATTTTATGGGTGGAGATAACATCACCCAAGCAACTTTGATGTTTTTTGTGGGCTTGTTAGGAACTACTCTAGGTCTACTCTAAGAAATAACAAAAGTCCTAGGTTGCACCCAACCACTATAAATTCTATAGGTGTCTCAAGCATGGAGTTGAGAAATATTTTGTTTGACATGAAGGAAGATATAATTTAATTCATTTGGCAACCCAATTGGACACTCTTCACATTAAGAAGAAATAAGAAGAAGCAGAGATTGCTCTTGTAAAGTTTTGTCCTCACTACCAACAAAAGAGGTCTAATTGCAAGTGTAAGATTATTGTTGTCATCTTTGAGGAGTAGATTATCCATCCAAAATGTATTAGAATATGAGGATGGACAAGTATTCTACATAGCACAACACAAGTCATGGCAACAATGACAATGTATGCCATCAGACCCTTTATTTTACAATCCTTCATTTCCTAGAGTTCAACAAAATGCCACAAATTAGAATTTTCAGCCTTGAAATATCATACAAAATCCAAAATGGAAAGGTAATTAATCAAACTCAGTGCCTCAATAGGGCTCCTAGCCACCCCAATACCAATATCCAAATTATAACCAGTGGGAGGGTCCCAAAACCCATGGTCTCAACCATGGCGTTGAACTCCACAATGGCAATAGTCTAATGCTAATTATCGGCGACAACAATAACATGTATCAAATTAGCCTGCACTTATACCCAATGTACCTCCATGATAGCTAGCCATTATGCCCAATCCTAACAACAAGCTTAATCTAATGAGGTAGCTCAGTACTCAACCTATACAATTGAGATCAAAGATGTCCATTTATTCTCAAGAAAGACTCTCATTGGTCCCACATCTTCACAAATCATGGAACTATATAATTAGGAACCAGTGATAGACATCAATAACCAAGAACCTTTAGAGTAAACGCCAACAAATGTTTAATTACCCAATAAGTACTCATCATTCCCTGAAAGGTTAGGCACATAGAACTATCATCTTGAACCAAATTTTGACATTTTAGACCAACTAAAGAATGTATGTGTGAATATTTCTCTCTTACAAACCGTTAAGGATGTCCCCATTTACACCAAGACTATCAGCAAATTATGCCTTAGGAGATCAAGAAGGAAGAATAAAGATCTCCAAATCGTCCATGTCATTGGACAATTAGTTGACATTATGTTAGGTACATTGATGGTTCCTAAGTATTCAGACCTGGAAAGCCCAGTGGTAGATGTAAACATCAAGGGAACTCTCATTAAGAATGCATGGATAGATCTTGGGGCAGAAATAAATGTCATGACAAAACAAATAATGAATGATTTGCAATTGAAAAACATATAGCCAACACCAACAGCGTTACAACTAGCAGATAGATCTACTATGAAACCAAAAGAGATAATTGAAGACCTATTGATAGCCATAGATTCATGTGAATATCTAGCTGATTTTGTAATTTTACAACCTAAAGCCCATTTGGGTGGATATCCATTGATTCTAGAAAGGCCATGGTTGGCCACTTTTGATGCCTTCATTTGTAGTAGAATAAATAGTTAAATAACATATGCTTTTAATTATTTATTGTTAAATTCATATTTGATGGATATTTTGGAAATATAGTTAGTAATTAATGTTTGTTTTCCTTTTTCCTTCGTGCAGATGTGAAGTGAATTTTTGGGGTTTGCATGGGAAGTTGCTATTTTTTATTCTTCAGTGTTCTGGGAAAAGGATGGTATTTGATTTTCGAAGATGGGAGTTTTTTATAAGTTTTGAAGTTTTCTTAGAGGAAATTTCATGGGAATGGGTTTTTGAAGCTTTGGGGTTTTTTTTCAAATGGGAGGATTGTGAAAGGTTGTGTTGAGGAACTGCATGTTGGATTCAAGGTTATTTTTTGGATTTTAGATTAAAGGAATATTCATGTGCATGCTTGTGTGTGACTTGAATAGCTTCCTGAATTCTTTTGTTGTTGTGCATGTGTTGAAGAAGATTGTTCATCTATGTGGATTGATTGGTCGTGTGGAATCTCCTTTCTTTTTAAATCTTTTGTCTAATTTTGTCTCCCAAGTTGGTGATCTGATATGTCCCTATTTCTTTAATTTATATTTTTTATTTCAAGAGAAAGATTTCTTGTTAATCATCTGCCTGTTGTCTTTGAAGATCTAGAATAAATCTGAGCCTTTACCATGGTATTTTTGATTATTTATTGTTTAGTGAGTATTTCTTTAGAATAAGGAAAGATTGTTTTCTATGCATATAAATGATATCTTTCATAGTTTGATCAATCCCAAGTTTTGGTTTCGTGTTTTATGAATTAGATTATTGAGCATGCTC